>NC_070607.1:29113193-29457568 GCF_027172205.1 Podarcis raffonei | reverse complement strand
ATATTATATTATATTATATTATATTATTATATTTTATTATATTATATTGAATTTATATACCACCCTATACCCAGAGGTCTCAAGGTGGTTCACAGAACAGAATCAAAATATAAAACCGCAAAATATATGATCAAAATAAAGACAACAACCCAATAACAACCCCCCCCAAAACACCACATTTTCAAAGGGTTAATCAAATCAGCCAAAGATCTGGTTAAAAAGGAACGTTTCCCCCCCCCCTCCGGCGCCTAAAGGTGTATAATGAAGGCGCCAGGCAAACTTCCCTACAGATGGGGAGCCACTGCAGAGGAGGCCCTGTTCTCGTGCTACCACACTCTGGACTGCTCGAAGAGGAGGCACACCAAGAACAGCCTCAGAGGATGATCTTAGGGTCCAGGTAGGTTTATATGGAAGGAGCTGGTCCTTGAGGTATTGCGGTCACTATCCATCTGGCTGTGGGATGTTAGACAGCATTTTCCTCTCTTTTTTGGAGAGGGAGGACACACACACCACATTTTTCATTCATCTAGAAAAACTGAAGAAGGGAGTTTTCTTGTTCATGCTGCTATCAGACTTCTAGTGTGAGATACTAACATACGATGTAACATTTCTCCAATGAAAATAGGGACATTCTGTTCCATCATCATCATCTTACTATTTATACCCCACCCATCTGACTGGGTTGCCCCAGCCACTCTGGGTGGCTTCCAACATATATAAAAACATTAAACATTTTTTTTAAAAAAACCTTCCATATACAGGGCTCCCCTCAGATGTCTTTTAAAGTTTGTATAGTTACTTATCTGATTGGCTCGTGGGTTGGATAACTCCATACTCTCCAACATTTCTCTGAAGAAAAGCAGGACATTCTGGGATCAAACCAGAAACTGGGACAGTTTCTGTAAATCTGGGACTGTCCCTGGAAAATAGGGTCTGAGATAGGGAAAACTACTAGGGCACTGACAGTGGACTAATCTCATTGACTTGAATGGTCTCTTGTCAGGACAAATAATTTGGATTCTCTGACTTGTTTCCTGGCAGTTCAGCACTTTGCCTTCAGGTCATTGCATTTTGGGCACAATATGTTTTCATGCATGATATATTTTCATGCAAGCCTGGATCTGTTTTGTGTGAGGCATAAACCTTGAGCCCGGGGGTCAAATGCATCTCTGTCTGGGCCTTGGGACTCTTCTTAGGCCACATTCCTCCCCAGACTCATTTCACATCCTGCCTCAGTGTCAGATTTACATATAAGCTAAACAAGCTTTACATACAAGCTAAACCAGCTCCTTCCATATGAACCTACCTGGACCCTAAGATCATCCTCTGAGGCCGTTCTTGGTGTGCCTCCTCTTCGAGCGGTCCGGAGTATATAGGGGATGCGGGTGGCGCAGTGGGTAAAACCTCAGTGCCTAGGACTTGCTGATCGTAAGGTCGGCGGTTCGAATCCCCAAGCCACCATGTCACTCCCAGGAGAGACGTGTGGCTCAGGCATGCTTCAGGCCCCGCGGTGAGTTCCGCCCGGCATTTTGTCACCCCCCCCCCAGTGCTGACACCCAGGACGGACTGCCCCCATTGGCCCCTTGTCCTGAAAACTATTTGGTTGTACCACATTGATCTGCCTAACTGTTTAGAGTTGTACCTCTGGTTGTGAATGGGATCCGTTCCGGAGGCCCGTTCGCAACATGAAAAGAGCGCAACCTGCAGTGGTGCATCTGCGCACACACAGGTTGAGATTCGCCACTTCTGCGCATGCACATGACATCATTTTGCACTTCTGCACATGTGCAAGCGGCAAAACCCGGAAGTAACCCTTTCCAGTACTTCCGGGTTGCCACGGGACGTAACCTGAAGGAACGTAACATGAAGCGGACGTAAAATGAGGTATGACTGTATATGCCACCCTATCCTATAGGCACCAGTCTGTTTGCAGCATTTGAAAGTGCTTCATGGCATGCACCTGCCCATAAAATATATGGCTGGAATGATTAGAATCACACACAATATTTCCTGCCTACTCCTAAAATGTAGGACATTTGGCTTGCAAACAGGGTTTTCACTTTAGCCACAAGTGTGACCACGGGTCACACTTAGTAGATATAGACTCCCCATCCCCTTGTATGGTTCTCCAGGCTGCAGACTCTTCTCCAGTCATTCAGATAAGTGAGATGAATACTGGCAAGGCTCCATGTAACTGGGAACCCTGTTTTCCTGAGATTCCTGGATGTGTGGAGCCATGCCTGCTTGTAGTCATGGCCATCAGGAATGGGCAATGGGGTAATTTCAGTTTCTTTGAATTTCTCATTTCCCCCCTCCCCGCCATCATAATTTCAGTGCTCCACATTTTTGCATCAATGTCCTCATGCAGATTCATCAGCTAATTTCTAATAATATTCCCATGTTTGTATGCAATTTTGTCAATTTTTTGCAAATCAATTTCCCCTAACACAAATATACTTACCTAGTCAGATGGGTGGCATATAAATATATAAATATAAATATCATTATTATTATTATTGTCAGGCACCTTTGTGGGATGGCAGGGCTAGGAAAGGTTGTGACTGCAGGCAGGCAGACAAAACTTATATTGTAGGTATCAGAATACCATTGGGGGAGTCCCGGAATAAATATATTGCAGTATGCATTTACAGCCATATATATCAGTCTCACGTCTCTCCCCCCCCCTCCATTTTTTAAAAAATCACTTTGCATTTCTTACCAGGCAATCTTTGCTGTGTTCCATCTGAGTTAAGATTGCGAGAAACTACTGTAGTGAAAAACAAATTGCTGGCTACGTATCGTGGAGGAAGTTTGTCTGATATATCTATCATCTAGCATGGAGACTAGTTTGATTTACTTTACACCAGAGCAAAAGAAGCTCTGATTCAAAAGAGGAGATAGCACTATTCTGTGACTCTTAAGTCGCGAGCAAAATTTGACCATTTTAATTTTGGTAAAAAGGTTAGCCCCACCCAAAGGGTACAGAGTAGGAAGCAACACAGTCCTTTGTCTGAATAGCTCTTGTTGGTGTCAATATTTATTGTATTCTATTCAAGATGGTTGGATAGTGTTTTCAAGGTTACCAGCATGAGTTTGACCAAACTGCAGGAGGCAGTGGAGGACAGAGGTGCCTGGCGTTCTCTGGTCCATGGGGTCACGAAGAGTCGGACATGACTAAACGACTAAACAACAACAACAACAAAAATTCTCATCTCTACTGGCAAGTGAAAGTGTCCTCCTTTATGGCACAGAGGCAGCAACAGCAGGCGTACGGGTGAAACTTGCACACTCTTTTCACACTGCATTATGAAGTTTGCACAAAGTGGGAGCAGATATTCGCTACTGGTAGTGCAATTTATTTGTTAATTGACTGAGGCTGCCATATTGGATGATAAGTAAACCCCATTGACCTCAGATGGGCTTGCTTTTGAGTAGAGATGCATAGGATTGCGCTGAATGTCTACTGGTGGGCATGTAAGCTAAATGGAGCCTCATATTTAAAGACAGTACAGTGGTACCTCAGGTTAAGTACTTAATTCATTCCGGAGGTCCGTACTTAACCTGAAACTGTTCTTAACCAGAAGCACCACTTTAGCTAATGGGGCCTCCTGCTGCTGCTGCACCACCAGAGCACA
The DNA here is from genome assembly GCF_027172205.1 of Podarcis raffonei. Taxonomy (NCBI): domain Eukaryota; kingdom Metazoa; phylum Chordata; class Lepidosauria; order Squamata; family Lacertidae; genus Podarcis; species Podarcis raffonei. The sequence goes on along the minus strand of NC_070607.1, from coordinate 29,453,933 downwards.
ATTTCTGTTCTCATCCTGAAGCAAAGTTCTTAACCTGAAGCACTATTTCTGGGTTAGCAGAGTCTGTAACCTGAAGCATATGTAACCCGAGGTACCACTGTATATCTTGGAAAGTCTCCAGCACCTCGCAAACAATAGAAGAGGACTGCTACACTGCTAGTTTATTTAACAAAATTTACATGCTACTTAATTGTAAATAAAGCCCCTAAGTGGTTTATAAGTAAAACTTCTGAGCAGTTTATAACTACGTAGTTAAATTCTGGGTCACCACTGGAGAAAGCAGAATGTTGGAACAAATGTATATATGGTCTGATTCAGCAGGATTCCACTTACATTGCAATTATGCACTGCTTTGAGTTCTTCATACGATGCCATGAGATAGCATCAGTCCCACCTTTCTTGGCCAGGAATGATGGGAGTTGTAGTCTTAGTAATACTTGGAGGGTAATAAGTTCTTCCTCTCTGCACTACAGGTTTCTCTGCGCTATTCAGCCACCTTGCAGCCCATCTCACTGAATTGCTTTGGGATTGCAGTTTCTTTTGCGTATTCTCAACAACGCAGGCATACGTGCACATGCTGGGGATTATTTGAGAAGATGCAAATAGAAACTTCCCTAAATTATATTTGATTCCACGGATAGGCTGTATTGGTTTGGACACCTCTGTTTCTAGCAGCTGTGTTAAATTCCCCCAAACAGGAGTCTCTCCCCCCCTCCCTGTCTATTATTCCAAACAAGATGCGATGGATGAGTTTGGTTACATTTCATTTTGTGATGGCAGAGAAGGAAATTGCTTGAAAATCATCTGCACTTCAACGTCTGGGTGATATTTGTGCAAGATGAAAACTTGTTCAATGGTGGTTTTTATATTGCAACCTGGATTACGCGGGTTGATATTCACAGTCCTATAGTGGCATTGTTTGCAGACTCGAGCAAGGAGTATTGATGTGAATGCCATCTCTTAAATGACTTCTCTTCGGCTGTATTTGTTGTCCCACATTATCCTTTGGCACTCCAATATAAGACTGATAAAACAGAGTCTCACTAAAGGCCACTTTGTAAATTACTTTTTCCAACATGGAGATTAATCTCTGTGGAGGGAGAAGCAGGGGTCTCTTGTAACACACGCAAGCAGAGCAATCCTTTTCTTGTCTCCTCAGAAGTAAGTCTCATTGAGTTCGAGAGGACTTACTCCTGGGTAAGTGTGTATAGAATTGCAGCTTAAAGGTGGAATTCTGGTTGTTGGCAACTACATTTTGAATACAGAAGGAACTTGAGGGCCAACAATATTGGCCGTTCTGATTATCCTATGAGCCAAGACATCAGGTGTTTTAAAACAAAACAAAAAACCCTTGTCTCCAATATGGTCAACTTTGTCCAAGTTTAGGCCTAAGTTCACCACTAGAGTACATGCTTTAAAAGGTTCCAGGTTCAATTCCCAGAATCTCCAGCTTTGGCTGTGAGTGTGCTGGAAACTAAGGGAGCTTCTGGCAGTCAGTGCATGCATCACTGAGCTAAATGGACCAATGTTTTGACCCATCATAATAAGGCAGCTTCCAAGGTTCCTCTCCTTTGAGTAGCACTGCCTCTAGAGGGTGGCACAGCTGAACATTTGCTGGGGCTACCAGACCGGCACGCAGACCACCACAACTTCAAATGGAGCACCGAAGGCAATGTGAGGCACCTCCTGAATGAAGTGCCTTGAGGATCAATGACATAGCTGGGTTGGGGGGGGGGCAGAGGGGCTGTTGCCCCAGGCACACATTTGGGGGTGGGTGGGGGTGGGGTGGGGTGCCAAAATTCAAAAGAAAAATAATCTGCTTTCAGGTTTTTTTCTTTAAAAAAACAATCAAGTGGTGTAAACAAATCATGAAATAAATAATAAAAAAATGAAATAAAAAATGAAACAAAAAATGAGAAAATAAAATAAATAATAATAATAAATGAACACTAATAATAAAATAAATGGCCACCGCCGCTTCCCTCTCCCTGCTGGGAAGACCCTACCCCACCACCATTGCCACCGCTGCCCGGCCAATACTTGCCTTGCCCCGGACACTGGCAACGTACGCTACGCCACTGTTGGGGATGTGTTGTGTCCTGGAACCAGCTGATCAGCTGTAGGTGTCATAGCTGATCACTTCTGTTAGCGACTGCATCTCGGCTCTCACACAGGACTGAGCAGAGGAAGCAGAGGAGGGTGTATCTCTAAGAGAGCCTGTGAGGCTGTCAAGCATCCCTAGAAACAGTTGCAGTTTGGGTTAGTGAGCCTGGCTTTCTGGGTAAAGAGGTGTGCGTCTGTCAGCATTTCCTCTGCTGATAGCTCAATCAGCCTTGCAACACCCCACCCCACCCGCCAATGTTTCACGTGGGCTGTTTACAAAACAACGTTGAAGTTACGACACGTGCACACCAGTTTGATTTAACATTAATTGGGCAGATGTTGGTGATGTCTTTGAAAAAAAGGGGGGGAAGCATCACTGATATTTAAAACTTTGCGAAAGGAAAGGAAGAGGGATTATGATGTCCCAACTATCGGGAGCACGAGAAGATGAAGCGTTCCGGATGCAACAAACAGCTGGAAGTCAGGAGACCAGAGTTGCATTAAGGTAAGCAATACAAATGCCACGTGCACGATTGAACAGGGTTAGTTTGACCAAGATTTCTCAGATGTAGCATCTGAATTCAAGTGAGTCGATACGTGTCCTTGAGACAGCTTGGATGGATTTCTGAACAATCTTGAAGATGCTCCATTCATTATAATTTTCTTGCAGAGAGAATCTCTAAGAAGGAAAACCTGTGTTTATCGTAATACATGGAGTGTAGCAAAAGTGGTTGTTGCTTTTTCACTTATGCCCAGCTGCTGCATACATGACATATAAGAAATACTCATGTGATGCTTTGCGCATTTTGGTAAACACATGTTTTCCTAACTGGAGAGGAATCTCAGCTAGAAAACTGTAATCTGGGAAGTAGTCTTTAGTATCTATCATCTCTCTATATCTAGCTATCTATCTATATCTATCTATCTATCTATCTATCTATCTATCTATCTATCTACCTATCTATCATCATCATCTATCTATCTATCATCTATCTATCTATCATCTATCTATCTATCTATTTAATCTATATCTATCTATCTATCTATCTATCTATCTATCTATCTATCATCTATCTATCTATCTATCTATCTATCTATCTATCTATCTATCTAATCATCTATATCTATCTATCTATCTATCTATCTATCTATCTATCTATCTATCATCTATCTATCATCTATCTATCTATCATCTATCTATCTATCTATCTATCTATCTATCTATCTATATCTATCATCTATCATCTGTCTATCTATCTATCTATCTATCTATCTATCTATCTATCTATCATCATCTATCTATCTATCTATATCATCTATCTATATCTATCTATCTATATCTATCTATCTATCTATCTATCTATCTATCTATGTATTTTGCATAGCCAAATTTGGGCACGTAAAATAAATCAACACCGCACACCTTTCTGTGCTCTGCTGCTCACTGCCTGCCTTACCCGGTGCTCGATCTCACTACTAAAATGGAATGTCCACCTGCAAAATGGAACCATTTAAAATGCAATCCTGTAAGAGGACATAAACCCTATGGCAGTGTAATTTTCTACCATATATGTGAGCAACTAAATGCATATTTATATTGCCCCCATGTCCCCGAAGAAGACTCTAGAGCCAGCGTATTGGTGGAATGGTTATATTTATTGAAATATAATAAGATTTGCAAATAAAGAGCCAATAATGAAGTGTGGGCTTGTGGGCTTATTTGTCATACCAAGGGCAGCATCTCCTGGGCATGTCAGCCACTGCCACTCAATGGCTTCCCAGCCAACGACTGGGTGAACTTCTCATGCCCTTGCTAGGTGAGCCTTGGAGTATGATGGTTGATGGTATCAAAACTCTGCAGCAAAGTGACTGAAGTGGACACCGAGGAGTCTCCCAAGCCTGTCAAACCATATCATACCTGCAAAGAGCAGCCATTGGTCAAAGGGGAGGACCTCAGCCATGATCCAGGCACCCTCAGGGACCCTTGTCCTTCTGATTGGTTTTGGATCAATACAGCTTAATCTGAAGCTCTATTTGAAACTCAATGTCTCAGGCCACAATGTTGACAAAAGTGTATGCCACAATACATCTGCTTCATTGTGAATTTGACACAAGACTTTTTATCGTTTTCTTTAACCATACTGAAACCCACTGGATCAATGGTGAAACATAAGCAAGAAGGAGGCAGAGAACATTCTGCTTGTTCTGCCATTGCACTTGGCTCTGTTAACGCCGGTGGAAACAGCGGAAGGCTGCAACCAGTATCATTTCTGATAGGGAATCTGTCTGTTGGCAAGAAAACTTTGCTGCAGGAGATCAGAGTCTACTTCGAACCAGATTGCCCCTCTGAAAAAGCAAAGGCAAAAAGATCTTTGGTCCCAATCCCAATCCCTCCTCATCTGTTTGTTTCAGAATGAAAAAGACATTGGAAATGCCAAACGTGGAATTCCACATATGTCTAGAGAAACTTCCAAATATTTTGGGGAAAGGGAATAGCTTTGGAAGAGCAAGTAATCACAGAATCTGCAATTTTCCAAGGAGACATTTTTCCTTTGGACATTACAGTCCTATATTGCCAGTTGGACCCAGAAATAATTGCATGGGCTTGTGACATCAATAGTCATTCTACCAGTGTTAGCATTCTCCATCATATTTTTCAGCTCTGAAGTCCAATGCTTATTCCACAGTCTCGCTAATCTTTTTGGAACACTCAGAAGAGGAAATTTGCTGGACGCATACTGTGAACATTCAAAAATTCGGCAGAATGAGATCTGCGTTCTACCTCTTGCCTTTGACGTCCAGCAAAATCAGCGTCTATATACTCAAATAATCAAATCCCAATTAATTCAGATCTCATTCCTAAAATCATAATCTGTTTGCAAATCCTGAGTTTGTTCTTTTCTGATGCCTTCTCACATCTAACCTAGCCAACAGTTTACATGTAGCCAACTTTTGAAAGCCACAACTGCTTTTGGAACCAGCTGACTTCTTGTAAAAAGTTTTGATATTAATTGGCAGCTGAGGCCCTGCAAGCCTTATAGATACCAGTTTGCAACACACACTATGGAACATTACAATGTGCAGTTCAGGACTTCTGTAAACTAGAAGGCAAAATGCTTTATAAGTACTAATAACTGAGCTGTGTTGCAAGAGTTTTCTTTTGATCTAACCAACACAGATCACTCGGACAGCTTGAATTGTCAATAACACTGTTTAAGGAATGAAGGTGAAACTGAGAGCCCCTCCAGATGGCCTGTTTATGGAGCATTCCTGATTTGCTTGCGCAAAGCTAATGCAGAGGTTAGATCATATCTGGTCTTTATCGAGCCTTCATCTGGATTTGCTCATGGGGATGTTACACTGCAATGAGCATTTGTCCGGCATTCATCCTGATTTCTTTCTCTTTTCTTTTTGCTGGATGTTTATATACCTTCCTATTAGTCATCCATCCACCCCCTTTTCAGTGCAGTTCCCCATCACTTACCAAACCACAAAGGGCAAGATTCTCTTTTAAAGTAGATTTGTTGTACTACGGCAACAAAGCCCTTTAATACATTTTAACTGCAGAGGCCTAAAGTTCTAGCATATATTTCCCCCCCTATCCTATGATAAAAATATAATAATTTATTATTTATACCCCACCCATCTGGCTGAGTTTCCCCAGCCACTCTGGGCAGCTCCCAATCGAGTGTTAAAAACAATACAGCATTAAATATTAAAAACTTCCCTAAACAGGGCTGCCTTCAGGTGTCTTTTAAAAATCCTTGACATCTTATGGGAGGGCGTTCCACAGGGCGGGCACCACTACTGAGAAGGCCCTCTGTCTGGTTCCCTGTCTTGCAATGAGGGAACCGCCAGAAGGCCCTTGGCACTGGTTCTCAGTGTCCGAGCTGAATGATGGGGGTGGAGACACTTCTTCCGGTATACAGGACCGAGGCCGTTTAGGGCTTTAAAGGTCAGCACCAACACTTTGAATTGTACTGGGAGCCAATGCAGATCTCTCAGGACCGGTGTTATGTGATCCTGGCGGCCACTCCCAGTCACCAGTCTAGCTGCCATATTCTGGATTAATTGCAGTTTCCGGGTCACCTTCAAAGGTAGCCCCACGTAGAGCGCATTGCAGTAGTCCAAGTGGGAGATAACTAGAGCATGCACCACTCTGGCGAGACAGTCCGCGGACAGGTAGGGGCTCAGCCTGCGTACCAGATGGAGCTGGTAGACAGCCGCCCTGGACACAGAATTAACTTGCGCCTCCATGGACAGCTGTGAGTCCAAAATGACTCTCAGGCTGGGCACCTGGTCCTTCAGGGGCACAGTTACCCCATTCAGGGGCACAGTTCAGGACCAGGGAGTCCCCCCCACCTGCCTCCCCCCTGTCCCCACAAAACAGTACTTCTGTCTTGTCAGGATTCAACCTCAATCTGTTAGCCACCATCCATCCTCCAATGATTCTTCTGAGCAGCTGAGGGCGGTGTACATGGTTCTCTTTCTCTCCCATTTCACCACCACCACAACGTTGCGAGATAGGTCAGTGAGCTCTTATGGTTGAATAGGGATTTGGATGTGGGCCTCCTCAATCCTAGTCTGACACTCTAACCCCTAGGCCAAAGTGACTGGAGTGTGTGTCGAGATCTTTCCACCGGATGGCCAACTTACCTAGTGGTTATAGGCATGTTGTAATGAATATGGCCCCATCTGTGCTATGCATTCAAAGCATTACCATGAACTTTGAACAGTCACGACTTCCTCCAGAGCATACTGGGAATTGCAGCTTGTTTGCTTGCTGCTAAGAGTAGTTGGGAAACTCCTATTCCTTACAGGCAACTACAATTCCCAGAGTGGAATCACAGACAAACTCTCTTCCCAAGTAACTCTGGGAAACTGGAGCTCCTTGAGAGAAATAGGGGTCTTCCAGCAACTCTTAGTAGGTGTAACAAATGACGGCTCGTAGAATTTATTTTGGCAGGAGCAGACCACAGTTGTTTGAAGTGGTTCGATACTGCTTTGCATGCCTAGTGCAGATGGTGTCTGCACCTTGGTAAATAAACTGTTGCACTTGTTTCATAAGGCATCACTGTGATACACAGACTATCGAACATGAAGGTGCAACACCTCAGACCCGCTGCTTACTAATCTGGCTTGTTTCCTTTCAGTAAGAGGAAGAGTGAACATGCAAATGGATTAGTTGGAGAAGAGCCTCATATTTTTCTATTCCAAGATGATTTCTGAGATGTTGTGTATGTATGTGTGTGTGTGTGTGTGTGTTGTTTTTTTTCCTGGGAGGGTGGTGTTGTTAAAGATAGCAAACTTAGCATGTTGAGTGAAGGGTGTAAACAATATATTGGGGACTGTTAACGGGATGCAGTCATAACAAGCCATCCAAATTTCCATAAATAACACATCACCCATTTAACTACTAATTTATTATTCCAATTCTGATCTCCAAATTACTCAAAACGAGCTGCTTAAAACACACCCGTAAGATCTACTAATCTCAAGCAGCCTTCAAAGCCCTGCATCCAAATCAAATATATCAGCCTATTGTGGAGCAATCAGTTTGCTATTATAACAAAAAATTAGGGCAGGAAAAATAAACGTTTTGCAGTGAAATCAGCCGTATGAAGTGAAATTCCTTTTGAAAGTCCCCTGGAAAAATCACAGCCTGTACACCGAATTAGGCGAGTAAAACAGCAGGCAGTCATTAATGACTAGGGCCACTGTTTTGATTATGCCCTCGTAACATGTTAGAATTTGCAAGATGTATGGGTTGAAAGAAATTATAGATCCTGGAGAGAAAAGATACCTAAGCTTTCCTACCTAAAGGCTTAATGTAAGGGGGCTGCCAGATTTTGAATACAAGTGATTACGTGACAGACTCACTTAAAACCTTCCTGCATGCTTTAGCATCACGGTACTTTTCTGGAAACAAAAAAACCCTTTGCAGGCTAATTATTTTGTATTCTTGGGTTAATTTCTCTCTCTCTCTCTCTTTTGAAAAAAAAGAACACCGCCCTCTCAAACACTATATTTTTGGACTCTGAGTTGTCAAGTGGCTGGACAAAGCAGTGTTAAAAATTCAACGACTCTAATTACTAGCTGAGCAGTATAAAAACCTCTGAATAAATGTCAGTCGAGGAGATAAGCTCTTATCTTAATCTAATGGCTCCACAGACTTAATTTGTCAGGCCGGCCTGGTTGATGAAAAACAGGTTTCTATTCTCCAGTGTTCACAGCAACATCTTTCCAAATCTTTGAAGTTGGATAGCAATACCGGCAGCAGCGGAGCCGTCTGGCAAAAATCTGGTGACCAAGCCAATTTAATTCCTATTGTCCTATTACACTAATTAATGTTGCTCTGCCTACACTGGTGCAAGGGAGACAAAAATGAAGCCAATTTATTTTTAGATTTGTTACATTCTGGGCTAATTGCTCTCACCCCATATTTCCTCCCCTCTGCAACGTGTTAATCATTTTGGGTCCCTTCTGGCATCCGAGAGGGGCAGGGTTTTAAAATTAAGGCCTCTTTAAGGAAGCACTCGGAGGGTTCAGGCCAATAAATTCCAGTTTCTTGAGAAAGTAAGGAACTCTGACTTGGGTGGGTGGGTTCCTTCTGAACACAAGGGATGTATGGGATACCCAGTGATGACTGTATCCTTTGAAACCTCATTCTTAAAGGAGGTTTTAACATATTTAGAGCTGAGGACAAACCAGTGTCAACAACAATTCATGCCAGGCAATTAACAAATGAAAAGAGCTGGCTTTTCAGTTAATGTTTTGTGTTGTGCCTTTGCTGTGCTGTTTTCACCAAATCAGCTGTGGTCCAGGGTAACTTCAAAGGATTGGTGTGAATATTACAGCACTCTGTATAAAACTGGAAAAAGACGACTTGCTTTTTAAAAAACCAAAAAACCACCAGGGCCTTTTTCTGATGCTTTTGGGATTTCAAAAAGTGTGGTGTAGGATGGGGAGAGGAGATTATGCTAGTTCCATGGAAGAGGGAAACAGGGCTGCATATATTTTTTTGGGGGGGGGGAATAATTTATAATCTCCTCTTTTATGTCGGTGTAGCTGCGGAACTTTTAGTGGAATGATAACTGGCATAAAACCAGAGTAATGGAGTGGAGAATCAGACACATATTTTTTGTAATTAATGATGTGACCTCAAAACTGCAAAGCTACACTGGTCACATGTGTGAGAGCCTAGGCAGCTGCCTATTCTTGAGAAAGAATAAGGCAGTTTGAAAGAACCAGCGAGATCATTGCGCTTCCTATTATTATGAATAATTGTCCTTGTTATGCTTTTTAAAAATGTTTTTTATGATTGTCTTATTTGTTCCATTTTCTCACACCCTTCCTCTACAGAGCTCGGCTTATCGTTTGGGGGAAGTGAGGAAAGTGAGGTTATCCTGTGGGTTTCATGCTGAGCGGAGATTTTATGACACTTATCTGCAGAAGGCTTCACAATATTTAGCATTTTCCTTTGTCCTCATAACAATCACCTATATAAATAAAAAAGGCAGTTCCCAGGTCCTGCCTCTGTGCAGCCTTCTAGCGCAGAAGTGAGAACACACTTCTCTCGCCACCCCCTGGGCCAAATCTGTATCTGCCCAACCCCTCCTGGGCCAGATTTGACAGGTGCCGGGTACCACCCACCTGTCAATCACCTGCTGCTACAATGACATCAGGTGACAAGCCTCTTTGAAGGCTGACTCTGGGATCACAAAGGGGTTTGCATTGAAATCACTGCTAAAGATGGTTCCCTCCCCTCCATTTTAGCAGGGATTGCAATGCAAATTCCTTCCTGATCCTAGAGCAGGACATTCTCCCACTGCCCATCAGCTGATCAGAACCAGTTGTTTCTCTCTGTTTCATCAGGGGTTTTTTGTTATGTACTGAGTTGAATAGGATCCAAAAGGCAGCAGTCTGATTGGTCCTAGAACAATAGGATTCAGAATGCAGCAGTCTGACTGGTCCACAGGAGCCACCCAATCCAGCTCCAGGTGGAAGTGAATTCGCAACCTGATTGGCCTACAGGTGAATCCCGGAATTAGCCAATCATGTGGGGCCCATTGTGTAAATAATGTATATAAAGCAGACATTCTGGGGGAACTTCCATTCCTCCTCACCACTATGAGCTGAATAAAGAGCAAGAAATCCACTCTCGACTCCAAGTATATTTCAGGTTTAATGCAAATCCTTCCTTGAACTTGGGGCAAGGCACACTCCCACAGCCCATCAGTTGATCAGGGCCAAGTTGATGGATGATGGAAGCTCCTATCTTGTCATGTGAACAAGCCGTAATAGGCTGGAATCAGATCCTGGTATTCTTGAGCCAACCTTGGGCCCTTCTGCAATTGAGTAGCTTTGCCCAAGGGCTTCCTCAAATCTGGAACAGCCTGGGGTTGCAATTGGAGGAGAGAGAGAGAGAGAGAGAGGGGGGGGGAGGGAGGCAGCTTTGAGCCACCATTTTCAATTCCCCAGTGTCCTGGCAGCTTGTAGCCAGCCATTTCTGCTACCAAGGAAAGGCAGAGGAGCATGCACTGATGTAGAAGAGTTTGGATTTGATATCCCGCTTTATCACTACCCGAAGGAGTCTCAAACCGGCTAACATTCTCCTTTCCCTTCCTCCCCCACAACAAACACTCTGTGAGGTGAGTGGGGCTGAGAGACTTCAGAGAAGTGTGACTGGCCCAAGCTCACCCAGCAGCTGCATGTCGAGGAGCGGAGACGCGAACCCGGTTCACCAGATTACGAGTCTACCCCTCTTAACCACTACACCACACTGGCTCATAGAAGCAGGTTCATGGAAGGGACTTTGCCAGGGCTTCAAATGGGGAAACAACTGAGGAGGCAATGCCTGTTGGTTAACCAACCAACTATGTACAACAGTGTCTGGGGCAGGGTTCCCATCACTATGTCCCCGTTCCCAATCCGCCTGCTTTCTCCCAGACAAGTCAAAAGAGCTTCCAACAATATTTGCAGGGCAAATATTGAAATATACGGCACTAGTGATTAGTGGAACAAATGGTTGGATCCAAGAGGATGGGATTTACTGGCAGATATAGGTAACACAGGCGTAGGGAAGCCTTCCTCAGACCGCAGGCTGCATTCCCTCAGGCAACTCTCCGAGGGCTGCAGGTTGGTGTTGTGTAGAACCAGAGCCAAACTAAGCCAAGTCAGATGTCAAAGTAGGCAGAGCAACAGATGTGACTCTGACCTTTCTGCAGTGAGCCAAATTCCAGGAAGCACATTCCAGTTCACTACATTCCAGCCACACCCAAGTCTGAGGTTTCTACACTAATTCCCGCTCTGCATCTCTCCATCCTCCAGCCAGGTGACCAAGCAAACAGCCGAAGCAGCTGGGAAGAGAGAAGAGGTGTTCAGGGATTTTATAAGCTGCGTATCCTTGTTTCTCACTTTGATCCTTTTATGTGAGTTGTATGTTTTGTAGTATTTTAGGTATTGGGACTCGCCCTTATTTTGACTGATTATAGTTTAGTAATTCTTTATTGTAACAGATAAGTGTAAACTGTTTAATTATTATTTGTTGTCATTTAATCCCACTGTTTACTACAGTGGTACCTCAGGTTAAGAACTTAATTCGTTCTGGAGGTCCGTTCTTAACCTGAACTGTTCTTAACCTGAGGTACCACTTTAGCGAATGGGGCCTCCTGCTGCTGCCGCCCTGCCACCCCGGGATTTCTGTTCTCATCCTGAAGAAGTAGAAGAAGGGGGGGAGGAGGAGGAAGAGTTTGGATTTGATATCCCGCCTTTCACTCCCTTTAAGGAGTCTCAAAGCGGCTAACATTCTCCTTTCCCTTCCTCCCCCACAACAAACACTCTGTGAGGTGAGTGGGGCTGAGAGACTTCAAGAAGTGTGACTAGCCCAAGGTCACCCAGCAGCTGCATGTGGAGGAGCGGAGACGCGAACCCGGTTCACCAGATTACGAGTCTATCGCTCCTAACCACTACACCACACTGGCAAAGTTCTTAACCCGAGGTACTATTTCTGGGTTAGTGGAGTCTGTAACCTGAAGCATCTGTAACCTGAGGTACCACTGTATTAGATTCTAATGGATTATTGAATATTGCTTTAAGTGATACAAGTTGTTTATTTTAAAGATATTGTGACTTTTTTGTATTGGATCAGATTGTTACTATTTATGTTTGACATTTTATTATGTTTTTATATGTGTTCGAAGCTGCCCACAGTGGCTGGGGTCATCCCAGCTAAATGGGTCATCCCAGCATGTTGATGATGATGAAGCAAGGACACATTTCAGCCTGGCAAAAGTGCTTTAGAGAGACCATGGAGGGCAGCCAAAAATGGTGCGACCTTTGGAGAGTCCTAAGGGCCAGGCAGAAAAGCTTGAGGGCCATATTTAGCCCCTGGACCAGAGGTTCCCCACCCTTGTTATAGGGTACCGGTTGTGTCTCAACCAAGTGAAGGCTATTCTCAGTGCTTTGAACACTCCCTTCTGATCACCCAGTCCTGTTTGCTTGGAACTCAGGATTCTGTCGAAACTAATATCTATCTATCTATCTATCTAAATACACACCTGAGTTTTATAAACCTGTTTTTCATTATGATGCTATCTTCGGACTCTCAGTAACTGAGGCTGCAATCCTAAGCAAATTTACCAGGGAGTAACATCCACTGACCACAGAAAGATTTACTTCCAGGTAAATACACGTAGGCTTGTGCAATGAATTGCACCATGAAAAGCTCATAATGGCACACCTTGGTCTTTTGTAGTTGCTGTTTTTAACCTTGGGACAGAAAAAAGTACTGATTACTGCTCACCAGTAATTTCATCAGCAGCTTAAAAGGACTAAGGTGGAAAGTAATTCAGAATCCATGCCCTGGGCATTTTTCGACCAAATATTTCACTAAATGATTTATGTTGATTTAAATTAGGGCCATCAATTGGGGTGGGATTTTCCAAGAAGACTCCTAGCTACACATTCTCCCTATTACCTGTCAGGTTTCTAAATCCTAGGACGTTTGGCATGCCATTGAAAAGAAAATGAACACATTAAAGTAAAAATTTCAAAGGCGCATTTGAATCCCTTCTCCTCCATGAAATCCCAAATATTGATCCAATCAAATAAATCTCATTTCCATGATCCCGTTCTGAGAGGGAATCTTCAAGCTGCTTATTATTTCTGTGGTTTGTCATATGATTCTGCCTGAACAAAAAGAGCAATGCAAGCCAGGGAGTTTAAAAAATAAATAAAAAATAAGGCTGTCAAAAGTAGAAATTCACAGATAATTTTCACTGACCAGACAACACTGATAGACATTGGTTTGGTTTAGATGTAGCACTAAATCAGGGCAGGGAAACCTGTGGCCATCTAGCTGTTGCTACAACTCCCATCATCTCTGACCATTGACTTAGAACATCTAAGGCTCCCCATCCTTTTGCTAATCCATGATTTGATGTTATAAAAACAAAGCTGGTCTAGGAAGCTCTCCCCTCTGCTCCTCTGAAGTGGCTGTGATGAGGTCAGAAACCTTCACTTCCATCTCGTTAATTTTCCAATACAAAATAAAACAGCAGAACGATAGGCTGATGCAGCCAAGAAGAAGAAGAGTTTGGATTTGATATCCCGCTTTATCACTACCTGAAGGAGTCTCAAAGCGACTAACATTCTCCTTTCCCTTCCTCCCCCACAACAAACACTCAGTGAGGTGAGTGGGGCTGAGAGACTTCAGAGAAGTGTGACTGGCCCAAGGTCACCCAGCAGCTGCATGTGGAGGAGCCGGGAAGCAAACCCGGTTCACCAGATTACGAGTCCACCACTCTTAACCACTACACCACACTGGCTCTCCAGCCACTATAAGGGGCTGGTTTGCACTAACCATAGATTAGATTGACATCAGGATTGGATGACGCAACAAAGGACAATTAAACAGCAACAGTGAAAGGGTTGTGGCTGTGCTGGGAGAGAAGCAAGGGAGAGGACCGCGTGAGCCTGGGGGTCGGGGTGAACAGAGATGAGCCTGATTCTCATAATGCTGAACTGCATTGGAGCCAGACCTTCTGGCAAATCATTTTCAAACAGTGTCGAGCTTTCTCTTAATTCGTATGGTCAGCGTCTTCCTGTGTGCACACGGCGTTATTTGTGCACACATGCAACTACATTTTAGTGCACTAATGCACTGATGTATATTGCTTGCGTTAGCTTTAAATGTTCTTTACCATAAAACTTAATGGTTTTGATGCTGCATACCTAAAAGGAAGCGTTTGTCATTCCCGCTATAAATGTTTGTGCTCAACCGTCTTAATTCACTGTGTCAGATAAGAGGAAATCATGTTAGCATATATTTATGATTTATCGCTCCTATCTAAGCACCGGAGAGGTTGAGAGTGTAGTTCTTCTTTTTAATCTAACAGGAATAGTCAGGTAAAAGCTACGCTGATCAGGCTCTTTGCTTGGGAGGAATAAGAAGCATTGTGCAGGTGATTCCCTGACCTCTAACGTTAGTGTAGGCGTATTCCACCTGATCCACCTCTGCAGAGGGCATTTGGAGGCTTGATTACACAAGGCAGAAAAAGGCAGAAAAAGGCCAAGAATTAAAGATATGTCTAAGATAATCAAGGATGGACTAAATATTCCAAGCGGTGCAAGCATTCCATGGATTTTTAAAAATAAAAGTTGGCTGCATGACTTGGATGTTTTCTAATTCTTTTATAACCATGCACCAGAATATATCTGTATATATATTGGACCAGTCCAGCATTATTCATTTTACAATGCCAGTATACAACACTTGTTGTTCTGTATATAAAATTGAGCCCTGCTGATGTTAGATACCAGACCCTCCAAGTGTCCCTATTTTCCAGGGACAGTCCTGGATTTACAGAAACCATCCTGGTAACTGATTTGATTCCGGAATGTCCCACTTTTCTTTAGGATGCACCTATTTTCATTGGAGAAATGTTGGAGGGGACATCCCTGTTTTCATCGGAGAAATGTTGGAGGGTATGAGATACCATTGCATAATAAAATTTTTCTTTAAGGTTAACGCTTGTGGTTTATTGAAGTATATTTAACCAATTCCTGAGCATCTAATGATATCTCGTGACCCAGATCTCTATTTCAATGAAGCTGATATTTCATACACACACACACACACACACACACACACACGATTCTATATTACTAATCAGTAATATAGAGTTAACTCGGTACTGTTTTGTGATCTTTCGTCTGACACCGAAGATTCAGATTATGATATTATTATTATTATTTCTCGAACAGGTTGAAGTCCAGCAATTAATAGCAGTATGATTTTGAATCCTTTGCACTTGTTATACATAACTTAAGCTTGTTTGCTATGTGGGGAGTCGTGATCCATCTGAAGTCAAGTGCTTCAGGCTGCAATCCTATATATACTTATCTGAACTCCATGGGGTTTACTTCTGGGCTGACAAGCCTAGGATTGCACTGTCAAAGTTTCATTGATTTCATCTGGTGAGTTAAGCTTATGCTCAGATCTCCCCCACTGAAATCATTATAATAACGATTACTGCAGAAGTAATATAATTAATAACAGGAGTTAATAATAGCAATATGTAATTACTGTAGGAGTGATATACCCAAATATTCAATATTTGTTCTCTATAACTTAGCTTTATAGTCTAAACAAGGAAGTGGTACAGGGGAGGGCAGAATAAAAGTAAGAAAAATAGGTTAAGCTTCACAGAGTATAGAAGAAATAAGGTGTGGTACTCAGCTATGTGTGGCCAGAGTAAGCCCAATGAAATTAATTGGCCTATCTTAGCCATGTCCATTAATTTCAATGGATCTACTCTGAGTAAAAGTTAGATAACCCATTGTCATCAAAATTCCCTTGTGGGCATATTGCCTAAAATGATGTAAATAAAGTGATACCTTGGTTTATGAACAGCTTAGTTTATGAACAAATTGGATTAAGAACGCTGCAAACCCGGAGATAGGTGTTTTGGTTTGTGAACCTTGCCTTGGAAGCAGAACATGTTCCACTTCCTGTTGAGTGTGTTCCTTTTGTAAACTGAGTCCCCCACTGCTATGGGAAAGCACACCTTGGTTTAGGAACGCTTTGGTTTAAGAACGAACTTCCAGAATGGATTAAGTTCATAAACCAAGGTACCACTGTATGTAAATTGCTAACACACTACAATAGAACCTCTACTTACAACCGCCTCTACTTGGGCCCGATCCAAGTTGCAGCCGTGGATAACCCGGAAGTAAATACCAGGTTTGCCACGATTCGTGCACACGCAGAAACGGCTTCTGCCATCTGCACATGTGCAGAAGCGCGCTGCTGCCCAATGCACCTGTGCACAACGGTGCTTCTACCAGCAACCCGGATCAACTTATGGACAGCCCTCCGGAACTGATTACGTCCGTAAGTAGAGGTTCCACTGTAGCATCATTTAATCAAGGGTAGCCAACATGGTGTAGTCAGGCGACCCCAGATATGCGATTGTTCTGCATGTTGTTGACATATTTACATTATTATCAGATGATATGTCTACAAGCGAATTTTTGATGGCAGTTTGGCATAATAAGGTTTCAACCGGGGTTTACCAAACTTTTGCAGGGCCCATGGGCCCATTTGCAAACCAGAGAAACCGTCATGGGCACTGCCCATACACAACCAAGCACATACCACAATCTCTAGGTAGGTTGAGAGCAGTGGCGTGCGGTGAAATCCTCCATAGGGGAACAGTTAGGACCCTTGAGAGGGCGATTTGAGAAGGAGGGGACATTGCGCTTGTGAGCGTCATGCACTGAGGGCCTTCTCGGTATGGTGCCCACCCTGTGAAACACCCTCCCATCGGATGTCAAGGAAATAAACAACTATCTGACTTTCAGAAGACATCTAAAGGCAGCCCTCTTTTGGGAAGTTTTTAATGTTTGATGTTTTATTGTGCTTTTAATTCTGTTGTGAGCTGCCCAGAGTGGCTGGGGAAACCCAGCCAGATGGGCGGGGTATAAATAATAATTTATGATTATGATTATGATTATTATTATCGTGCCTCCCTCCCCAAACCAGGAAGAAGCTTCCCGAGCTTTGGAAAGGAAGCATCAGGGGAGCATTTAGGGGACTAGCCTAGTCCCCCTAGTTCACTGACAGCATGCCACTGGCTGGGAGAGAATCCTGTCTGAAATCTGGGAAAGCCAATCAATGTAGACAGTACTTAGTGAGATGGTCTGACTCAGTATAGGTCAGCCACCCATGTTCATATCTATTCCGGATTCCTTTGGTAGTCAGCATCTATTGGCTACTACAGAAGTCTTGTGTGAGGTTAGGGGTCACTGAAGACACTGAAGGAAGGCATCTACGATCGCCATGTTGTCTTAAAGAATAAATGATACAATAAATGCTGAGGCAGCAGAAGCTCTAAGTGGCCCTTAGACTCAACAACCAGGGCAGGCAGAAGGCATATACCATACTGTATTGGCGGACTGACCCACCAAATGCCTGTTGGTTGACAAGATAGGATGCTGGAACTAGGCCCGATCCTTGAGCAATACTCCTTGGGTGATAAAGAGTGTGTGTGCAGGATCCTTTGACACAGCTCAGTCGCGCCTAACACACTCCTGAACACACACTCGTGCTTTGTACATCCAGCACATGTTAGTAGAGACTGTGGGGATTTTGAGTACAACAAAGAGCGCCACAGAAGCTTGAAGTGTTGGCGTGCCTTGAAACAACATCGCAAGAGAATGCTTGGATAAGGGGAAGGAGACAACCGCTCTTTGCTGACTCTTGGGATTCCAGTAGAATGACTTGGTAGGGGGTTCCTAGATTTGCTTGAACTGGCTCTGTGTGCCTTCTTGCCGGGATCAAAGAAACTGCGAAAACTTGTGGTCTTTTCAATGTTTTAAACTCTCTTTCTCTCCCCCCTCTCTTTCTTTCTTGCATTGGGGAGAGCGAGCGAGTGGCTTTGTGTGCCGGCTGTTTAAAAACATACTTCAAAAGAAACTTGAATCAGTACATGCCTGTGCTATATACAAATTAAAATAATTGATTTTTGGCAGCCCTTTTGAGAGAGATATATAAATTAAGAGGGATCACATTTCCAATCCATTGCTCTGGATTGCATGTTGATTTCGAACCGCCGCTCCCTCACAAAGCTGGAAGTTTGCCACCAAACCGAAGGGAGCTGCTTGCTTTCATTTAATTCGACCTCCTCCTGTCATGGCAACTCCTCCCTGAACTATCACAGTTCCAACCTGTTGGGCCTTGGCTTGGGTCCAACGCTGCACCCTTCCCTCCCCCCCCTTCCCGTCTGCTTTGAGAAACTTGCACAGAGTCATCAAATGAATCTGCACCATATCCCAGAGAGGAGCATCGCTTTGTGGGACTCCTGTTCCCTCTTCTTTTCTCTCCCCTCACCGGTGGAGCATGTCACCCAACAAAGCAGAGAAGCTCTCTGGCCTGCACAGTGCCCATTCCGTGACGGATGGCACCGGGTCCCACACTATCTGTGCTGACCTAAAAATAGCTCTCAATTAACATTGCATTTCAAGAATTGGAAAATTTCCCAGAAGTCCATTCTCTCTCTCTCTCTCTCTCTCTCTCTCTCCCTTTCTCCCCCCCCTTCTGTTTCATTACATTTTGCAGTAATAATACACAAGCCTGTAGAAAACATGACGGGTAATGAAAAATGTAATTAATATAAGCAGTGTAAAGCATGTTTTTTTCCTCCTCCCTCTGTTGTCCTTGCAGAAAATTGCTGCTTTAAACCGAGCAGGATGTGGAAATGCATAAAGCAAACACTGATATGCTCTGGTTTGTAAATATCTTATGCAAAACCGTGAAGGCAACTGCTGTTTATTTTTTGACTCTCTGTCACAAATTCTTTTCGGAAAGTTGTTTCTGGGTTGTTGCCTTTTTGTTCCGCATCTCCCTCCTCCCTCCCGGTCCAAACGTTGTCACCTTGGTAATTATTATGCCCTTTTCATACTATGGTTTTCACAATCGGGGGTGCAGGATTCAAGTCTTCTACCTTGTCCTCTTCCCACAACCGCCTTAACTTCTTAGCCAGAAAAGATATTTAGGCTGCAATCCTACACCTCCTTGCCTGGGATTAAGCCATGTTGAACGCAGTCAGGCTTACTTCTGAGTAGACATGCCTAGAAGCACCCTGTTAGTCACACCCTTTAGAAGATTTGCTGGTACTATTTTTTTTAATTGTATTTTTATTGCTTATAATCCTTGGCCATGATTAAAATAACCACGGAACTAGGGACTTCCTTCCTTCCTTCCTTCCTTCCTTCCTTCCTTCCTTCCTTCCTTCCTTCCTTCTTTCTTTCTTTCTTTCTTTCTTTCTTTCTTTCTTTCCTTCCTTCCTTCCTTCCTTCCTTCCTTCCTTCCTTCCTTCCTTCTAGGAATGACGCCTCCCAGACTCCTAAATAACATACAGCAAAAGGGGAAAAGTTCCAAGAGCGGTTTACTGTATGGGCAGCAGCTGTGTTTCTGTGTGCTGCTGCTGTTGTTCAAAGTAAAACCAAAAAAGGTTTAACACTAGTTAAACATTTGGGCTAGCTCAAATCTCTTGTACGAGCTTAAACAGCTCTTTGAATCCTGCCTTTTATACTGAAATTGTCAAAAACAACCCTGTGGGTTAGGCCATTGCTATGAGGGGGTGAAAAAACTCCACTCAATATTTCAGAGTTGGATCATAGTGAACGTCAGCCCTTTACTGACAGCCAGTGTGGTGTAATGGTTAAGAGCGGTAGTCTCATAATCTGGGGAACTGGGTTTGTGTCTCCGCTCCTCCACATGCAGCTGCTGGGTGACCTTGGGCCAGTCACACTTCTCTGAAGTCTCTCAGCCCCACTCATCTCACAGAGTGTTTGTTGTGGGGGAGGAAGGGAAAGGAGATTGTGAGCCGCTTTGAGACTCCTTAGGGTAGTGATAAAGCGGGATATCAAATCCAAACTCTTCTTCTTCTTCTTCTTTATCTTTTGGGAACATTTATGGAAGAAATAGCTACGAGGAGGATCATTCTGGTTGCACATCATAGCGGGCTCAAGTAGAACCACCCTAAAATGGGCAAACATCTGATGCTGCCATAAGGTGAATCAAATTGCTGACCCATCTAGTTTGGCATTGCCCACACTGAATGTTGCTGGCTCTTCAGGGTTTCAGATAGGGTCTTTCACAGCCCTACCTGGAGATGTCAGGGATTGCACCAGGATAAAAGGTAAAGTTAAAGGACTCCTGGACATTTAAGTCCAGTCAAGGGGTTGCAACACTCATTTCACTTTCAGGCCGAGGGAGGTGGCGTTTGTCCACAGACAGCTTTCTGGTTCATGTGGCCAGCATGACTGAACTGCTTCTGGTGCAACGGGACACCATGATGGAAACCAGAGCGAACAGAAATGCTGTTTACCTTCCCACCACAGTGGTACCTATTTATCTACTTGCACTGGTGTGCTTTCAAACTGCTAGGTTGGCAGGAGCTGGGACAGAGCAAAGGGAGCTCACCCCATTGCACGGATTCAAACTGCCAACCTTCTGATCGGCAAGACCAAGAGGCTCAGTGCTTTAGACCACTCCAGGGACCATTTGTAAGCAAAGCATATGCTTTGCCCTTGAGCTGTGGCTCTTTCCTAGACCAGGTGGGACGAAATCATCTCTGGAAGGCCTGACCGTTTACCCAAGACACCTTCCAAACGTTGTGGAGCATTCTTGGCACAGTCTTCCTTTGAGAAGGGTGGCATGCTGAGCATGCCCAACGTGAAACAGAACAGGAGCTTTGCATGGGGACATTGCTTTGTGCCATGCTTTGCTCTCTTCTCAAACCACAGGAGAGTTATCAGAGTTGAAATGATGCTGTGGGAGCCTTGTTAAGGCCCTATGGCAAGCTTTGCACATGGAGTCAAAATGGAGCCAAAGTTGACGTGGTAAATGCCAGCATCCCTTAGACTGTTCCTCTTGGGTCTAGTCCTTGCGGCATGAAGAGATCAGTCTGAAGGTCACCGCATCTCCCCACCGTAATGATGAAGCATTTCAAGCCCATCTTCTACGGCCAGCCGAGAAATTGCTCGTGGTTTATTATTTTCCCCTTCTCCACCCTTTCTCTCCCTCCCCCTTCCTTTCCCTGCAGCTGAGATACTACATTCGTTATTGTTTATTTTCTGCCTTGTTCCTGCTTCTAAAGGTTTCCCTTCTGCCCTCAGTTTTCCGTGAACTTTTCCCATACCACATGGGGCAGCTTGATGCCCTCTGATCCAGTGGGTTCCCTTGCGGAGGCCGGTTTCCCCAGCTGAAGCAGCCGAGCCTCTCTCCTGTGGCATTCTGCACAGCCATTTGGAGTCCCAGATGTAGGAAATGAAATAATCCACGCTCATACAGTCATGAAAGTGCCCATCTGGCACACAGGAACATCACGCAGTGGAGTCACACAAGCGTGAGCTCACTTTTGTTATGGCATTTCATAAACAGAGATGCAGTGAGCAGGCAAGGAAGGTCTTTGGGATAATAACAATCATATTCATCACCACAGTGAGTTTAGAAATGTGGGGTGGGGTGGGGGCAGAAGCATGCAGGAGAGGAGGGAGAGGGACCAAGAATGATAAAATACTAATAATTGCTCCAAGGATCCTCAGGAGAATGTTCCATCTCGCTTTTGGCATTGCTTCTTATTTATATAGTTCAGACTTCAGCTAGCAAGACAGAATATACTAGGTCTCTCAGTAAATGAAGCTTCACCATTTCCCTCCTAAAAGGAATTAAGCCTTAAAAGGCCACCTCATAACATTTTGTTCCTAAAATGAAACCAAACTAAAACTGGAGTGCGCTGAGGTTGTTCGGAAGTCCAGCAATGCCCCTCTTCTCTAATCCTACAGGTTCTGATGACTCCAGTGGTGGTCTTGTTTATCTGCCATGAAGGCCACTGTTGTTGGTCTCTATGTGCCTCAAGAGTGCACCCCCAAGGGTGAAGTCAAACCGCTGCGTTAGCAGCACAAAAGTGACATCTCTGGGGTACAAGCTTGGCCGTGCGTATGCCCAGATGACAAGACCCTCCTCTCAGCCTCGCATATGTAGTTCAAAGGAAAGCAGAGCAATAGGTCTAGCACCAGCTTGGCTGAAAGAGTTGCCAGAAGGAGATGTATTCACTGGTGGAGGAAGAGGTGTGCGGGGGGAGTGCACCACCCCCAGCAGCGTGATCCCGGCAGGGTGCCATCGTGGCTGCCCCCCCGCCCCCAGGACACACGCCAGCCCCGCCCCGCCCCCGCCTGTTCTCCACCCCCAGTTGGGCATGAAGCTCTGCCACTGGGTGTGTTACACCACCCAGTATGTCTCCTTCTAGCGACTGCTCAGTAACTGGTGGTGGTAAAGGTCATAGGTCTGTGCTAGAGCACAATCTTTTGCCTGCCAAAAGTTCCAGGTTCAATTCCTGGCATCTCTAGGTAGGGCTGAGAAAGACTTATGCCTCAATTTCTGGACAACTGCTTGTTGGTCGGAGCAGAAAATAGTGAGCTGCAACGGTTCCATGCCCTCCAATATTTGTCCGATGAAAACGGGGGTGTCCCATTCCATAATCAGCATTTCACTATTTATACCCCACACATCTGTCCGGGTTTCCCGAGCCACTCTGGGCAGCTTCCAACATGTTTATATAAAACATAGTAAAATATTAAACAGAAAACCCCTTCGCTATACAGGATGGCCTTCAGACAGCTCGGGGATCGAATAACTCCATACCCTCCAACATTTCTCCAATGAAAATAGGGACATCCTAAGGAAAAGTGGGACATTCCAGGATCAAATCAGAAACTGGGATGGCTTCTCTAAATCAGGGGCGTCCCTGGAAAATAGGGACACTTGGAAGGTTGGCAGTTCAATGGTCTGCTTTGTTTCCCATGTTCCTATAATTACTGTATTTGACATGCTCCAGGATTGAGATTTGGCATTAAGGTGGCTGCTTAAAGGTAAAGGGACCCCTGACCATTAGGTCCAGTCGTGACCGACTCTGGGGTTGCGGCGCTCATCTCGCTTTATTGGCCGAGGGAGCCGGCGTACAGCTTCCAGGTCATGTGGCCAGCATGACTAAGCCGCTTCTGGTGAACCAGAGCAGCACACGGAAACGCTGTTTACCTTCCCGCTGGAGTGGTACCTATTTATCTACTTGCACTTTGATGTGCTTTTGAACTGCTAGGTTGGCAGGAGCAGGGATTGAGCAACGGGAGCTCACCCCAATGAGGGGATTCGAACCGCCGACCTTCTGATCGGCAAGTCCTAGGCTCTGTGGTTTAACCCACAGCGCCACCTGCATCTCAAGGTGGCTGCTTATGCATTGCCAAAAGTGAGGAGAAAAAGGGACACCGTTTCCCTAAAAATTGCATATGCTAATTTATATTTATAGATGCAAATATAGAAATATTTGCCTTGATTTAAATAGAAATGCAGGTGACTTGAATGCCTGCTCAGTTTGCTGTCTGGTTGAGCAACATGAAGGCCGCAACTCTCCCTCCTTACAGGTTCTTTATTCTTAAAACTGGAATTGGGCAGAATAGCCTTTCAAACAGACGATACCGTCAGATAGAGGACCGTCCTTTATAAAGTAGGACACTTGGCCAAGGTCATGGGACTGAAACGGTATTATTGGCGCTGAGTCTTGGCAAGCGCTTCTTCAAATGGAACGCTTCTCTCCCGGAAATCAAATCTGGTTTAT
Organism: Podarcis raffonei; assembly: GCF_027172205.1. Lineage (NCBI taxonomy): Eukaryota > Metazoa > Chordata > Lepidosauria > Squamata > Lacertidae > Podarcis > Podarcis raffonei. The sequence continues at coordinate 29,430,147 of NC_070607.1, read as the reverse complement.
GAATGCACTTACTTTCAAAAGTCCAGGCCAAAGTAAATATATTGACAGATAAAGGAGGAGATAATAGAAAGGAATCTGTCTCCATCCGCCTGACTCTCTGCCTTACACACACACACACACACACACACACACACACACACACACAGCTGACATTCCACCAGTGGAGTCATAATTACAGAACAAGGTTGATGTGTAAATTAATCCTGTTGGGGCTGGGTATGCATGTTGTATTAGTCCTTTTGTTAATCCAGGACTTTAATATGATTTCCTCAAAGACACAAAGACTTCATTGGGGTATTCTGCCCTGTCAGAATGAGATTCTTGGTGGGTGGGAAGTCAGGGAACACCCTGAGACAGAGAACTCCGTGGCTCAGTACAAGTAAGTAAAGCGAGCCTAGATGTATTATTTTAGCTTTGTGAAGCAATTATAAGAATTTCCCTTAGCATTTTACTGGAGATTGTTGCACATAGCAGCGATATGCTTTGGAGGTCAAAAAGATTTGATGTCGTTTTTCAGCCACAAGCACCAAAGGAACTCTTTATTATTATTATTATTATTGGGTTTTATAAACAAGAATGATACAATTCTCACTACAGCCAACCAAAGACAACCAGCCACACCCTAAGCCACACTCTTCGGAATGGACCTTGTTCCTCATCCTGAAAATCTTGCTCGTTTTGCCTCAGTCTCCATTTCAAGAGATACGACTGTAGATATACCAGAGGAATTGGCACCCGATGGCTCAGCACTGAGCTACACGTTTCTTTGTTTGCTTATAAATCATTTAGATCTGTTAATCGCCCCATCAGCTACAACAAGACGTTTAAAATAATTCTTTTGAAAAGACATAACATGCAATTCGGCACTCACTGGTTTGGCAGCTGAGGGGGTGTCAGGATGAGGTAGAGGGATGGCTGCCTCTGCCGAAACACACACTGGTGAAAATGCACCTGTCCGCTGTATGGAGGCTGTGCCAAATAAGCTACAGTGGTACCTCGGGTTACATACACTTCAGGTTACAGATTCCACTAACCCAGAAATAGTACCTCGGGTTAAGAACTTTGCTTCAGGATGAGAACAGAAATCGTGCTCCGGCAGTGCGGCGGCAGCAGGAGGCCCCATTAGCTAAAGTGGTGCTTCAGGTTAAGAACAGTTTCAGGTTAAGAACGGACCTGCAGAACGAATTAAGTATGTAACCAGAGGTACCACTGTACTCCCATACCCTCCAAGTGCCCCTATTTTCCAGGGACAGTCCCAGATTTACAGAAGCCATCCTGCTTTCTGACTTGATTCCTGAATGTTCTTCTTTCCTTAGGATGTCCCTAATTTCATTGGACAAATGTTGGCGAATATAGAGTTATCTGACCCCTGAGCCGTCAGAAGACAGCCCTGTATAGGGAAGTTTTTAAATGTTTAATTAGAGTTGCCATATTTCAAAAAGTGAGCACAAAGTTGTTGTGCTTTATTTGACAAAATCTCAATAAGAGAGAGAAGTTTTTACCTATTTTTTTAAAATAGGGAAAACATCAAAAAAGCAACACTTTTGATACGGGCTGCCATATGCCTGGGTTCCCCCAGATATTTTAGCCACTTTCAGAAAATTCCACCCTGACGCCATTTTCGGTGGACAAAGCCCGGCTATGTCCAGGAAATTCTGGATGTATGGCAGCCCTAGTTTAATGTTTTATTATGTTTTTTTAATATATGTTGGAAGCCACCCAGAGTGGCTGGGGCAACACCATTAGATGGTGGGGTATAAATAGTAAAATAATTGTTGTTGTTCTTTAGTCGTTTAGTCGTGTCCAACTCTTTGTGACCCCATGAACCAGAGCACACCAGGCACTTCTGTCTTCCACTGCCTCCCGCAGTTTGGTCAGACTCATGCTGGTAGCTTCGAGAATACTATCCAACCATCTCATCCTCTGTCGTCCCCTTCTCCTTGTGCCCTCCATCTTTCCCAACATCAGGGTCTTTTCCAGGGAGTCTTCTCTTCTCATGAGGTGGCCAAAGTATTGGAGCCTCAGCTTCAGGATCTGCCCTTCTAGTGAGCACTCAGGGCTGATTTCCTTAAGAATGGATGCGTTTGATCTTCTTGCAGTCCATGGGACTCTCAAGAGTCTCCTCCAGCACCATAATTCAAAAGCCTCAATTCTTCGACAATCAGCCTTCTTTATGGTCCAGCTCTCACTTCCATACATCACTACTGGGAAAACCATAATAATAAGTAAAATAATAAGTACAATTATTTTACCATAAGTATAATAATAATAATTATAATAATAATAGAATAGGACGTCCCTATCTTCACTGGAGAAATGTTGGAGGGTATGTGGTCCACTGAGGAAGTTCTGCCCACAGATCTCCAAAAAGGGGTGGAGTTGTTGTGGGTAGGAGGAGGAGCACCCCTATGCTAACTCCACCCCACCCTTTTTCAACAGAGCTGACCAACAGCATGCAAGAAATCTATTCCAGGAAAGGTCCTGGCACAAGTATTTCTCTTCCCCTGCCAAAATATTTGCCATTAGGGTTCCCGATCATGAGGAGGCTTCTCAATCCTTTCTACTGAATGCATTTAGGAGGCCCTTCAGGCTCGCCTCATGTAAGGTTCGGCCAGTGCATATGGATCCTCCCCCTACGCACATGTTTTTCGAACGCACGAATAAGACTTTAGACTGTTGCTGAAGTTGCTTTTGAAGGACTTTACGACGCCACTTGTTTCTTACCTTGACAACGTGCAATAACTACACACGGTGTCGTAGAATTCTGAAACTCTGCTGGGTTTCCACAGGATGCATATTAAATGTTGGCAAATGGATCAGAACAGATAGGCAAGGTAAACTAAGGTATGTTTTGGGATGCTCTGATCCGTAAGTCATGCCTCCACTTTGAGCCGACATTCGGGGAAGAATTGCAGATTACTTAAAAAAGAAAAATGGTAAAGGCATGACAAGATTATTTCACCCCATAAATGGCGAGTGTTTACAAATGCTCTAGGTGACAGCTGGTATTATTTACCATGTCAGGTGAAAGGCTCAAAAACGAGAGGTCGGCTTGACATGGTGAATGCTACCTGTCACCAGGTGAGGGCGCATATAATAAGTTGTATTAACTGCACGACGCTGACAACATCAAGCCTGTTTAGAAAGTCATGTGGGAAGCGACTGTCACGCAAGTGAGCAAAAAGCGCTTTTGTTCTTGCCATGCACTGAGCGATTCTCCTACACGCACTGGGGAAGGTGACAATTTTTCCACTTTCCCCATTATCGGGCAGCTGATCTTTTTGTCACGGGGCAAAAGGACAGGATGCCGTTTCCTGAGGCGGGTGGACAGAAGCAGAAGAAGAAGAGTTTGGATTTGATATCCCGCTTTATCACTACCCGAAGGAGTCTCAAAGCGGCTAACATTCTCCTTTCCCTTCCTCCCCCACAACAAACACTCTGTGAGGTGAGTGAGGCTGAGAGACTTCAGAGAAGTGTGACTGGCCCAAGGTCACCCAGCAGCTGCATGTGGAGGAGCGGAGACGCGAACCCGGTTCACCAGATTACGAGTCCACCGCTCTAACCACTATACCACACTGGCTCTCATGTTACATTGAGCTTGGCGCAAGGAGCTAGATAAGCTCACTCAGCTTTGTGAATACCCTTGAGACAATGACACTCCAGCAGGGGATCTTAATATAGATTGTATTCGTGACACAATATTCGTAGTAACCCTGATATCCTCTCTTAGGATGTAGGAGGACGTGGTAGTAATGGCCTAGAGGACAGGGCCTTGTCACAAAATGGTGTACCCCTACTTTTGGTGACTCTTTCTCCAAGCTGGGATGTAGTGCTGGAAAGCAAGGCCTGGGCTCCCCAGAGCTTGTTGAATCCTGACTCCCATCAGCCCCAGCCAGCATGGCCCATGGTGAGGAATGATGGGAACTGCTGTTGCAGTGGTGCTATAATATGAAAACACACAAGATAGGATTGGCACCATGGAATTGTGGCACTTATCAACAGTGGCCACAAAGCTCAGAAATTCAAACTACCCTAGGGTAACCTCTGATCTGTATCATCCTTTATGAGCACAATTCAAACTGTTGGTGCTGACCTTTAAAGCCCTAAACGGCCTCGGTCCAGTATACCTGAAGGAGTGTCTCCACTCCCATCGTTCTGCCTGGACACTGAGGTCCAGCACCAAGGGCCTTCTGGCAGTTCCCTCATTGCAAGAAGCCAAGGGAACCAGGCAGAGGGCCTTCTTGGTAGTGGCACCCTCCCTTCAGATATCGAGGAAATAAACAACTACAGTGGTACCTCAGGTTAAGTACTTAATTTGTTCTGGAGGTCTGTTCTTAACCTGAAACTGTTCTTAACCTGAAGCACCACTTTAGCTAATGGGGCCTCCCGCTGCCGCTGTGCCGCCGGAGCACCATTTCTGTTCTCATCCTGAAGCAAAGTTCTTAACCCGAGGTACTATTTCTGGGTTAGCGGCGTCTGTAACCTGAAGCATATGTAACCCGAGGTACCACTGTATCTGACTTTTAGAAAACATCTGAAGGCAGCCCTGTTTAGGGAAGCTTTTAATGCTTGATTCATTACTGAATTTTCATATTATGTTGGAAGCCGCCCAGAGTGGCCGGGGAAGCCCAGCCAGATGGGCGGGGTATAAATAAATAAATAAATCATCATCATCATCCTGCCAAGTGAAGCAGGGTTTTTTGTTTTTTGTTTGCTACACTTCCGGTGCAGATGTGCAATAAAATAATACCCTTCAACCATCTGCAGCCACAGTGGCTAATAGGAGGCCGAATTGCGAGCCAGTCACCAGTTCAAATCTTGCCTCTGCCAAAAACTACAGACACTTCAGGTGTCCCTATTTTCCAGGGACAGTACCGGAATTACAGAAACTGTCCCGGTTTCTTTTTCGATTCTGGAATGTCCCATTTTTCCTTAGGACATCCATATTTTCATTGGAGAAATGTTGAAGGGTATGAATAGGATGTCCCTATTTTCACTGGATAAATTTTGGAGGGGATGTCCCGATTTTCACATTGGCAGGTATGGAACTATTTGGGCAGCCTTAGGCTAGTTCTCTGCCTCAGTTGTTCATCTATAAGATGGGTATAACACCAACCTACCTTGTTGGAAGGAATTTTTAAGATAATGCGACATGCTTTGAACACCTAAAGTAATAGGTGGCTTTGATACTTGTACAGTTTTTGTGTGTCATGTGGGTGAGATTAGATTTCTCCCATTGGCAATAAAATTTTGCAGTTTGGGGTGTATGTGTCAGGAAATGAGATTTACCTGCAACAGAAGTGGCAAACTGTAGGGGAATGGTTGCAGCAACAACAACTGTAGTTTTTGTGAAAACAACCCTCTCATTCAGAAAGGCCCTTTACCCCACTGGTTAATCCAGCCGTGTGGCTAATATGCTTGATTCACCATCTGGCTCCACGACAGGAAGGTTTCTATCTGGGAAGAACTTTATTATAATAAGTAACTTTACAAGCAGGAGTAAGCCATCCCAGCAGACTGTAAGGGAACTTGCAGAGTTCCCAAATTAATCTTCGCTCTAACCCTGAAAAGCCACAAAGCTAATTGGAGAATTGAAAGCTTTCAAAACATGTTAGGGAGCTTGATGGGTACACGTGGAAATAAACACAAACATTTAGATAAAGCCACCATTTTAATTGTATTAATTCTGCCAATTAATGATAATGGAAGAGCCGTCCAATTAGCTAAATAGCTAATAGTTTTATCAAGCAGAGGCTGGCAATTTAAAGCAAACAAATTCTTTCTAATTTTATCCCCTTGCTCACCAAGATATTTAAAGGATAATGGGGGAATCCAATAAAGGATATTGCTCAAAGAGAGCTACATTTAAATTGCCTAATGGCTTTAAGAGTTTTACCTCAATTAACGAATACTAAACCTGAGCACTTAGTAGATTCCTGTAAAAGAGACATCATTTGGCCAATTGAAGAGAGTTTAAGGAAAATTATAAATTAACGTACTCTCTGCATAAACAGTGGCTACATTATGGCTAATGCTTCCCGGCTCCTCAGCCCCACAGTGACTACCCAAACACCAAGAGGGAAAACACAAACCAGAAGAAACTCTTTTCTGCAAAAATAAATGTACAAAAATGTACATTGGGCCACATCTTATGAGCTCTGAAATGTCTTGTTGAAGGGCAAAAAATCAAAACGAACAACAACAACAAAACATGTTGGGCATTCAATGGACAGAAGAAAGCCTGCATAATAATGCAGAGTATAAAATAAATATCATTAAAGATATGTATGTGAAGAAGCATTCTGGAACATGTCCAGATTGATCCAGATGGATAATTGAAGCTATTGCCTTCCTATGTCTTAAGGGCTAACTATACGCTCCACGCAAATGTAAACTTTAGAGCTCCACCACTGTTTTAATTTTATTTTTCGTAAAGAAAAGTAGCTTCAGGGATAGATGGCTAAGGGTCGATAGAACACATGGCGCTTCCACGCAGAAGTTTATTGTGGACTTGGTCTTGCTCATGCATGCCAGTTTTTCACACTGTCCACACAAGATCTCTCTCTCTCTCTCTCTCTCTCTCTCTCTCTCTTATTAAATTTTATGTTTTACAATTTAAAGTACTCATTTTTTACATCCTTAAGATATCAATGACTTCCTTTCTACCCTTTCCATGGTTCATTTTGCATATCATAAATCCCTGCATATTTTACGAAAACTGTACCATTCAGTATGCTATTATTACATCCATCAAAACTTATTTACACTGTTGAATTTATCTTAATGTTGTCAGCGTTTTTCAGCTGTACACAGTTATTTCCCATATATTCAATAAACATTTTCCAATCTTCTCTAAACGTACGTTCTTCTTGTGCTCTTGTTCTATATGTTGAGTCTGCAAGCTGCGCATATTCTGTCAACTTAAGTTGCCATTTTTCTCTGGTTGGGACCAACCACACAATATCTTCCTCATCAAAGTGCCACCCAATATTCCCCCCCACCACATTTAATCCAGATCTACCACTTCTGCTTAAAAATGAATAAATACCAGATGGACATGATGTTGTTGTTGTTTAGTCGTTTAGTCGTGTCCGACTCTTCATGACCCCATGGACCAGAGCACGCCAGGCACTCCTGTCTTCCACTGCCTCCCGCAGTTTGGTCAAACTCATGCTGGTAGCTTCGAGAACACTATCCAACCATCTTGTCCTCTGTCATCCCCTTCTTCTTGTGCCCTCCATCTTTCCCAACATCAGGGTCTTTTCCAGGGAGTGTTCTCTTCTCATGAGGTAACCAAAGTATTGGAGCCTCAGCTTCAGGATCTGTCCTTCCAGTGAGCACTCAGGGCTGATTTCCTTAAGAATGGATAGGCTTGATCTTCTGGCAGTCCATGGGACTCTCAAGAGTCTCCTCCAGGACCATAATTCAAAAGCATCAATTCTTCCGTTATCAGTCTTCTTTATGGTCCAGCTCTCACTTCCATACATCACTACTGGGAAAACCATAGCTTTAACTGTAGCAGTAGATTAAATGGGAAAATATCATAGGGTAGTCATTTGATGAGGACGATGCTGTGTTGACCCTGCAGAAAAAGTCCATGCATGACAGCACAATAAACTGCTTTGTGTGGAGGAACTTCTGCTCACCTCCCACACAGTTTTAGCAAGGTGTTGATGCTTGCTTAGCAACATACATGGTGGGAGCAACCCAGGTCTGCATAACTGGTGACCCAGCCACATCCTATGGCTTACGAGCTGCTTTCCCCCCCGCCTCATCCTCCTTTCCGCAGTTAGCAAAACCCGCGGATTCATGGCCACACCTGGGCCGCACCCTGACACGTGAGCCTCAGGCTGTTGATAGTGGGGAAAACACAGCCCTCTGCCCTAGACAGCACCTTAGGAATGGTCACCAGCACTTGGCAAACCTGGAGTGAACCAATGTGTGTTTGGATAGCCAACAGGGAATTGCAGGTGGGCAGAGCGCTGTTGCAGCAGGCATTGTACAGACATCTCATTGGCTGCTGTGAGGAGACAATGCTGGACTAGAGATGCAATCGGTTGGACTAGATAATAATAATAATAATAAATTTTATTCATACCCCGCCCTCCCCAGCCAAGACCGGGCTCAGGGCGGCTAACAACCAATAATAACAGCAAGTTGATTAAAATACAATTTTAAAAAACAAGATTAAAATACAACATTAAAACATTAGGATGCAGCCTCTTCACAGGAGGAGAAAGGAAAAAGAAAGAGGTGGAGGGAATCAAGTGATTCTAAGCCAAAGGCCAGGTGGAACAACTCTGTCTTACAGGCCCTGTGGAAAGAAATCAGATCCCGCAGGGCCCTGGTCTCATGAGACAGAGCGTTCCACCAGGCTGGAGCCAGTGTTGAGAAGGCCCTGGCTCTGGTTGAGGCTAATCTAACTTCCTTAGGACCCAGGACATCTAGGGTGTTGCTGTTTATGGACCTTAAGGTCCTCCGTGGGGCATACCAGGAGATGAGTCATGTTCTCATGTTCAAATGTTGGTGCTTTAAAATATAAGTAGCTGGCCTTGTCTCAGTGAATGTAGAGGTTTATTGTACCTTGCCACCCTTCATTATTCTAGCCTGCCCCGACAGAGAACCATCCCGTCCTGTAAACCCAGCATGCCAAAGTGGCTGACCCAGGTGATATTTTAAAATAATAGTCATTTCCATCACCGTCATCTTTCACAATAGGAGATTTCTAGGGATCTAAGCTTTGCTAAGTAAGGGATTGTTAGTATGAGAACCATCTGCCCGCCTAATAGCTGATATATTTAAAATTTCATCCCATTTACTGACGGAGCTAACATCCTCCTCTGTTCATTCTCTATTCGTGGCCTTTGTTTAGCAGCCATTAACAGTGATGTATCTAAGATTAACTTCTAATGTCGTCGTTTTTAACTGAGCCCCTGTTCTAAGCTTCACTTTAGTTGCTTTCAGTTGCTCTGCTGGCACAAAGCACCACTATATCTGGCAAATCTGGTCCCCGGAGGATATTCTTGGCATATGGGCATTCATAGATGGTGCACAATCATTATTTTCATTTCCACTGGGAATCCCAGTGGAATCCCAAACACTCTATTGGCATAGAGCACTCCTTGCAATCAAGACACGCCTGATTAAAATAGGCATTAAATATAATTAAAATATACCTTGAAATCAGCTTACGTGCCAGATAGTTTTATAGGACAGCGTTGCTTTTCAGATACATTGACATTTGTTCCAGTTTAAAATGTTGTTCTCTAGACTGACGAGAGCAAAATGTGGGTTGGATCTCTGAAAAAAATCTGTATTTGATTCACAGAATTCTTTTTTTGTTTTGTTTTTGACATTTACAATGTTGGTTTTTCCATTTGATTTTTAGAGGTATAGATTTGGGTTGAGGTCCAAAGCCCTTATGCAGCATCTGTTGCTAGCTGGGGCAGAATCGAGTTGAAATGGAGCCAGCAATGGCAGGAAGCATTTCAAGCTCACAGCCAAGGCAAATTTGACCGTATCAATCATACATCAGCACCTGGAGTACAGATTACAGGTAAGTCAATCCACTGTGAAATGTAAATAATCAAAAGGTAGTGAAAAGTGCAAGGGCTGTGGGAGGGGGGAGGGGAAACAGTATAGAAAGATTCCCGTATAAATATAGGCTAGAAAGAATGGAAACCAGCTTCTAAAAGAGATGTAAGCCTGCAGCTCTGTATGCGCTTACTGAGAAGAAAGTCTCATCGAACTCACATCTGAGAAGACATATATAGGATTGTGCTGTATGTGGCAAACTAGATGTGATGACAGCATACCCACTTTGCATGTCCCAGTTGTGTATAACATGGTGGCCCTAATATTTTAGAGCAAATTGTGCACAATGGTGGGAAGAGCAAAATCCTCACCCTTCTTACAGCTTCCCTCCCCATAGGATCAGTGCTTTTTTTTTCTTCTTAAAAAATGTTTAGAGTTACTGTCGTTTTGACTTAAGAAAATTACCATTTTATAGTTCAAATTGGGAAAAATAAATACAGTAAATGGACAAAAGTACAAAGAACATGCATTACCTCATATTACACAGCTGACAGCGCACAGTAACTTCCATGTTGGCATGAGGTTGTGTGCACTAACATCTTCCCAATTCCTCTGCTTGCTGTTGGTGTCCATTGGAGGTGGTAACAACAAAACTGACCAATCACCATGCTAGATTCCAACTCCTACTTCACACATTAAACGCTCGCTTCTGTCTGAGACTCAGGAAACACCGTGATAGGAAATGAGGCCGCCATCGGGGGTGGTAACAGAACTGATGATTCATCATGCTATTTACTGTGCTAGAGAAGAAACTAATTTTTAATTTTTTTTAGTTTCTTCTCCCGTTAGATTCACAAATTGTTTAGGGGTATGCGTACCCAGTGACGGATTTATGCATAAGCTAAACAAGCTATAGCTTAGGGCCCCACTCTCTTGGCCCCCCCCAAAAAAATTAAAGGGAAAAAAACCCTGGATATACATTTCCAAAATATAAGATAAAAAATAAATAAAATAAAACCTACATACAGTTAGAGCTTAATAATTATTTCACTATTAATATACTTCTTAATTGCATTTCAGTTCAACAATTACTTTGATTAAATACATATTTTGTTATGTGCAAATGGCTTTAGATACCTATTAGGTCCATAAATTACCATGTAGCATATATTTAACACAAACAACAGTGACAATTTGTTGTTGACAAAGGACAGCTGGACATATAAAGGGCCCCATTACCGTCCGTAGCTTAAAGGTAAAGGTGAAGGGACCCCTGACCATTAGGTCCAGTCGTGGCTGACTCTGGGGTTGTGGCGCTCATCTCACTTTATTGGCCGAGGGAACCGGCGTACAGCTTCGGGCCATGTGGGATGATGACTAAGCCGCTTCTGGCGAACCAGAGAAGCGCACGGAAATGCCGTTTACCTTCCCGCCGGAGCGGTACCTATTTATCTACTTGCACTTTGATGTGCTTTCGAACTGCTAGGTGGGCAGGAGCAGGGACCAAGCAACGGGAGCTCACCCCGTCACGGGGATTCGAACCGCCGACCTTCTGATCGGCAAGTCCTAGGCTCTGTGGTTTAACCTACAGCGCCACCCCCATCCGTAGCTTAGGGCCACATCAAATCAAAATGTGGCCCTGTGTGTACCCCTACATACCCTCAGAAAAAAGTACTGCATAGGACTATGGCACACACACAGTAGAGTTTAGTAGACAGACATGCACTTGAGAGAGTGAGGAAGTAGAAAGGTAACTGGTAGCCCAGGAGAGGGCCAGCTCCCTGGCCTTTCTCCTGCAACTCTTTCTTTGCTTATGCCATTGGTGATTAATTGGTCCATTGCATTGTCTCACTGAACGTCACTCACTGAACAATAGGCTAGCCCTGGATTCTTTTGCTCTGTCACCCATAGAAGCACCACACTGCAAATGACTTACTTCACATGTTTCCTCACCCCATTCCACCTCGCTAGCTGTCTGCCCGCTATTCCATGTTGGGTTCATGACCAAATTGGCTGGAGCCAGGTCAAGAATGTGGGGGTATTGCTTCCCGATACAGCAGTGCCAACTTGCATAAAATATTGTGGGGGCCCAGGTAAGCCCAGCTCTGCCTAATTGATCACAGGACACTGTGCCCACACACCATTTGAATGGCAATGCCCATTAACTTTGGGGACCCCCAGCCCCCTCAAATATTTTATTGTGGGGGCCGAAGCCACCACGGCCCCTAGAAGTTGGATCCTATGTGTTAATGTCATTAAGTATAGCCTTCTGTGGTTCCATGGCTAGCAGTAATTTTCCTCTGCTGGGAATAAATTATGTGGCTTGTTACTCCTGTTTTAATCAGTGGCAAGTCTGTTTAAATCAGTGAAATTAAATTGGTATAAATTGCTGGATCTGACCCAAAGCTCAGACAATCGGAGTGGATGTTTTTCATCAACTTCAATGGGCTTCCATGAGGCATTGACTGAGGTCAAGAGAAGGGCTTTGACGGCGTTTGTAGGTGTGCGGAATGATTTCTTGGGAAATAGAGGGAAGAGCTTCTCGTGGGTGCGAGAAAAGAAGGCTCCACATCTTTGGAAGGTTTGAGGTCATTGTGTTTGGCACACTCTCAGACAGCAAAAACCTCCCTGCATCGACAAACCATAAGAAAGGCATCTGATATATATTTGTTGCTGCAGATTAGCACAAGGAATTGGATTTATGACAGCAGGTTCTGTGCTCATTTGAGCAAATAGACCACTCCTTTCTAGCCAAGGCCTGCCCAAGGTTGCTAACACAGTGGGAGCAGCTGGCTGGCTAGAGTGCTGTTGTGGAGCTCCTGGCAGTGGCACCACTAGTGCTTACTGGTATGGTGCTGGGAGCAGGGTGGCGGTGAGGTTGGGGCATTATGGGCGCACTGACAGGAGTTGACCTTGCCACCGGGAGTCCAGCTTCAGAGCACCGGGCCATTTCTCCTGTTACCACTAAGGTTCTAGACAGGACTGCTCACAGTTCTAACCACTCATAAATTAAAGAAATAAAAGAGAAAGGAGTCGAATGGAATTCTGAAAGTGAGTGAACGCAGCCGTAAAATCTTGCACTGCCATCAATTTGGTGTTGACCTGACCTACCGAGTGGCTGTGCACCCAGGTGGTGGCTGTGGGGACCTTGCGAGGGGAACTGCTCACACGGCAGAGAAACATGGGAAGCTGCCTTATTCTTGAGCGTTTCAGACAGAGATCTCTCCCAGGACAGAGAGAGTCAGGGATTGAACCTGTGACCTTCTGTGGACAAGACCGCTGAGCCACGGCCCGTGATATCCCACTGCGCATTCAGGACCCGATCCATATATTGTTTGCCTAACTTTGATGTGCCTGAGGAACACAGGCGTGCTTGAACGAGAAAAGGGAATTTCCTGCACAGAACAAATGGCTTCCTTCCAATCTGGCAGCTACCATTTACTACTGAAAGATATACCTTTTCTTTGGTGCCTTTTAGATGACACAAATCTGTACGTGTTCAGTTTATTATTTAATGCTGGCCTCCTTAATCTTCTAATATTCAGGATTTTGGACTCAAAATGGGTAGAGCAAGGAAACCTTCCAGTGAAATAGATGCAGTGTTTGAAGTCTGGCAGGTGTAGTGAGAAAACAGGTAGCATACCTGTTTTTGTGAGTGCTGTAAAGGAGTCCACCTGGCTGGGAAGATGCTGCTGCCAGATTCCAAGGGTAGAGGGGCTGCCTATAATGGGCTTACTATTAATCACTTCTGATGTTTTACCTCATTAACCCATGGCCCTAATTCCTCTCCTACTATCTTCATTGCTTCCCTGAATGTTTCCTGACACCCTCAAAGCACATGCACAATTGCTTCATTTTCCCCAACCTTTTATCGCCATCATCTTTATTAGCTTGCCAAGCCACATCTGAGATGCGAGGTACAAAAGGTAGCCTGTTCTTAGCTCCAGAGTGTTGACTCAGCCTGCTTCCCAGATGCAAATGAAAAGACAGCCAGCCAGGTATGCCCTTTAGGTCTTGATGCTCACAGCAATTCGGAACCTGCCCATTAATCCAAACCTTAGCCATAACAGTCTGGGATTCTGGGATTTAAAAAGAAAAGGCAACAAATTCCGTAATGGAAAGCAAGCATGTAGCTCCTTGTCTAAGGATCTTATGGAGCACCGCTGTGGATTTCACCCAAGTCTCTACCCTGGTTTTAGCATTGCTCCTAATTATATCTATGTCAAAGCTTCCTACAGAAAGCTCAGGTCAGCATATTAACTTGAGGGTTATGATAAATCCGAGATGGGGAACCTGCAGCTTTCCAGATATTTTCAATCTCCAATTCCCATGAACCCTAGGCATTGTGGGTGAGGGATGATGAAAGTTGTAGTCGAACAATATCTGGATTCCTCAGCCCTGAATTAAGTTGAGAGGTAAGGTGGTCAAGCTCAGCCAGCAAGCTTTGTTGCTCAGCAGGAATTTTGACCCCGCTCTCTCTGCCCAGTATAAATCCAGCACTTTTATGGCACTGTGTTGACTCTCCACTTGAGACTTTGATTGGAGTAGACCTCTGTGCAATAGTGATTAGTTCATTACTATGATGCTTCTTGGTTGGGTTATGAGCACCTCCAAGATGGAGGACTTCTGGTGGTTCCCCATGTTCCTGAGGCTTGGCTGGCCCTCACTAGGGACCAAGCCTTTAGCGTGGCAGGCCCTGCCCTCTGGACCGCCCTGCTACTAGAACAGAAACCATCCCTCCTGTTGGATGCTTTCTGATTTATTTTTTTGGTAGGCCTTTACAGCATGATTTTAACCAATCAGTATTTATTGACGTTGTAAATGAAGTTTTTATAGATACATTGGTTGATATTTTTTTCTTACATGTTGTATTTTGCCTTGCTGTATTTTTTTTTAATGAAAGTGTGGCTTATAAACCTGTAAATAAAATAAATCCATAATTAAATCAATAAGAGGTCTGATAAGAGGTCTCTTTCTAAAGAGAAGATAGAGCCTCCTTTTCTCCTGCTAGACTCCTCCCCCCTCCAAAAAACCTTTTTACTGTAGTTAGTGAGGTTAGTCAGGTTACTGTAGTTACTACAGTGGTGCCCGCAAGATGAATGCCTCGCAAGAGGGAAAACTCGCTAGACGAAAGGGTTTTCCGTTTTTTGAGCTGCTTCGCAAGACGAATTTCCCTATGGGCTTGCTTCGCAAGACGAAAACGTCTTGCAAGTTTGTTTCCTTTTTCTTAACACCGTTAATACAGTTGCGACTTGACTTTGAGGAGCAACCCATAGACCGCAGTGCACATAGTAGCCTTTTTTGAGATTTTTAAAGACTTTGGTGATTTTTGAAGCTTTTCCAAAACTTCTTTTGCAGCCATTTGGTAAGTTAAGCTTTTAAAACTTTTTTGGGGGGTTTTGGATTTTGGGTTGGGGTGTTTGGAATTCAAGGACTTGGTGTTGGGGAGGGGTCTGCAAGAATCTGGAAGCTTGTGTGTTTTTTTTCCTGCATTTTTCTGATTTTTTGTGACCATTGGGGCACTCTGCTGTTTTTTTAAAAAAATTCTGGATTTGAATTTCTGTGTGCTAGGTGGCTGGGGGAACAGTTGGGGAGGGGTTCGCAAGAATCTGGAAGCTTGTTTTCCCCCCCTGCATTTTTATGATTTTCTGTGACCATTCGGCCACTCTGCTGTTTTTTAAAAAAATTTCTGGGTTTGAATTTTGAAATGCTCTTTACAGTATGTGTGACTTTAAAGAGCACTTAATAAACTCTTGTTGTACCAAATTTGGCTTTGTTTGGACTTTTTTTGACCATAGGAACGCATTAATTGATTTTCAATGCATTCCTATGGGATTTCGTGCTTCGCAAGACGAAAAATTCGCTAGACGAAAAAATTCGCGGAACGAATTAATTTCGTCTTGCGAGGCACCACTGTACTGTAGTTATTGTAGTTACTACTGTAGTTACTCAGCTAATGGCATCCCCTCAGTTTTTCTCCCTCGTCTCTTCTGGTTTCTTGGCCTAATACTAAACATGCTTACCAGTGTGCTAACATAAACTCAACTGGTCTATGTCTTCACCAAAACGTGAAGATGTCATGTCATGGCTGACATGGAATGGACAATGTGGAAATAGTTATGTACTTAGAATGATGTAAGCTGTATGTAAAGAGTATAAAAGGCTGTGTGAAATCTGCTATCTGTACAATACCCATCACTTACGGGACTGTGCTTTACTGCAGTGAAGTTGATAAAGAGTATTGTCTTGCTGGAATCCTTTGTTGCATTTCTTATTAAATTCCCTCCCTGGAACGAACCTGAGGGGTGGTTTTAGCCACTCCCTTGACACCAGGAAATATATCTCAATAAACTCAGTAGGCTTAATTCCAAATGAACTTGTTAAAAATTGAGATGTCAAGGCAGTTTGATGTGAGAGAGTTCCATACCTGGGCTGGGCCCTTGGAAATTAAACCACAAACCTGTGAGCACAGTTCCATCTTGTTTGTAGAATTTCTGTCTTTAATTGTGAAATCCTACAAGATTTAATTGTGAAACACGACAAGGTAAGAAACAGAATTATTACACGGATAGCAACACTCCTACTACACTCTGTTTTGGTGGAGAGGCTTCTTTGTTTCTTCTTTAAATGAAAAGCCGCGCTGATGATAATTATGACAATTGCTCAGGGTGTAAATCATTGCATAATTTTAATTCATACCAAAATGAGAACTGGCAGTGACACTACCTGCATGACACACCCAGAACATTATTACTCAATTGCACATATCCTATTGTGACTAATTGCATAATAATTAGTCTTTCTTAATATTCAGGCACACATTAACATTCTGTCTGGCATGCTTGCTCCCCCCCCCCGCAAAATAAAAAACAATGTACAGCTCATCAAGTATGTAGTGAACTGCTGCCAAGCTGGCCTTCAGGTTTAATATATTTTAAGTAAAACATTATTGCATACCCTACATATATCTGAGTAGATTTCTGGCATACCCCTCCTTCCTGCTTGATGTGTGCAAAGCTCGTTTATTTGATTCCTGCCCATCAATTAAACCTGATCCGGAAAGAAAATTGAATATATGTGCACTCTCCAGATCAGAACTGGTAAACTGTAGGCTTTGCACTGGATCCAATGATGTGCTTCATATGGAGAGAAGACTGGATTCTTCCAACAGTGGAATGGAGAGGAGGCCATTTTGCCAATTCCCCTTGCAGCTGCTGTGTTTCCCATTATCTTCTCCAGAGGATTGGGTAACCTTTTGGAACTGTGTAGAAAGTGGAATGGGCAAAAATGGCCACCCTCCCCATCAGCTGAGGTTGGTCCATTAGGGCAAAGGGGGTACTGTCCAACCAACCTTAGTCTGCCCTCAAACAGCCCCCCACGTTTTCCTAATTAACTAGTCCAGCAGGAACCACTAGCCATGACAGCTTCTGCCTCCTTAATCGCAGTGTTGTGCTTGCAGAGCTAACCATGGAAGAGGATGGAAAGGGGAGACTTCGGTATTTCAAAGTTCAGCGAACCCCAAATTTGGCACCCCTCCCGGCCTCTTGCCTTCCATTCTGCTCAGTTCAGTAGTAAATCATAGTTGTGGCACCCTGTGGTACCCCCAGGCTTGGCACCCAGGGTGGTGGAACCAGTCACGCTGCCCTAAATCCACCTCTGAGGACGGGGATAAAGCTAGAATGAGTTGCCCATGCCTGTCATTGGCTCTGGTTCTGCCAACTGTTGGCCTCCCTAACTTCTGCCCTACCAATGCCAGTGAGCTCCAGTCACAACAGCCATGGGCAGAAGGCTCCCCTGCATCAAAGAGCCTTCTGCTGGGTCATTGCTGGATAAAACCCTTTGGCTTCCACATCCAATTTAGAGAAGGTGTGATACAAAACTTTGCATTCTGAATCTATCAGTGTCTGGTTTATTATTTATACCTCACCCATCTGACTCGGTTTCCCCAGCCACTCTGGCCGGCTCCCAACAGAATATTAAAAACATGATCAAACATCAAACATTAAAAAAACTTCCCTAAACAGGGCTGCCTTCAGATGTCTTCTGAAAGTCAGATACTTGTTTATTTCTTTGACACCTGATGGGAGGGCGTTCCACAGGGCGGATGCCACTACTGAGAAGGCCCTCTGCCTGGTTTCCTGTAACCTCATTTCTCGCAGAAGGCCCTTGGCGCTGGACCTCAGTGTCCGGGCTGAACGATGGGGATGGAGACGCTCCTTTAGGTATACTGGGCCAAGGCCGTTTAGGCTTTAAAGGTCAGCACCAACAGTATAGTGGCTATCATACATGATACAGTGTGAGAGGCTATCATACATGAATGCTGGAGGTGGGGAGGACTATGGCAGAGACTACAGGGAACAGAGGTTGAATAGCCAAGAACGGATTTTGGAAAATAGAGGATAGTCTCATTGTATGGACATCTCATGTGAAAATAGTTCCGACTGCCTCTCCAATGCTATTTTTGGCTGCCGAGAGACCAGAATGGGCATAGACTTATCTTATCATCATCTTATTAATTTGATTATTTATGCCCCCACCCATCTGGCTGGGTTTCTCCAGCCACTCTAGGTGGCTTCCAGCTGATCACTGCACTAGGCCCAATGCACAACTCTGCCTCCAGGATACCCAGTTTTGGGGCCTTCCATTGGCTGGTCCTGGCAGCATCCAGCTGACCGCAGTCTTGCCAGTGTTTATGATTGGCAGGTAGAAGGAGGGGTGCTGTCAGTGGAAGCCAGTGAGAGGCTGGGCAGAGGGACACCTCTCCCCAAGTAACCCACCCTCCCCACTTGGCGAAAGGTAGATTTGAATTGCTTTGCTCATCTCATTGACGTCCATGTCTTTAATGCTCCAGTTTAATCCATCTGTTGTTAAAGCTATACGTGATGTAGGCTACAAATTTCAAAAGATTCCCAGCATTGTAGTGGAACTACTCTAAAGTAAGTGATACAAGGATTTCGGTTATATAGGCAGATTTGTGGGGGATGATAGTTCCAAATTTGTGACATTTTGGGAAAAGATTGGCGTGGCACTTTTAAATAGCACTGATTGTTTTATCCAGTTGCCCCAGAAAGGAGAAGGTGGGAAAGTAAGAGTAGCAGAGTAAACTTGGAGTCATTTATGTGTTTGGTTTTATCTTTCAAGTCCAAACGGACCAAAATCCTTGAAATCTATTTTGATCTTAAATTAAAGAAAAACAAACAGGGGGAAAAAAAAGAATTGCACCTGGCCCGACAAAAGTGACTTGTTTGCTTGACATGATTTCAAGTGGCTGGGATATTAAAACTCAGAAAAAAGGGGGTTTGTAATGGAAATGCTGACAGACTATTAACTATAGCATCGCTGCTCTAATAAATGGAATGGGCTGTCGTAATCTCTAGTTCATAAATATGCAAATACAAGACAGAGGATTTGCTCCAAAGGATGTCTCTATAATTTTAACTGACCTTTTCTGCTACTAAACGAGCCTGTTGCTTCTGGTTTCACACATTAAATACAAAGCACTGACTATTTTGCTTCTGGGATCTCAGCCTGTTTCTCCTGGAAAGAGCATCAGAATTTCCACCTTGTTCAGTGGATGCAAAGCCTGGGCCCCAAATGTCAACACAAGGTTGAAAGTCCCGATCACTGAGCAAAAAACAACACACCCCTCCTTGGCTGTGAGCATTTTTGGTTTTGTACACATTCATATTCATGCCTAAATTGTTTGCTGAATTAATTATTCCCCCCCCCTTTTTTGAGGGGGGAATTGAAGTGCCTCTTTTCCATTCATGTGTCAAAGACCCTTCCGAACTGCCAAAATCCAGTCAGTCACTCGATGATAAACAGCCCATCAACACAATGATATCGAATTTGAACGTTTTCCAGTTTCCTGCTTTGGGCCAAATGGAGGTAAAACCAATGACTTAATATTTAATAACCTAAATGTAATTTGTTTTGTGTCTTCTACTACACGGGAAAGAATTGGACGGCGAGCAGTTTTGCAGATTTCAACCCCTCCCCCCTCCCCTTAATTATTTTAAGCTATTCATCCTAGTATCTGGCCCACTGATGCTCAGCCAAATTGCCAGCAGGGGAGAGAGATCTGTCCAATCCTGAAGCTAAATGAGTCACTGAGAGTCAATCTGTTTAGTTTCTCTTGCTGCTGGGGGCTCCTCTGTGCTGGCCTCCATGCTGCTCCAGTCAGTCAGGGTTGGGCCTCTTTCTCCATATCTCTGCTCTGCTCATCACAGCTGTTCATGGGTTCTAACTAGCTGGACACATGGTCCCAGCCGCTTTGATCTCCATGCTACACAATTCTCGCTCGGATGGAAAATGAAGACATCCTGGCCCTCCGTAGGTTGCTGTTGCAGTAGTTTATCAGGCATCTAGATGGGAAACGCAACAGACAAAACATTCAGTTTGGCATACAAAAACTGTCCCCCCATTGTGTTCCCAGATCCAAAGGACAAAAGCAGAACCTTTTTCCACACAGGACAGCAGCCCAAGATAACTGCAGCAGCAGAGAGCTTTCCTCTTTCCCTTATAAGCCCAGACTTGTCAGAAGTATAATGCACACATAATGAAAACACGGTGTATATAATCTCTAAAGTGGAATGCGAAGGTCCTTGCTTGCCTTGCTAAGAAGCTAAAACTCCACGATTTCCTCCATTCTTCAGAGTCGCAATTCAATTACGCAAAACTATGCACCAGTCTTTAAGAAGTCCATGTACGATTAAGATAACTGGTATTTTCATGGTAAATGATTAAATTAGCTGACACTGTTTTATGCTGAACTTTGCCATCGAGGCTGACATTTTTATGCACAGTACGTTGTAGACGGCTGGTAATCTAAACTGCTCTGCGCCTCTCATCTTTCAAAGCATTTCAACAGCTATAGAGCCATTCGGTTTTGGTTTATTTGCAAGAAGTTGGTGTGCCTACATTCTGGCATGAGAAAAAACCTCTTCAGGAATTACTCATGCCAAAGGAGGCCAAGTGTGATGAAAGGAACTGTGGGGTCGTGCATTCAGCCTCACCCCCTAAGTTGCATGGCTTCTCTGGCAGATGTTGTCACTATCAATGTGTTGAGGTAAAACTTCTGAAGTGGGGAGCCCGTTCTACCTGCAGGGGCTCCCCACAAAATTTAGAACTGTGATAGCTTGGATTCTAAATTGTGTAGGAAACTTCCATTCCCAGACCTAGGCCCCCATTTCAGAAGTTATGAGCCACATGACTTTGGGGCGGTGGCTGGCTGGGGTTACATGCATGCGGGACGCGGATGGCGCTGTGGTCTAAACCACTGAGCCTCTTGGGCTTGCCAATCAGAAGGTTGGTGGTTCGAATCTGCATGATGGAGTGAGCTCCTGTTGTTTTGTCCCAGCTCCTGCCAACCTAGCAGTTCAAAAGCTCACCAGTGCAAGTAGAAAAAATAGGTGTGGCGGAAAGGTAAATGGTGATTCCATGAGTTCTGGCACTCGTCCCGGTGTCCCGTTGCACCAGAAGCGGTTTAGTCATGCTGACCACATGACCTGGAAAAGCTGTCTGTGGACAAACACCGACTCCCTTGGCCTGAAAACGAGATGAGCACTGCATCCCATAGTCGCCTTTGACTGGACTTAACTGTCCAGAGGTCCTTTACCTTTACCTTTTACCTTACATGCATAACTCTACAGCTCTTTCCACAATGCTTGCCTTCCTAACACAAATAATGCTTGAATTGTTTTCAGCATATTCCTGCAACTGGCATGCACTTGTTTTTTTTTAAAAAATATATTTTCACTCATCCTTGAATGCCACTAGGTGATACAACTCAATTTGGCTCCTGTTGACCTAGTGTACCGCCCAAAATTAATCTTGCGCTTTGCTAATATAAAGACGACGTCATCTTTCTTGACACCTGAGATGCGTGTTTTCAGGGCCCACCCCGTCCCTGTGACTGTAATCTGTTTTAACTGTTTTTAATTATGTTTTTTAAATTGTTGTAACCCATGCTGGGACCTGCCGGTGGAGGGCGAGTAATAAATTTATTATTAATAGTAATGTTTTCATGTTCAAATGAAACACCTGAAGAAGGTTTCAGAGTCTTATTGATCACCCATCTGTGGCTTCAGGAAGGAATATGTATTTATCTCTGCTGTTCATTGTATTTTTAAGTTGAAATTTTTATATTAACCCCTTGGACTGCC
The DNA here is from genome assembly GCF_027172205.1 of Podarcis raffonei. Lineage (NCBI taxonomy): Eukaryota > Metazoa > Chordata > Lepidosauria > Squamata > Lacertidae > Podarcis > Podarcis raffonei. The sequence continues at coordinate 29,408,449 of NC_070607.1, read as the reverse complement.
TGTAGGCTATGAAAGCATTAAATTGAATATTTTTTTTTTAATTGACTGATAGATTTTCCTGTGGGACAAATTAGCTGGGAGCTGGTGGTGGTGGGGAGACCCTGTATTTCTTTTATGTTCAATCAGATTGCTTTGCATTTTTTTTTTAAAAAAACATTCTTCTGCTGAATATAACTAGATCAACAACATATGGCTTGGCTGTCTTGCTTGAGCGATTTGGAACTATGTTGTCTATAGAGATCAATCTCTAGAACACCCATTGTCTGCCAGAAGCAAACAGTGATTTGGATTTCATGGAATCATCCACTGACAGATCTTGTCTTTGGCTAAGGGATTTTGGTTCTTTCCCCAGCCTGTGCCATTATAACGCAATTGCAATGTATCATACAAAGTAAAGATTTTGCTTATGAGCTGATGGGGTGAGCACAGGTCATCACATTGCAGGCCCACGGAAGAGCACCCCTAAGAAAGAAAATGCTGGGATCGTGTGACCTGGATCTTGCATAACAGGTCAAAATGCTACAGAGGCCAAGAGACCTCTGCCCTGTCATTTGGTGCAAGAATCCGGCCATTCATAAATGTTTAGCAAAGTTAATGGAGGCTTTGCTGCAGGTCAGGATTTCCTAACCAGACTCTTTGCTAATCATAAACAACTGACTAGGACTAACAACTCATTTTCGGCTTCCACACCTTGGATATTATCTTGGTCCCAACAGAATTAAATCTCCATTCTTGCAAAATACCTTGCATAGGTGAGGGAGAGGGAACCACACAGACCAAACAATTTCTGGAACAGTTCACAGCATCAAGGCAATAAAAGCACTTCTTTGAATGGACAACGTGTGTGTGTGTGTGTGTGTGTGTGTGTGTAAATCTCTCTCTCTCTCTCTCTCTCTCTTTCTCTCTCTCTCCTCTCTCCCCAAGAAACTAAAGACTTTTAGATTAAAAGCATTAGGCAAATGTTTGATAACAGCAAAACTATCTGACTACCAGCAAAATGGTAGCTTTCTGACAGAATGAGGAACTCTAAATAACTTACGTTACGTATAGGAATATTTGAGGCATTTGCTAATTCCGATATAAGTGGACGAGATCTACCTGTCCCAGACAAAAGTGCAGATTGGAACAGAGCTATCTGCTAGATCTTGCACTTCTTGGAATCTTGCGAACACAGTTCTAGGTTCAGTGGTTGGCCACTGTGAGAACAAGGGCTTTGGCTTCATCCAGCAGCTTTGTGTGTTCTTATGTTCTTAATCACATAGAAGAATCTGGGAGAAACAAATGCCTAGAACCGGCTACCCCCTGTGTATGGGCATTGTCAGTCAATTGCCATGGCCCACATCACAGTGAGGACTAATCCCTGGGTCCTATTTGCTCTCTTTTTCCTTCCTCCTTCCTGATGTTGCTTGCTGACTTGCCTTCTCTAAGAGCTCACCCACACCTACCTTTGATCTGCATTTCTGGCCACAAGTCCAGTCTTTCCAGGTTCATGTCTGAGAGTTTAATTTTTCGTCCCAGCGCTTTCCCCGCAAAAACCCACTCTTTACTGTTGCAGCAGAGCAAATGGCAATTCGTGGAATTGCTGTTTCCTCCGACTCAGCGATAGAGCAAGTTTTCCTGGGGAAAGCGGCAGGGAGGAAAAAGAGGCTCAGATGTGGATTGGGAAACTGCAAACCAGTGCCCAGAAAGTCCAGGCCACAAGGTAAGTGATGAGGCCTGAGGGAGTGTTAGGCTTCAGAGAATCATCTTCCTCTCCCCCTTGGCAGTAGATAAACAGAACAAAGAAAAAGGAGTCTTCTTACCAGTTAGAAACTTTAATGATCACATTGAGAGAACAAAGAACCCATCTCCTAGGAATAGCAGTGCTGCCAATAAAGAATTCCACCCCCTTATGTCCCTACCCATGTCACTCCTACATCTTGTAACCTGAGCTTGTCCCCTCTGTGCTTTGTGTGCTTTCTGTTCTGTCACTTTCTGAGCTCTTCTCGACCTTGTGGAGGGCGCTGGAGGAATGCTGTCCAAAGACTGTGAATCTGTTAACGCTCTCTCTCCCAGTGCTTCTTCTCCTAGCTGTTCCCCATCCAGTACTTCCCAGCTTCTGCCTTCTGAACTATGTCCCTCTGCGAACCACTGTTCCAAATCTATACTGTCCTCCTGCTCCTGGGAAGATTCAGAATCGGGAAGAGGGGGAGGCTCCCACCATTCTTCCTCAGCACAGTCCCTGACAGGGAGGGAGGGAGCAGGCAAACCAGCAAAAGAAGCAAGTAGAAAATGCAGTAAAGCTTTGCGGCATTTACCGTAGATTCCGGCATATAAGACGACTTTTTAACCCCGGAAAATCCTCTAAAAAGTCGGGGGGTCATCTTATACGCTGGGTATGGGTTCGCTGGGCAGCGGCAGTGGGTGGCAGGCTCTGCTCCGCACCGGGAGGAAGCCGCCTAGCGAAGCCAGCTTAGCATCACTGGGCAGCTTCGCCAGGCAGCTTCCTCCCGGTGCAGAGCCCGCTGCCCACTGCTGCTGCCCAGCGAAGATGCCGCGTATAAGACTGGGCGTATTAGTCGAGCCCCCAAATTGGCAGCTGCCAATTTGGGGGGTCGTCTTATACGCCCAGTTGCCTAATACGCCGGAATCTATGGTATTTTATTATTTTATTTTATTATTTATAAGAGTGCTTACATACTGCTCCTTCACAAAATGTCAGAGCGATGCACAGGATTATGAAAACATTTGCAAGTTTAAATGCAGCATGGAACCATAATTGACATGACTGGCCATACAGTAAAAATTTAAACAACTGCTTAGGCACGTCAGCATTGAAAAGGTCTTCCAGAGACACCTGAGAGTCAAAAGTGAGTATCCCTGCCAAATCTCTGCTGGAAGGCTGTTCTGCGGCATGGAATTGGCAACACCCTACCCACCAAGTGTCCCAGGGGAAAAAAAGGACATCCCTTTTTGTGTGTGTGTGTGTGAGATCACAGCGGACAGTTGGGATGCTGCACTCTTGCACCGCGATCTCATCCCCGAAAGAGCCACGTCCTGGATTTTGGTTTGAAAAAGTTGGACGGTATGCAGCACCAAATGCCTACGTTCTGGTTGAGGCCATTTGGGTCTCTGTATATTCTGTGTCTCGCTCTCTGGAAGATGGTTCCAAAGGGGCTCAGAGAAAGAAGCAATTGAGCAGTTTGTGGTGACAACAAGGGGAAGGAGGTAGACCATCAGGAAAGGGATCCTAGTTTAGAGCATCTAGTCAAAATCCAGCTTCCCCGCCCAAAAAACCCAAGAGGAAACGCTGACCCCAGCACTGCACAACACAATGATTTGTGGAGCTGTACTGGTGCCACGCCTCATTCAAAGCATTTATTTTGGAAGTATGGAAAGTTTTAGGATAAGGGTGCCCCACGCTCCAAAGCATTCTTCAGCGAATTAAATCCAAGCAGATCGGCAACATAGCAAATTAATAAGCTAATGTTTATCTATTGACCTACATAAAATATAGATAAATCATTAACATTGTCTTCCAGAGCAAACATATATGCATTTAATTTGGGGCCTAATGGGGTATGAGAAGGAGACATACGCTGCTGCTTTAATCATGCTTTTAGCTTTATTGTAGAGCACAAAAGCTGTTTTTCCATATTAGAAAGAAAAAAAATCATAGGAATAATCTGCTTCCTAATCCAATATGTGACAGCAATCATTCATTATGGAAGGAGGAGAGCAAAAAATGGCAGTAAGAAATGCTGACATATTTTTGAGGTAAAAAGAAAAGTGGGAAAACATCCAGCCCACAGGAAACACTTCCCGACATAACGTGACAGTTTTATGGTATTATTAATTTGTAGGACTTGGAGTAGCCAATGTGCTTCACAATCTTTTATCGGCCCCCGTCCAATAGAGAGTCAATACATTTAAGCCCAACGAAATCAGTGAGAATAAGTGATTTGAGCCTGTGAGGTGTTTGGTTGGGAAGCAGCCAGTGAGGCAGAGACACACCCTAATATCTCATTGTCAGGTTCTCCTCTGAGAGAAATTATTAGGATCAGGTCGCCATGCATTAAAAATTCTTCCATTGAATTGAATACCAGAAGAAATTAACATTTATCTGTTGACCTACAGAAATGGAAAGTCACTCATTATTGTTGTCTTTCAGTGCAAAAATGTAATGCATTTCATTTTAGACCTAATGGTCTAAGGAAAAGTGCCACTACTACCACAAAACCCCTGGGTGGAACAGCTTCTACCATATTGAGGTGAATGAAAATTCTGTGGCTACATCCAAACCATCTCTTTAAATCACAATTATATAATAATAATAATAATAATAATAATAATAATAATAATAATAGAAGATTGATTTATACCCCGCCCATCTGGCTGGGTTTCTCCAGCCACTCTGGGCGGTTCCCAACAGATGTCTTCAAAAATCAGATAGTTGTTTAGTTCCTTGACATCTGATGGGAGGGTGTTCCGCAGGGTGGGTGCCTTAGCCTACGGCACCCGGTAGTCCCAGGTGGTCTCCCATCCAAGTACTAACTAGGACTGACCCTGCTTAGCTTCCAAAATCAGACAAGATCGGGCGTGTTCAGGGTAGTATGGCCGTAACCCCTACTCCCCTCACTGAACTACAATTCCCAGAGTTCCCTGGGAAGAGGGCTTGATTGATAAACCATTCTGGAAGCTGTAGTTCTCTGAGGGGGAATTGGAGTCTCTTAACAACGTTCGCCCCCTGCATTGACCCCGTCCTGCTTTCAGCCAGCACCTGCCTGCCTGTCTTGATATTTACAATCAGTCCAGAGGGTGGAAATGCTATTTACAATCAGTCCAGAGGGTCAACTTCCTTCTCCTTAATCTCAGGGCTTCTCAGAGGCGGTTTAGGGTAGCGTGACCGGTTCTGCTGCACAGAGTTTTAAAGCACAGACATGGAAAATGTGGACAAGCCCTCAGTGTTGCCCTTGTAGATCTCAGCAGAGAAGAGGATGGGGACAAAACTAGTTGGTTCTGCCCAGACCCTCCAGGTGTCCCTATTTTGTAAGGATAGTCCTGGATTTACAGAAGCCATCCCAGTTTCTGATTTGATCCCAGAAAGTCCTGTTTTTCCTTAGGGCATCCCTATTTTCATCGGAGAAAGGTTGGAGGGTATGGAATAGGATGTCCCCAGGGCTTTTTCCCCCAGCCAGAACTAACTGGAACTCAGTTCTGGCAGCTCTCAGGTGGGCACTATTGCCACTCTAAGAGAACGAGGGAGGGGTTCGTCATGAGTTCTAGAGTCCATGAGTTCTAGAGCCCTGCTCCCCCATTTGCCAATCCTGGATGCAGGCTAGGATCTGGCTCCTGATACCAGCACAGGCTTACACCCATGCCATATATCTGGAGAGGAGGTTGAATTTGAGATCCCAACATTGGGGCCTTAGAAGGGCCTCTGCCGTTCTGCAATGCCGCCACAGCGAAAGTGTGAGCGGACTTCTAGAAAAATAGCACTGGACATCCCTCTTTTCATTGGAGAACTGTTGGATGGTATGGAAAGGTGTCCCTATTTTCACCAGAGAAGTATTGGACGGTTAGTCTGCCTGTCATTCGCCTGCTTTTGGGCCTTGCCTCCTTCCCTAGTACAGTGGTACCTCGGGTTACCTACGCTTCAGGTTACATACGCTTCAGGTTACACACTCCGCTAACCCAGAAATAGTGCTTCAGGTTAAGAACTTTGCTTCAGGATAAGAACAGAAATTGGGCTCCGGCAGCACGGCGGCAGCAGGAGGCCCCATTAGCTAAAGTGGTGCTTCAGGTTAAGAACAGTTTCAGGTTAAGAACGGACCTCCGGAACAAATTAAGTACTTAACCTGAGGTACCACTGTAAGTCCCAATGGCTGCCAGCCACCACTGGAGTTAACCAACGATCCAGGCCATATTCAGTTACCAGGCTCTTGTTTCCAGTGGAATTGCTAATCATTTACTCTGAGCATGAGTGCAGAATGTGAAATATCTCCAGCTTTAATATATTTTACAAGACAGTCTTAAGATATTTAATTCACTACCGGATAGTGATTGGCAGTCCAATACGCCTCTGCATGCTTTCACTTTCCTGACTTGACTCCTGTAAGCGGCTCTCCCAAAACGAATAGGCTGCAATTATGGAGATTCGGAAATCTGCAAAGCTAGTATATTTGCATCTTCTTTGTTAATCATGGCCTAGCGTGATGGATGTGGTGTGTGTGCAAATAAAATAACATTATTCTTCTTTCAGCTGAAAGTTAAATTTATTAGCAATTAGAACTGGGGTGGAAAAGAGAATGAGACCCACTTCCAATTCCACCCTCAAAAATCACACTTAAGAGTTTTATAGCACAACACACTTTTTTAAAAAAATAAAATAAAGTTTCTAGCGCTGAGATTATTTCTCCCCTAATTAAATCAGGGCTCTTCAGCCAACTATGAGAACCAAATTAAAATGTTGGAGCCTATTCTGTGTCAACTGTTTACAATGCCTGTGCTTCTCTCTGCCTCCCCAGTTTGGGAGTCCTGGTTTGAGGCAAGCCTTGGCCATGTTTCCGCATATGAGAGGGTTAGATTAAAACATCTCCTGTTGTGGTCATGCTTCTAATGCGTGGCAAAGCCTTTCAGGTGTGGTATTCTGCAACCAGACAGGCTTGCAGGATGGAGTCTCCACATGCTCTGCGACACAGCGTGTTGTTCGCAGGACTTCCCTGGCACGCCTAGACTGGCATTCCAGAAGTATGCAAAACAATGAGTTGATTCCATTTAGGAACGTGCCTTGGACTGTGGGTATTCCTGATTATACCACGCAAAGAGAAAAAACTGATACTTGGCATACAAATCAGCATCATGTGAATGGAAGCTTTCATAATAAGAAAAGGACAGAAAATAAAAGAAGTTCGTATCCATTAAAACTATAATGCAAGGCTTGAAGTCAATAATATTATTAAAACACCACTGATGATAATGGGTGATATCCAACTAAGTCATATTCAGAGTAAACCCAATGAAATCAATAGACCTAAGTTACTTAAGCTTGATGATTTTGATGAGTCTACTCTCAGTGTGACTAACATTGGAATACGTGGAGTGGGGGCTGCTTTGGGAGCAAATGCCTATCCAATGTGGCTTACGATCAGAATATCAAAGGATAAAACAAACAGTAAGGCAACATCCTAAAAACACTAAAGATTAAAATAACAATGATACAAAATCTTAAGACTGAAAAGCAACAACTCAGCAACACTTTATTTACAGAGCCAGGAAGAACATAAGTCAACCAGACCTCCAGCAGCAGTAGCTAATAAAGACCTGGAAGGCCAACTGAAATAGGCAGGCCTGTATCATAGCCATTCTGGGGCTGGGGCAACCCAGTCAGATGAGCGGGGTATAAGTAATAAATCATCACCATCATCATGAGGGCTTTTTTCAGCTGGAACTTGCTGGAACTCAGTTCCAGCAATTCCCAGGTGGCCTCCATTGCCATTGTTCATGGTGTTTCTATTGTTCATGGTGAGTTCTGTCACCTCTTTTTCTAGGAAAAAATAGCACTGATGATGATGATGATGATTTGATGCAGCCCCAATGGAATGGAATTCCGTAGCTGTGGAGCCACCGCAGAGAAAGACTTCTCTCTGAGGGCAACCCACCTTACTGACCTGGGGGATGCACACACCAGAAGAACTTCTTAAAGTACAGGCAGGATGGCATGGGTGAAGACAATCCAATCAATTGCTTGAGATGGAACTGTTTAAGACTTTAAAGGTCATGACTAGCACTTTAAAATGGGCCTGGAAACATGCTGATAGAGTAGAGGTGTTAAAAATATTGACCATTTCACCTCCCCAGTAAGACTCTGGTAGCTGCGTTCAGGAGAAGGAGCATCTATGAATTTAAAGACAGCCTTGGAATTGTCTCATCTAGATCTGATCAGGACACACATCACTGTGGCAAGGCCCGCCTTCCCTATATAGAGTGCAGCCAAAGCTTATAAAAAGCTGTGAATGCCTATCCTAGTAGCATCACATCAGAGGCAAACACTGAGCCTTTAGAATATTTACTTCCTAGGTTCCTTCAGCCTTAATGAGGGAAAATCCGTTGTTTGCTTCACGCAGGACAAAGCAGCTTTATTTCAGATGACTGACCTTTCTCATTGCTGCTCACCATCTTCCTGTATTAATCATTTACACAGCATTTAGAGAGCATCATTCAAGTGTCCGAATGCCTTCGGATGCCACCCTGGTTCAGAGGCAGATCTACAATGAAACTATCAAAGCTTAAGTTCCAGGGCCCCTAATCCCAGAGGGTCCCCAGAAGAAACTTGAGTCTACATTGCTTTTAAAAAAGGGTATAGTAGATGCGATGTGGGTTGCATGACTCAAATTGATTAATTTTTTATTGTATGTATTTCAATAATCCCAAAGTCTGAGAATCATTAGCACAGATGTTGTAAAGGTATCTGTCGTGGAATAACCACGTTGAAGAAGATAACAGGTTACCCAGATCTCATTGCTGGTTGTGAAGAGCCCCCCATGACTGTTCAAGCTTCAGGGGGGCCCTTGAAGCTTCAGGGCCCCCCAAAATGTAGGTCCGCCACTGCCCTAGTTAGCCTTGCAATGGTAGTCCAATACCTAAATGTTGCACATGTGGGGAGAGCAGGTGAAAAAACTGTGGCTTGTCTATGTCCACCCACCAAGCTGGGTTGAAATGTGAATTGGGGGACCCCAGGCTCACCCTCATAACTGGCAGGGAGTGGGGTGGGGGTTGGTTTTGCCACCTGTGGTAAATTGTTTCACCTTGCCTCATAGAGTGCTGGCCTCAGAGTAAATTGAAATTGAAATACTTTATTGTCACTTGTACAACTTGTATACAGTGAGATTACACGAGCACCCCCCACACAGCTCTCTTAGTCTTAATTCCCCTCATTTACTGACGCACACCCACCAAACCCGAAAGTCAGTTGCCCTGTTGTTATCTTTTCATTCAGCAGCCTAACAGCCCACGGATAGAAGCTGTTCTGTACCCTGTTGGTGCGACTAATCATGCTTCTATATCTTCTGCCTGAGGGCAGGAGATCGAGAAAGTGCCGGCCAGGGTGTGAATCATCCCTGAGAATATTCATCACTCTCCTGAGGCAACGATCTTCCGCTATTTCTGTTGGCTGTTTGCAGTATGGTAGTGCTGCAGAGAGCTTGCTGGGGAGACCATGCATTAAAAAAGGGACTCAAAAATAACTTAAACAAGGTTTTAATAAGAAAAACAAAAACTCCTTTTACACTAAATACATCAACAACCAAACCAGACCCAACCACCAACCCATCCCCCAGTGTAATGGGAGAGCTGGGTGCTGCTCCTTATATACTACACCCAAATGCTGACACACCTTAATCAAATACAACTCAGCAGCACCTGCTATGTTTCACAGCTGTAAAGCTGGGTCTCCTTATCCTGCTCTGGCCCTTGCTCTGGCCCCTTAAAGACATACACATCGGGTGGAACAATGATGAACCTTTACATTTAATGAAACCATTCAACAATTTCATCCAGTGGATTCACAGGACAGCCCATAATATCTTGTACTGTATTCAACACCCTCTGTAGGCACTTCCTATCAGATGATGTCAAACCAGCGTACCACACCGTGATGCAGTATGAAAGAACACTTTATATTGTTGACCGGTAGAAGAAGATCATCTGATGTTGATTGACATCATTCTTCCACAATACTCTGAGGAGATGAAGACTCTGTTGGGCTTTCTTAACCATCTGGGTTGTATTTATTTTCCAAGTAAGGTATTCACTGAGATAAACTCCTAGGATTTTAAAGGAAGAGACTGTCTTCTTCACACAGCCCTCTGCGATGTACAGTGGGGCTGGTTCTCCTCTCTTCCCCTGAAAGTCCAGTACCATCTCCTTTGTCTTACTGATATTAAGGTGCAAGTTGTTCCCTAGGCACCATGTAGATATTTTTTGGACCTCCCCTCTATACGCTGATTCATCTCCACCTGTTATTAAACCCATTTTGGTGGCGTCATCTGCAAACTTAATAATTGCAGTAGACGGGTCAGATGATACACAATCGTATGTATACAATGAATACAGGTAGGGACTTAGCACACATCCCTGTGGTGTGCCAGTGTTGATTTTTAAGGAATTAGATGTTACATGTCCAGTCCTCACTGTTTGTGTCCGATCTATCAGAAAGTCTTTAATCCAGTCAAAAATGGTAGGAGAAAGGTTCATGTCAGTCAGCTTTTTAATGAGGATGTCCGGAAGGATGGTATTAAAAGCCGAGCTATAATCAATAAACAACATCCTGACATAGTTCTCCGGTTTCTCTAGATGACTTGCTGCAAGATGAAAGGCGGTAGCTATTGCATCATCTATGGACCTATTTCTTCTATAGGCAAACTGATGATTATCAAAGTCCGGTGGAAAGCAGATTCTAAGGTGTTGAAGGACCAGTCTTTCAAAACATTTCATCACTACAGATGTTAATGCAATATGTCATGCAGTGTGATATATCCCTTCAGTGTCAATATCTCAGAACAAAAATGGGTATGTACATCCATGACACAATGATACATTTCACGTTCAAATCCCAAGCTCCCCCCATTTTCAGAGGGCTAGAGCGATTAAGGTTTCTCAAACATGGTATCTTTATGGCTTTAGGCATACCAACACATGCACACATCTAGTGGGCTCTTAATATTGTCTCTTATGGAGTCATGAAAGGTGTATCTTCACAAGAAGATTCCTCCCCAGGCCAGACAAAAAATCCAGCAGGTTTTGGATCAGGCATTAAAAATCCAATGCAAAACACAGCCCTTTCCCGGTTAACTGGTTTGCTACTGTATCTAGCACAGAGGATAAAGAGAACTGTGTCTTATGGGAATTGGCTTCCCTAAGGATAAGTCAACCATTCTGCCCCCTCCAAAATATCCTCCCCCCTCCACAGTGGCACAGCTTTCTCAGTTAGGCTCCTTCATCATATCCTAGGCACCAGAGGCCCATCTGTGCAAATGTCAGTGTGGTTGCTCAATTGCAGGCAGCCAGCTTATCTGGAGTAAACAGTCACGCTGAAGATTTTAATCTTGATCACCAGGTTCAAATGATTATTGCAAGACTTCTGCAATTCAGAGAGTGGCGTTGGCAGTGGACAGCAGAACAAAAGAATATGTTATCACAAACTGACCGAAGCATATCGTAAAGTGCAGGGATTGGTAACTAGAGTGGAGCCTCTATAATCTGACCTTGACGTCACGGTACACCGTCCTATGCAGATATAAGCCAGTACGATTCAATTTAACTAGTGCTCATTTTACCCCAAAATTCATTGGCTAGCTCACACATGCATATTCCTTGTTGTGATGACAGCAACACAAAACAACAGCTTTTGTTTGTCAAATGGCCATGACAAACCAACTGCAAACCAACTGCTGCCAATATTAACAACAACAACAACAACAACAACAACAACAACAACAACAACAACAACAACAACAATTTTATTATTTATACCTCGCCTATCTGGCTGGGTTTTCCCAGCCTTTGCACTCCTGAAAGGTAATTTGATCCAGTGGACAACTTTGTCAATTGTAATTTCCTCCCACCCATTCACTATCCACACTGCACTGGAGGGCCCCTCCACTTTATGGAACAAATTCTTATGGGGTTCTAGGGTCTGTAGGGGGACAAAAAACCCTGGTCCCTCTCCTTTTCCATGCTTCTGCTGGATTAAAATCCTTTCTGGGGCCAGAAGTACCCCAACTAGATTCCAATCATAACACATAACCGTGGACTAAAATGCAGTGTTTTCCAGTGGAATCCCTTCACACATTCACATCAAGCGGGAAACACATTTATGGGTGAAACAGGCCTAGGTATCTAAACAATGTGTAGCTGTCTTTCAATAGGGACAAATGTAAGGTTCTACACATAGGCAGGAATAGCTAGCTGCACAAATATAAGACAGGAGATGCCTGGATTGCCAGTAGTACATGTGAAAAGGGTGTAGGGTATGTAGTAAACCACAAAATTAATATGAGTCAATGGTGTGATGCAACAATAAAAAAGTAAAGTGTCCAGATCAAGGGAAGTACAATGGTACCTCAGGTTACAAACACCTTGAGTTACAAACACTTCGGGTTACAGGCTCTGCTAACCTGGAAGTAGTACCTCGAGTTAAAACTTTACTTCAGGATGAGAACAGAACTCGCATGTCGGTGGTGTGGCGGCAGCGGGAGGCCCCATTAGCTAAAGTGGTACCTCAGGTTAAGAACGGTTTCAGGTTAAGAACGGACCTCCGGAATGAATTAAGTTCATAATCAGAGGTACCACTGTAATAGTACTGCTCTATTCTGCCTTGGTCAGATCACACCTGGAGTACTGTGTCCAGTTCTGGGCACCACAATTTAAGAAGGATGTTGACAAGCTGGAATGTGTGCAGAGGAGGGCAACAAGATGATCAAGGGTCTAGAAACCAAGCCTTACGAGGAACGGTTGAGGGAGTTGGGTATGTTTAGCCTGGAAAAGAGGAGACTGCGAGGAGATACGATCGCCATCTTCAAATATCTAAAGGGCTGTCACTTGAAAAGGGGAGAAAACTTCGGAGGATAAGACCTGGATCAATGGCTTCATGTTACAAGAAGTGAGATTCCGACTAAACATCAGGAAGAATGCTCATACAGTAGGGCTGGAATGAATTCCCTTGGAAGGTAGTGGGGTCTCTTTCAAAGGAAGCTTTAAAGCAGAGGTTGGATGGCCCTCTGTCATGGATGCTTTAATTGAGATTCCTGCATTGCAGGGGGTTGGACTAGATGACCCCCAGGGTACCTTCCATCTCTGCATCTCTATGATTCAGGTGCGTGAGATTGTACTGAATGATCACTTTTAAAGCAAATAACCAGGCTATCAAAATCACCGAAGAAGAAGAAGAAAGAAGAAAAGATAGCCGACATTTCTGCTCATTAACCAGTTGATGAGTTGGACTCGTTTGGCATTCATTCATTCATTGTCAGCACATTGTCCCCCACGTCTTGTCACCACAATCAACTTCACACCCATATCACCTTGAGCTCTGTTGATTCCTTGTGTCACTTGGAAGCAAGAGGGGCCTGCTACGTCAGTGGCCCATGTCACTTCATGTGTGTCACTTATAGGTGCTGCCAGAGTTCAAGCCACTTTGGTACTGCAAGGTTAGTATTTCATGTACCATAATAATCAGATGTCAAGACAAGTAAGATCCTCACATCCTCATCTGGAGATAAACACAACTTCCATTTGTTAGGACAGGGTCTAATTTTTAAAGAAACATTTAGAGGCAATTCCTCCTAATATGTTTATGAAGATAAAACAAAATGGCAGCGGCAATGGAGAGAAATAAGGCACTTTTGTGGTGGCCAAATGAAATCTTTCCCCATGGCGGCTGTCAATCATGTTGAGAGCCATTGCAGGAGCTCACAATGTGGGACTGGCTATTTTTGCTATTGCATTCTAGAGTTTTCTTCTTGCCATTGTAGTCACATGGAGAAGACTGGACTTTTCCCATTGACTTCTTCCATATTGCTTCAGTGTTGAAGGCTATTTTGAATGCTACACATAGTGCTATGGTCTTGTGTTCTCGAAAAGTTAGTTATGGACATGTTGGCCTACCTGTGGGGGAAGTTGTCCATGGCTTTTGGATAAATGGCAACCACTCAGCAGTAGTTTTCCTCTGTACTAGAAGGGCAAAAGTATATTTCTTAATAATTAAAATCCTCACTGGTTGGGCCTTTATTTTGCAATAGATCATTAAACTGTTGCTTTGAATCTCTTTTCAACTTCATTTGTTGCCCTGAACTTATCTGGAGAACAATCTGTCCAATTTCAGGCCTTGGCATTCTATTATTGTGGTACTAATGATTACTGATGATCTTTTCCAGTACATGGTAGGGGCATTACCAGCAATTACAATGTCCCTGCAGACCACAGAACATGTTGTGCTCCCAAGGTCTCTGAGATATGAAGACCTCCTGGAGCTGTTAACTGTTGAAGACTATGACCCATGAAGCCAAATGGTTGGCTCTTCATTGAACTTTTCTATTGCCTTTTCTTTCCACCTGGCAGAAATGAGATAGGGGTGGAAGACATGGATGAAATTCTACCCAAATAACATGAAGGTAAGATGAGCAAGAAGATTTGTGAAGAAACTCACAAACCCTGTGTTGGCTAAGACAGGAATCCTAGGCAGCAAGTGGTTCTGACAAGTATCTCATAACTTTGTACATCTTTCAGTTATTTGTGCTGTGGAGAAAACTTTCCCTTTAGCATGGGCACCACCACAAAGGTAACAGCAACCTTGCAAGTACAAGTATGTGCAATGGAGACCCACACTGTGATAGGATTAAGAACAATCTGAGGCAACCCTGGAATCATATTGCCCCATTTTAATGGCTTTCTGCCTGTTGCAGAGATAGGCCATCTTTATGCAGCTTTCATAGCCTCCATTCACCACAATGAAAGTGTTCTTTCTCATTCTGATGTAGGATTCTGCTATTTATTAAATCCATCTTCTAACGTGTGCAAATAAAAGAGTCTCTATTTCACCCCCAGAGGAGAATAAGAGGCAGCCAGCAGAGGCAAGAGGCACGGCCGGGTTTCATGCAGGAACTAAGAATATGAAAAAAGAGGAAACAAATACATTAGGAAAATTGCTGCCAGAGTTGGTTATTCAGGTTAGATTGTCCAGGGAGAAAGCTAATGTGTTCCCTAGCCATTACGGAGGGATTTTCGTGACAGTAGTGCCATTCATGAAACACTTTTGTGGTGCAAATAGCAAAGATCTTATGGCGTTCTCATTTAATTTAATGGGAATGCTGTGGGGCCCTCATATTTCATGCCTTGAGATCACAGAGCTGTGCTGTATACATCTTATTAGTTAGCATATACAAATGCTGTTTGTATAAACTAACACCCACACTTAATTACAGACTCTGTTAGTTGAACTTTTGTGTTATTCCACCCCCTACACCCGCCTGTCCACAGTATTTTATTTTCCCCTGGGAAAAATAGCAGCCCAAAGATCTGATGCTTCTGCATTAACTAAAGTTCAAACCTCATTTATTTATTCATTGTTTCCTTGCATTTCCTAAGCGTTTGAGGTGGCTCCTATAATGATGCTCTGAACCACTGAATGTACATATCTCAAGAAGAAGGTCTCCTTGATTTGGCATGCTCAAAAAGCAACATTTGACCAGATGTTTAAGGTGGGATGGAGAGTGCCATATGCTATTATTAAAGGTCTAAGGAGCTGTTTTGACTGCAAAGCCCTCTCTTCAGTAGTAGTTCTACAAAAAGGCAGCCAATTGTTAATTTATTGTTGTTGCTTTTTTGCTCCCAGGGAGGCAAAAGATGGTTTTTTCCTGCTTCAGATACTGAAGTAACTTGACTGGGTATGTGTGCAATACATTTTGACTTAGGGTAGGCATGGGGAACCTTTGGCCATCCAGATATTGCTGAACTGCAACTCCCATCATCCCTGAGAATTGGCGGTGCTTGCTGAATCTGATGGGAATTGTAGCTCACAACATGCGGAGGGCCAAAAGTTTCTCACACTGACTTTGGGGGGAGAGCTGTAGCTCTATTTCCTATGACTTGACCGGAGGGGGAGGTATTATTTGCTGCTCTGCCTCAGGCAGCAAAACGTCTTGGGCTGAGCCTTGAAAAGGGTAAGATTAGCATCAAGGTTCAAAATATCTATACCTTGATCTTGGGATACAATGTTATTTTTCTAGGAAAAGAGATGCCGGAACTCACAATGAACACCTTCCTTGTTCTTTGACCATAATGGCAATGGCGCCCACCTGAGAGGTGCTGGATCTGAATTCTGGTGAGTTCCGGCTGAAAAAAGCCCTGCTTTTTAAAGACCTAGTTGCCCAAAATCAAACAATATTGAGAGCATTTGTTGTGGTTACTTTTTCATACATCATAATAACCAGAGAGACATATAGGGGGTCTTGAAGAATATGGACTGAAACATGGAACAGTTATTTCCCCTCCTTGCCCTTGATCTCTACTCACGGAATTTTCTGGATGTCTTTGAGCTATGAATTTCCTTAGTCTGCTTTCAGCAGTTCAGAAATTTAGTTACAGGACGCAACCCAAACGCTCTTCCAAATGTCGTTTCTAAATGGTCTCTGTGAATAACTGCAAGATTAAACTTTTATGTGACAATATGAGAGACTCCTACATGGAGTTGTATAAGCTGCAGGGAAATCATGGGAAGACTAAATCCGCTAATGACCCAGATATTATACTTTAATTTATTGATAACTAAATAATCAGAGGCTCTTTACAGGCTTCTCAAAACCTAACAATTGTGTATTGTGCATTTGACTTCTGCACGCATACCGACACAAACAAATAAAAGCAATCATAACAGCTGAAATGTAGTTAGGAGCACAATTGAGAACATCTGTATTGTAAGCAGAAATAAATTAGAAATACTGGAGTGTTTTGTAGCTGTGAAACTGAAGAATAAAAAAATAACCCACAGCACCTGGATTAAGCAGTTATAAATAATGGATAAAGGGGGGGAAATCACATTACCCCCTGTAAATTCCCTCCCCCCGCAATGAAATATATTTTATGAATGTGGAATTACAGTAATAAATGTGACATTTGTTTCCAACTGCCCCTCCACCATAGAAGTTCATGACTACAATATAGTTTGAAAGTAATGACCAATAGGTATAATATTTGCTGGAGAATGGTTCTACCATAAAAGAAATCTTTGTTTCAACCTTAACTTTTAAAAAAAGAAAGCACATGTTGAAACACCTCATTTTGCCTCAGTGCTTTTGTGAAGGCTACAATGCAAACACCACACACGTCCAGTTGCTAAGGGGGTGGTTTGGATGCCAAGTGTGGCAGAAAGGGACTACTGCACTATCCTACAAAACAGTAGACTGAGATTGGGACTGGGGCCCTACTGTTAGGGAAAGGGAGGCAGCTACCTCAGGCAGCTGATTTTGGGTGTCATGAAAGTTAAGTTCTTTGCATGTATGTGTGGAATAACACATGAAACCCAATCCTAAGCACTGTTATTCAGAATTTAGGCTCAGTTTGTCTTTATCATGCAGTGTGGTAGCTCTTCACCCTTCCCTGTTCCATCACTAAAGTACATCAATGAAGCTCTGTTACTGTGGTTAAAATGGCGGATAGTGGGGGTTGAGGAGGTGAGTCTGTGAGGGCCTGTGAGGAAGAACGGGGCAGGGCAACCCTGTGGCAAGCTGGGCTTAGGTGGGCATAGCTCAAGAAGCAGCACAGGCGAGTAAGTACCAGGGACTGGTCAGAGGAGGAATGGTGGAGACTGCCTCCCCATCCTGACCCTTCCAGGGAGGAGGAAGAGGAAGACAATAGAGATTTACAACAGGGGTTTGAGGGAGGTCACAGCTCAGAGGCAGATGAGGGGGGAAATTGGGAAATAACGGGAGAGGAGGAGGTAGAACTGGAGCAGCCGTTGGCTGCCATAGTTTCTTTAGAAAGCATTCCAGACCCACTGTCTCCCAGAACCTGGCAAGCCTTAAAAGTAGGAGAGCAAAGAGCTCAAAGACAGAGGGCACATAGCAGCACCCGTAGAAGTGAGGAATGAGGAAGTGGGAGAGATGGGGGGTGTGTGTGGAGACTCACTCAGGACAACGCCATTATCCAAGAGGCTGGGTTCTATAGCCTCTCTCTGTTAATATTGAAATAAAAAAGAACGGTAAGAAACTGTCCCTTGTCTTTATACTTCCTGAGCAACCAACCGGGAGCCTCTGACAGCATCCTGACAGAAAGTGAGAGGAGGAGGCCGAGGGCTCTGGTGAGAATGGGTCAGGTTGGAGAGCTGGATGCTGCTGTTCAACAGTAGCCAGCACCACGTCTCCAGGCACAGCAGCTCTTCCCTTCCTTCCCTTCTTCCTTCCCTTCTCTCAGACTAACAGATAGAGAGGGGCAGCATGAAAGTCACCAAAGGCACACCAGCCTTTCTCTTCTCTCTCCCATTCCGTGTCTGCGTCACCGTCAGGGTAGGATGCCATACACTCCAACATTTCTCCAATGAAAATAGGGATGTCTAATAATAATAATAATAATAATAATAATAATAATAATAATAATAATAATACAGTCATACCTCGGGTTGAATATGCTTCATGTTGAGCGCGTTCGAGTTGCGCTCCGTGGCAACCCAGAAGTAACGAAGTGCGTTACTTTCGGGTTTCACCGCTCGTGCATGCACAGATGCTCAAAATGACGTCACGCGCATGTGCAGAAGTGCCATCGCTAGTTACGTTTGCTTCTGGATGCGAACGGGGCTCTGGAGCGGATCCCGTTCGTATCCAGAGGTACCACTGTAGTAGTAGTAATAATAATAATAACAATAATATTTTACTATTAATACCCCACCCATCTGACTTGGTTGCCCCAACTACTCTGGGGCACTTCCAACATATATAAAGACATAATAAAACATTACATATTAAATAAACTGCCCTATACAGATGGTTCAGGGGTCAGATAATTCCATACCCTCCAACATTTCTCCGATGAAAATAGGGACATCCTAAGGAAAAATGGGACATTCCTGGATCAAATCAGAAACCAGGATGGCTTCTGCAAATCTGGGACTGTCCCTGGAAAATAGGGGCACTTGGAGGGTCTGGGATGCTGTTGGTTGGCTTCCATACCTACTGCCTGAGCGTGCGCCCCTGTTTGCCCCCACAATCTGGGCCTGAGCGCAGCTCCTTCAACAAATGTGTTCCTGTGCTGTTGGTTTGTTGAGATTCACAGAAGCATCCTTTGACTTCACCTGACTCAGAATTCGCCAACATATATGGAACCACTACTGTGTTGAGAAAGAACAAATAAAGCAGTGCTTGTGGGAAGTTAAGGGGGAAGCGAGGCCTTAGTATCCAGCAGCCGCTCAGCAGCTTCTAAATGAAAAAGGACAAGAACTTCCCTTCAGCTGGTAGATATAAAATGTCAGAAACACAAAAGAAATATTATGAAGTCAGGTATAAGTCTGGAGTGTTTTCCCCTCATGATTAATGATTGGTCTGGAACGGGATAGGAAAAGGTAAAACAAAGTTCCTCTTGAAGTAGTTTAAAAATGCCACAGCTGAAGTGGTGGCGGTGGGTGGAAATATTGTAACATCAATTTGAAAATAATAAAAAAATCCCCTTCCACTAAGATGTAAAGGTCAGGAAAGATTTGGGTGTTTTTAAATGCTGCCGTGGAGAAATTTTTATAAAGGTTAAGATGTCATGTAGTTTCAGAGTTATAGGCATTGGAGGGGGGCTCTTGAGTGCCAGCTGTGCCTCAGGCCACGGCGTGACTATGAGACACAATGACAGTGGACAGCAGGAGGCTGGCAGATCACGGGCGATCGCTGGGGAAAATTGTACCTTGCTTAGCGAATAATGCAAAGCTGTATGAATATTTCAGAAGCAAAAAACAATGCAATTGGGTGGGTGGGGGGGGGAACCCTCAGCTTAAAAATGTCCCTTCAATAACATTGCAAGGGTCTAATTTAATGCCCCCAAAGCAAGGAAATTTCCAGAGTTCACGCTGCCTCTCTGTCCGTTACTCAATTTCCCTCTCATTTGCAGTACAAGTACATATGGTTTGCAGGGGCCTCGAGAGCTAAATTCAACCTGTTTGAGACATTGGAGTTCAACCAGGTAGGAAACTCGATCCTGCTGCTTATGAGTCGCTTTAAGCACAAAGCGCATAAAACTCCACGTACGTTGCTGGAAAGGTGCGAAAACAGACAGGTGGCGCCATGGCGAGGATGCTTATTTCCTCCATAATTTCTTTGGATGGAGTTTTTTGTCGCAATCCGTCTACTGAACTAGATGGGTCAATCACTATTCAGACATGGTTAATAAGGCTGCTTCCCAGGTCAAAGTTCTCATCCATCAAGCTCAGTACTGTGGTACCTCAGGTTACATACACTTCAGGTTACATACGCTTCAGGTTACAGACTCCGCTAACCCATAAATAGTGCTTCAGTTTAAGAACTTTGCTTCAGGATAAGAACAGAATTCAGGCTCCGGCGGCACGGCAGCAGGAGGAGGCCCCATTAGCTAAAGTGGTGCTTCAGGTTAAGAACAGTTTCAGGTTAAGAACGGACTTCCAGAATGAATTAAGTACTTAACCCGAGGTACCACTGTAATGTTTTTCACATCACCGGCTGCCGCCACCCATTTTTATGTGCGGAGGCCAGGACAGAACCTGGGACCTACTGTGCTATGGATTCGGTCTCATGGTAAGGTGCAATAAAAAGTGTGTGCCACCTGGTTGGCCACTGTGAAAACAGGATAGATAGACCTTTAGTCTGATCCACCAGGGCTCATCGTACGTTCTTATCTAGTATCACTAGCAGCTTCGCTCTCTGGCATGTTAGGATGTCATTATGAGTTAGTGAAGTGAAGAAGGAGCTGGGAAATTCACAGGATGGTGGAATCTACTTGTCTTGGTTAGTCTGTGAGAGGAAGATCAGAAGGTGTTGAGCTCCTCATTTTGCCAGGAAGAAGAGTTTGGATTTGATATCCTGCTTTATAACTACCCAAACGAGTCTCAAAGCGGCTAACATTCTCCTTTCCCTTACTCCCTGTGGCGTTTGCCTCCTGGGGGGGGGTCATAAGGAAAGGGTTAAAATGAGTGTGATGTGATTGGCCAGTGGAAACTGACAGGAGGAGTTAGAGTGAGAGTGGGTGTTGTGTGAAAGTCAGTTGAGAGTTGGGAGTTGAAGAAGGAGGAGGGAGGAATAGTCTGTGGGTTGGTCGAGTTGTGTTGTGAGAGGAATTGTTAGGTGGAGTCAGATAGATAGTTAGTTGGGATAATCAGTTTGAAGTTGTTAGGAACGAATAGGACAGTTAAGAAACTAAGATTAAGAAACTGCCAAGAAAAATTAACTGTAACCATAAGCTTGTTCATGCCTATAAAAATAAACTTGATTATTTGTTAATATTAACAACTGACAGGACTCCGTGTGTACCCGTGAGAAACGGGTTGGTGGCAGTGAAGAAAGCAATTACAGTGGTGGCACAGGGTCAATAGACCGTCAAACGTCTGGGGGCCCGGTGTGATCGCCACACTCCCCCACAACAAACACTCTGTGAGGTGAGTGGGGCTGAGAGACTTCAAAGAAGTGTGACTAGCCCAAGGTCACCCAGCAGCTGCATGTGGAGGAGCGGAGACGCGAACCCGGTTCCCCAGATTACGAGACTACCGCTCTTAACCACTACACCACACTGACCATGCAATCTCCATAAGGTCTAGTTTTGGCCTTACCAACAGTAAGGAAAGTTGTATTGCTCTCACGCAGGATATTTTAACCCCATATTTCTAACCAGGCTCCAGCAAAAACACACACATGTGCATATAACCTGACAGTTTGAGCGACACTGTTTAATGATATTGAATCACACTCAGTAGAGGGGCAGTTATTTTAAGCTGAAACTGGCTGGAATTCTCCATAACAGCTGCAGAATATATTTTAATTAAATAATGCCAGTTGCACTTTAACTAAGCCAGCACATCTTCCTTCTGTTCTGATATTGCTTTTTTAAAAAATGTAGATAAGCATCTTAGCCTGAAAACCTATACATGTTTACACAGAACCAAGTTACACTTTGTTTAATGGAACTTACTTCCAGGTAGATATGCATAGGACTGCCACCTTAAGCTATGAACTTAAATCCTGTATTAAAAATAAAACCAAAGCCTTTTATTAGACATACTTTTATTTCAGTGTTGCTCTTCCATTCATGACAATCTGTCCAAAGTACCCATAAAGTAAGTAGCTTGCGAGAAGGTAGCTGTATCTTTTGGGAAAATGTGCCCTGAAGAAGCTGGAGAGTGAATAGGAATGGTTGCAAATTTAGTTAAGTTCACGTTTTTCAATGAACTGCCCTGATTCACAGTTTCGGGAGTGATATGAGGACCAGATTGAGGTAATTAATATACTTCTCCATCAGAAATATAGTACAATATGGGACTTGGCTCTTTTTAATATGTGTTTAATGTATAATACACTTAATTATTGCATTTAATTAGTTGGACTTTTTTTGCACAAGCAACTCAGACATAAGTGGGCACTCGATGCAAGAGGCCATCTGATGCAAGCAAGGCTCAATTGGGGCAGAACTGCCAAAATCAGTGCATAAATCCATTAAAAACTGATTCCTCTTTCATCACTAGTTAAGATTATCTGCAAAAAGATTGTTTTATTTCTCTGAAATAAGTCAGTATCTCTGAATACGTAACACTATTATTATATGAGGCAGGATTATGAGAGCATTGAATATCTGAGAGGATAAGGGATATCTGGTTAGACTATTTTGTTTGTTTTTATTCACAATGACTTCATTCCAATGTTTAATTGACAGCCGGGAAAGAAGGATGCCTTTGTTGAAGATTCAATACCTCCCATCCTTTAATTAAGTTGCAAGAATTAACAATACAACTTTGCTGAGCAGTAGTTCAGCAACTTTTAACTAATGAGTTTCAACCAATGGATTTTTTTTGCCCACTTGGAACCCACCTGTTACTCCCAACCTGTTAAGCACACATTTGAACTCTCTTTAGTTCTTTCTGTTGCCCTGTTTTCAGCACCCACTGTGAGCCACCCCCCAAGGTCCCCCTGCTTCAATGGAGAGCCTTGACTTAAGGATGCTTGAAGGATTTGATCTGTGTGAATTGCAACCCGAATGGATCTGATATTGAACCTCCTGGACTAAGGTGCAGATCAGAACACGGTTATCCTTTGGGTGCCACACCACTCCCAAACCTACACTAGTGTTCTTGGCTAAAAAAAGAAAGTAACAAAATGCATTACAGAAGGCATATTTTATATTTAAAAATGCATATGCTGAGAATTTAACTTGTGATAAAAAATGTAATAAGATATACAGTCGTACCTTGGATCCCGAATGCCTTGCGAGTCAAACGTTTTGGCTCCCGAACGCCGCAAACCTGGAAGTGAGTGTTCCGGTTTGCGAATGCTCTTTGGAACCTGAACGTCTGACGTGGCTTCTGTGGCTTCCGATTGGCTGCAGGAGCTTTCTGCAGCCAATCGGAAGCCCACTTTGGTTTCTGAATGTTTGGGAAGTCAAACGGACTTCTGGAACTGATTCTGTTCAACTTCCGGGGTACCACTGTAGATACATTTTTGGGTGAGGAGTAAAAACAAAAACAAAAACAAAAACAAAAAAACACAGATTAAAGGGGAATTGGAACAAAACAAAGACTTTGCTTTGCTGCCGCAATTGAGGGGGTTTGTGTGCATGGCCACTGCAGAATTTTGAGGAGGCCCGGCCCTTTCATTGAACTTTTTTCGGGGAGGCCCATCCCCAGACCTCTTAGTTGGCATGCCTGGACATACATAAAACTGATGTGACTGGAAATAGATGGATCCAACTGTCCCTAGCCTTGACCAACCATTTGAGAATTACTGAACTACAGAAATGCCTCAAGTGAAGATAGAATAGAAGATGGTTTCACTTATTTGCTACTGAAGTCAAGGGAATCAGATTTTGGGACTGAAACAAAAGGCTGACCAAAAGACAGTATAAAAAAACATTGTCACGACCCTTCGTCTGTTTCAGATATGCCTAGTTAACTGCATATGATTTCAGTTGTATCAAAACACTATGAACATGCGTACAGTAAATCCTACGGATATGAACTTAACGTATTTTTCGCTCTATAAGACGCACCAGACCACAAGACGCACCTAGCTTTTGGAGAAGGAAAACAAGAAAAAAAATATTCTGAATCTCAGAAGCCAGAACAGCAAGAGGGATTGCTGCGCAGTGAAAGCAGCAATCCCTCTTACTGTTCTGGCTTCTGGGATAGCTGCGCAGCCTGCATTCCCTCCATAAGATGCAAACACATTTCCCCTGACTTTTTGGGAGGGAAAAAGTGAGTCTTATAGAGCAAAAAATATGGTAATTCATCCTGGGGGTCCGTCACACCCTGAAAATTACATAAATACACGCAGCACAATTGAGCGCTTCTGCACGTGCGCAAGGCACACAGAGCACTTCCGGGTTTGCCGCAGCCATAACCCGAAGATTACATATCCAGAGGGATACATAAACAGGTACAACTGTAATATCATATACTTTTATTAGCTGGTGATCATTCAACTTAATCCATCAAGTAAAAATATTCTTAGGTGGTAATTTTCTGTTTTGAAGTGATAAGATGCATGAGCTATTTTATATAACACATTACAACTGTGCTGGCCTCCCCAAACAAAACAGTTTTGAAAGTCTTTCCATATGGGATAAAGAATTTTAATACACATAACATTTCCTGCAGTTTCATCTCAACCTGCATATTTGACAAAAAGAAAAAGAAAAAAACTCTTAATAATTTTCCCAGCCAGCATGCAATTTTTACAGTCTGTCTCCATGATATCATATTTGCAGTGTGAGGTATGGTACAGTCTGTCATCAGAGTTGCTCTCAGTACTTCCTTGATGCCAGACTAATCAAGATAAATACATCATGTAGCAATAGAGGTGTAATTGCTTCAAAAGCCGCGTTTGTTTTAAATGCTTCATGCTTCTTGTTAACACCAGCTCAGCTAATGTCCAGAGCTTTTATTTTACAGTTTACTTTTAAGTCTTCCCACGTGTTCCTTCGTTTTTGGTGACTGACAAGGATGTATTGAAGGCTTGATTTGTTGCCTATATACATAGAGAATGCAAAATAAAGCTTTTCTCTGCATCTCCCAGTTCTGATGCAAAAACAAAGCAAGATCAAATTTCCTGAAGTAGTGGAAGCCCAATGAAAACTAGATATTGACTCAGAAAGGATCTCCCAGCACCTTTTGATAAGTTACTGTAAAAAAAGCAAAAAAAGGTAAATGGCCCCTGGATGGTTAAGTCCAATCAAAGGTGAATATGGGATTGTGGCACTCATCTCGCTTTCAGGCCGGGCGAGCCGGCGTTTGTCCAAAGACAGCTTTCCGGGTCATGTGGCCAGCATGACTAAACCACTTCTGGCACAATGGAACACCGTGATGGAAACCAGAGTGCACGGAAACACCGTTTACCTTCCTGCCACAGCGGTACCGATTTATTTACTTGCACTGGCATGCTTTCAAACTGCATGGTTGGCAGGAGCTGGGACAGAGCAATGCAACTCACCCTGTCATGTGGATTCAAACCACTGACCTTCTGATCAGCAAGCCCAAGAGGCTCAGTGGTTTAAACCACAGCATCACCTGCTCCACGTACGTTACTGTACATCTGTGCTAGATATGCCAAACTCTGCAGAGACACTTCAAATACAAGCCTTCACTCATTCATTTTCTTGTGTGCCGATTTGTTGCCCTGCAAAATATTTCTGTTGAGATTACCAATAATGGTTATAGTAAAGGTAAAGGTAAAAGAAAGGTAAAGGGACCCCTGACCATTAGGTCCAGTTGTGGCTGACTCTGTTGTTGCGGCGCTCATCTCGCTTTATTGGCCAAGGGAGCCGGTGTACAGCTTCCGGGTCATGTGGCCAGCATGACTAAGCGGCTTTTGGCAAACCAGAGAAGCGCACGGAAACGCCGTTTACCTTCCCGCCAGAGCGGTACCTATTTATCTACTTGCACTTTGACGTGCTTTCGAACTGCTAGGTTAGCAGGAGCAGGGACTGAGCAACGGGAGCTCACCCCGTCACAGGGATTCGAACCACCAACCTTCTGATCAGCAAGTCCTAGGCTCTGTGGTTTAACCCTCAGCGCCACCAGTGTCCCCCAATAGTTGTAGTTGTGGTTAATTAATAATAATAATAATAATAATAATAATAATAATAATAATAATAATAAATTTTATTTATATCCCGCCCTCCCCAGCCGAAGGGCGGCTAACAACAATCAATCAATTAAAAGAAAATACCAGTTCACTATCACCAGCAGCTTGTTTAATATGGGGCAAAACCCGTGAGGCTATCTTTGGCCACAGTTTGGTAGATAGGAGTTTAAAAAACATAGCAATGTGTTAAATCATGGGTAGGCAAACTAAGGCCCGCGGGCCGGATCCGGCCCAATCGCCTTCTAAATCCGGCCCCTGGACGGCCCGGGAATCAGTGTGTTTTTACATGAGTAGAATGTGTCCTTTTATTTAAAATGCATCTTTATTTAAAATGCATAATCACTACAGTGGTACCTCGGGTTACAGACGCTTCAGGTTACAAATGCTTCAGGTTACAGACTCTGCTAACCCAGAAATAGTACCTTGGGTTAAGAACTTTGCTTCAGGATGAGAACAGAAATCGTGCGGTGGTGGCACAGTGGCAGTGGGAGGCTCCATTGGCTAAAGTGGTATCTCAGGTTAAGAACAATTTCAAGTTAAGAACGGACCTCTGGAACAAATTAAGTACTTAACCCGAGGTACCACTGTAGTTATGAACTTAGCATGATGTAAGTTGTATGTAAAAGAGTATAAAAGGCTGTGTGAAACCTGCTATCAGTACAATAGCCATCACTTACGGACCTCCGGAACGAATTAAGTTCTTAACCCGAGGTACCACTGTAATTGTATCATTAACAGAATGTGTATTTAGTCTCCAAGCACCTTTGGCTGGACAAAACTCCAGTCCAGATCCAAACACAGAATGCTTCTCATTGGTCTATTGAGCCACGTTCCTTAGATATTTGAGATATTGAGAAATTAGCCCCAAACCAATACAGGTAAGAAGCTCACAGATAAATGTTTTGAAGGATTCAAGGCTTCTCCTGTGCGTTGCCCGAGTCATCGTCTGCAGGAACTCCTAGCTCTTAGTAAATAAGATTCATGCTCTTATTTTTTACACAGCAAGATGTAACAGTGACAGAACCAATAAACTGCAGAATCAGGCGAAGAGGCACTTGTTGCTTGTTTAGACTTATGACCTGACAAAAAATAAGGCACAAACAAACACAATTCGCAGCAGAAAACCCCAAGGAGGACAAAAAAGAATCGTGCCCAAATAAAAATGTGACACACTTCTATTGGATATATATTCAGCTTCTGTTGTTTTGGTTGGAAAACAGCTGCAGGTGTCCTCCAATTATCTCACCATTTTCGCAAATATCAACTGTCATATTTAATTTGTTCCGTTCATTGTGCAGCTTCCTCACGGTGCACAATTCTTTCACTATGCATTTACAGCCAGAGTTCCTACCACTCAACCTAACTTTCAGGCTAGTCAATTAATGCATTATTTACAAGTTCAACGCTATTAAAAACAGATTCTTAATTTACTAATGATTTAGGAGCCCCCAGGCAATTTTCCAATTGGTATTTTATAGAGAAGTGGGGGGGAAGGACACCCCCCCCAAACAACTGGAAAAGGGGAAAGAAATATGCCAGTGATACTTTGGCCTAATTGTTTCATGACGGTTTCTTCTGTGATTTTCTGCTGCCTTTAATTATCCCCCCTTCCTTCCTTACATTTTGTAGTTCATAGTTAATGCAGATGCTCATCAAGCACTGAAAAATGGAAACTCCTAATTGAATATACATATTTTTAAAGCAAAGTCAGACACTCTAGAATGACTCAGTGTAACACTAAACCATGGTCTGGTGTTAGGAAGATGAGCCACTGTGAATCTCAGGTTCACACATTCCTCCCTCCTCTGTTGGAAGAATTTGGAAGCTGCCACAGATGTTAGATTAACCACAAATTATTGTTATGCCTAAATCCTAAAACTGTGGTAAATCTTAACTATGGTTGTGTGTTTAGACCTTTTAACCTCCCCCTTAAATAAATTCAGACAAGACTCAAATTTTGGTTTGGTTTTTGGCAGAATTTAAGCCACAACTTAGGTCAGCCTAGGGTGAACACCTGGAACAGCAGAAAGCCGGGGTCAGACTAGTCCATCACCCAGATGTCCCCCTGGACTCAGGCACGGGCACAACCCCTCTCAGGGTTGAATAAACACTTGAGTCCCTGGATTTCTTTAACGGAATACCCTTCACATAGGGATGGCGAGAGCGTTCTGCCATCCCTATCACCTGAACCAGAGCCTAGCCGCAACCTTACAAGTTGTGACGATTTGCTACGTGGCAGGCAAAACCCAAATGGCAACAGCCAATCAGTCAAGTGGGGAAAATTCCTGCCGTGCCCCTGTCCCAACAACAGATGACACACAACGGTATAGCAAGGTCAAGTGCAAGCCCTAAATATAGGGAGAGGTGGGCGGGTGTTCTGATGCACTGGCCCAAAGAGGAAACTCAGGGTCACGTGCATGGGCATATATAGGTCCCTTGATCCGTTTGGCTAGTGTCCCATTGGCCTGATTAAACCCAGCATCAAGGGACCTTCCAATAGGGTGTTGTGGCTATCCAATTGTACCCACCCACACCACAGGGTTTGGTTTCCAGGTCGCACCGCAACACGTGCCCTCTTTGAGGGAGGACACGATTTAGTGTAAAGAAGCCAGCTTCGTGAACAATTGTTTAAAACTGGTTTGTCTTTGCTAATGATAGTAAAGTCTGGGTAACCAGAGTTTACCTAGATTTGGATGTCATTTAGTCTAAGATGAAAGTAAAAGCTTCCAAACTTATGGCAGCACTGAAGGAGGAGTGGGGAGGGGCTCACTGGGGGTTCATCCTCATACACTGGTACCTTGGTTCTTGAACTTAATCCATTGCAGGAGTCTGCTTGACTCCCAAAACCATTCAAAAACCAAGGTGTGGCTTCCAATTGGCTGAAGAAGCTTCCTGCACTCAATCTGAGGCCGTGTCTGATGTTTGGCTTCCAAAAAACGTTTGCAAACTGGAACACTTACTTCCAGGTTTGCGGCGTTCGGGAGCCGATTTGTTCGACAACTAAGCTATTCGAGAAACAAGGTACCACTGTAACGCTAAACACGATTTAGCATTATATGTGTGAACACAGCCAATATGCAGTAATACAAAACAGTCCGATTTACATTGTTGTTATTCAGATGTACAGTGGTACCTTGGGTTAAGTACTTAATTCGTTCCGGAGGTCCGTTCTTAACCTGAAACTGTTCTTAACCTGAAGCACCACTTTAGCTAATGGGGCCTCCCACTGCTGCTGTGCTGCCGGAGCATGATTTCTGTTCTCATTCTGAAGCAAAGTTCTTAACCTGAAGCAATATTTCTGGGTTAGCGGAGTCTGTAACCTGAAGCGTATGTAACCTGAAGCGTATGTAACCTGAGGTACCACTGTACAGAATTATTTAGGGCTTGACAACGTTTGGGGTGTCCTGGTTTTTACTTTTTAAAAGATGGCAACCCTGGAATTATTTAACCATTTTACAGTACAGAGCCAGCAGTGCAACAGATTAAAAATGTTAGAAGTTAAGGAAAATTAAATATCATTAGCATTTTTGTGCTTTTGTGTAGAGCAGAAACAGCATTTCAAATACATATCTAAATTTCCGAAGGTTCGTTCCCAGAGTTCCCCGCTTCTTATTCTGTGCTTGACTTCCCCCTGTTCTTCATTTGCTCAGACACTTCATTAAAGCCTGACCCTAGTACTTCTCCAGATCCCGAGCTCCCAAATTACAGCCACCTACAACAGAGAGGGGCCGGCATTAAAATGCTGACATTAAGTGTCTGAAGATAATTCATGTTAGTGACACTTATTTACAGGGCATACCTGCAATTTCACAGTAACGCAAATTAGTTTCGAACAGTAAATGTCAACATTTTAATGGTGACCATCACAGCTTCGAGATAATCGTGTCAGTGTGGGGCATGTTGATTTGAGAGAAAGTGAAACTAACATGGATACATTTCACTCCTGAGGCGTAAGGAAAAGTTGCAAGGAGAATACTTTAAAGAAACCGAGGGACGGTGCCCATGAGCTTTAACTCCTGATGCCTTGTAGTAGCTTTGACTATAAGTTATGCCTGTGTTATATAGATGGAAATCAGAAGGATACAAGAGGGAAACTTGCCATAGCTGTACCACAGATAAACAACACCTCTAGCTCTCGCTTAATGTAAGTTGTGTCCAGTTCCATGAACTGCCATGCACCAAGGTGGGAAACACTTCTCTACTCTGTAATAAATTACACTTGTTTCATGTATGATGGTTTTATTAAATGGCGTCTGTGTCTCTGTAATTTGTGCTGCATCCAGTGTACAGAGCTGGCTCAAGACATTTTGCTGCCTGAGGCAAAGGACAAGAAGATATCCTTCCCCAAGACACATACGAAAAGCCAACAGGACTGGTGGTTGACTCTTACTCCAGTACTGGTGAAAGGACAGTATCCTCTACTGTGCTTGAGGGCAGCAGGCTAGCATAGGGGGCACATGGCCACTCCCTGCACCTCAATATCTGCTGCCTGAAGCAGCTGCATCACTCTGCCTCATCGCAGGGCCGGCCCTGCCTCTGTGCATGTGTCTGTTTTCATTCATACATACACCAGAGCATTGGCTGGTACATGCACATTTGACAAGGTATGTGCAATTGATGGGAATTTGTTGCTGAATAAAGTCACACATCTGGCGGCTGACAGAATCAGGTATATTCCATTGCATGAAAATGCCATTTCAGAATGACCTGGGCTGTTTTTCCCATGATCTGTTTTGATAGCCAAAACTAATAATACACTAAATCATCTGTTAGACTTTCATAGTGACCTAAAGTAAAAAAAAAAAACCAAGCAAGTTCTGGATTTCACAGAGCCAACAAAACTAGGACAAAACGTAACACACAGAAATACAAATGTGTTTGTAATTGGACTAGGCAGAACCATAAGGTTAGTTTTTTATAAGGAAAAGCTGTAAGACAAAGGGAAATCTTGAACAAGGGAAATCTAGTTTAATAAGAATCATTTTCACTGTTGCTAATTAAACTGGGTTTTGTATTTCCTGTGTGTGAAAACGAACAAAAAGGCTGTATTTGGTTTAACAAATTTCTTCCCATTCTCCACATCCTATTTAAACATCCATACACAAGATTTTACAGACTAAAAGGCATTCTTGGTGTCACTATTGAAATAGCCCCTAGAGAGAAGCAGCCTTATCACTGAAATGCTGAAGTCCTGTTTAATTTTGGTGCTTTGGCAATATCAGTTTTTCCGTCTCTGAGGATTTCAGTCCCATTGGAAGCATATTGCCCCTCTAATGGAAGATAAAGGGTTCAATTTTCATACTCAGCTGCTTTGACTTGGCGAAACCACCCGGTGATTACGTCTTCTGAATGCACTCCCCACGTGATGACAGCCGATATCTACCAAATCAGGGAGCCTATTAATTCTCTAGGCTTTCCACCTGGCACAGTAAATGTCAGCAATCTCCAAAAGGATATGCATTCATAAGGCATACTCACCACATGAAAATGACACGAAAAAATGGCTTGTTAATGATGTCGTCACATCTAAAGTGGGAATCAGGCCCAAATAGAGGGATAAAACTCTTCGGTTAATATTCAACTAAATCATACTCGGCGCAGGCCATTAAAATCCACGGGTGCAATAAACTTAACAAGTCCATTAATTTCAACGGGTGTATTCCAGGTATGACTTAGCTGGATATCATCCACAAATAGGAAGGCTAACAATATTAATGATTAGGCAGGGGCAAGACATTTTGCTGCCTGAGAGAGGGCAGCAAATAGTATTCCTCCCATCTCGCTAAGTCAAGGTGCACATGAAAGTAATCTTGGCACCATAGGTAAAGGTAAAGGGACCCCTGACCATTAGGTCCAGTCGTGGCCGACCCTGGGGTTGCGGTGCTCATCTCGCTTTACTGGCCAAGGGAGCTGGTGTACAGCTTCCGGGTCATGTGGCCAGCATGACTAAGCTGCTTCTGGTGAACCAGAGCAGCACATGGAAACGCCGTTTACCTTCCCGCCGGAGCGGTACCTATTTATCTACTTGCACTTTGACGTGCTTTTGAACTGCTAGGTTGGCAGGAGCAGGGACCGAGCAACGGGAGCTCACCCCGTCGCGGGGATTCGAACCGCCGGCCTTCTGATTGGCAAGTCCTAGGCTCTGTGGTTTTACCCACAAAGAAGAACCTCACAAGTGTTTCTTCCTTGTCCCTAGTAGTAAATACTGTTGCTTAAATGAATGAATGAATGAATGTAAATGGCATTTCCATGAGCTCTGGCAATCGTCACAGTGTCCCGTTGCACCAGAAGCGTCATGCTGACCACATGACCCGGAAAGCTGTCTGTGAACAAATGCCACTTCCCTTGGCCTGAAAAACGAGATGAGCGCTGCAACCCATAGTCGCCTTTGACCAGACTTAACCGTCCAGGGGTCCTTTACCTTCTACCTTTACCATAATAATAAATAAATAACAGTTTTTGCTATTTTTTCATGACATCCTGCATTTGCTGTCAGAGGCAGCTGCCATACTCTGCCTAATGGAAGAACTGGCCCTGTAATTAGGCTTACAAGCAGCAGTACTCACTGTGCTTTAGAAATATAGGCCCCTGTTCTGTTCAAGCTGAAGAGCATATAACGGAAAAGTTTAGACACTGCAAACTAATTTCGCGTCAATTCAACTTTGCAATTTCCGCTCTTGTCATATCTGTGTTTTGCATGCCATGGAATGGTGCTTCACTGTGCAACTGAATTAGTTTCACAGTGACTCAAAGGCATTAAAGGATGACTTTGAAATTCTAAGTCCTGACTGGGAGGGATTTTTAATTCCTTCCTTATAATGAAACCATTAACAACAATAACCAAAACTCCTTAACAGTTACACAACCCTGAAATATTATTCTCTCGACTTTGCTGGGTGGACCCAATTTGAGATCTCGGGTGGGGAGTTGAGTGCTTGGTTTGCATAACAAGCAAACAAACATGAGACAAGCACAGGCGTGCAACCTTAATGGTGCTTTGAAACATGAGGGTGAAGAGACCTGTGATTTAATCTAATGGCTGCATCTCTGCAGGGACGTTCTAAATGCCACCGAGTCTGAAAAAGCACAAGAGCCAGCTCTGCTAGTTTGCGTGAGGGAAGCGGCGGGAGGAAATTCAGACTCTTGTTTTC
Source organism: Podarcis raffonei (assembly GCF_027172205.1). Taxonomy (NCBI): domain Eukaryota; kingdom Metazoa; phylum Chordata; class Lepidosauria; order Squamata; family Lacertidae; genus Podarcis; species Podarcis raffonei. Next base: position 29,375,472 of record NC_070607.1, on the reverse strand, counting down.
ACTCACTTGGTCAGAAGTATCTCTGTGAGCGCTCCAAAGCAGACAGATGCGATGTGGAAAACAAGACTGGGAGGAGGATCCTTAAAGGCAATCATCATTTGATAGACCAGAAGTGGAATACTGATCATCGCAGCCAGGATTGTGCAGAAGACAAGCCACTTGTGCCATCGCAACAGCATGACTCTCCAAGGCGATTTTTTCTCGAGCTGGTACTGCAGAGTGGGAGGTGGGCAGGGGAAACACATGGGAAAAGACAAGAGGGGGGAGAAAGTGAGTAAAGGCAGTGGAATGATGAACATTAACTGCTAATAGTTTAGAACAGGGGGAAAAAACCTAAGGAATGATTCACGTTGGACCATAAATATACGAAGAGCTGCTGAAAACTTGTTTGGTTTTCACAAAGGGGCTTAAACCAATATCCCCTTATTTGTTAGTCTCGAGTGAGGCGTTTATGGCAGGAGGACGCATTAAACCTTAACCTATGCCAGCACGCGAGATATTTGGGAGTTTTTAAGGATTAAGACAAGAGGCAATGCATACCATTTATGCAGAATGGCCTTGAACTACCTGCAACAGATTGAGATACAGTTATTGCATATTAGCGCTCTGAATCTTCATTCTGTCAGGAGCTAACGGGGAAGGCGCGTCATCCGAGATAAAGACTTAGAGGGCCCAATTCAGAGGCTGCTCTCAGGCCTTCATAAAGCTGTCTTTGCCTTGAATAATTTCCATTTTATATCTGTATAAAATGGCTTGAATCTACACCCAGATTTCTGCTGAAATAAATTGGCATTATTTCACCACTGTAAATTCACAGAATGTTGCAAGACATACTACTACGAGGAGGCAATCATCATTCTTCAGGGCGCAGGAAGTGCTAAACTGGCCCAACAGTTTGGAAGTGAACCGGGAAGCAGCTCATAGGCAGCTGCCCTAGAGTAGGAGCAAAACAGGAACTCACAATGGGCTCTACTCTTTTGCTGTCAGCAGTGCTGAACAATTGATAACCAAAAGGCATAAGCCCCATATGGAAAACAATTGCCTCCTAAATGGCAAGCTGGCTGCTAAATAGCTGCTTATATTGGGATGGGAACCTTCTTTTTTGAGCACTTCTTTCCTCTTGGGATAGGTGGAGCTGGGCTGGATCTAGTCACATCAAAGAAGCATTTCAGTTAAGCGTATTGTAAACTCATACAGGGAAAACCGGTTGGGAAAGATGAGACTCCACAGCGCCATCTGTTGTCACAGTGTTATACCGCATACACAGCACATGCAAAACGCTTTTTCTTTACCAATCTAGATGAGTCCCTGGAGTCAGTGGTGGATATTGCCAATGTACGGAGGGGCATCTCTCTGTCTTTGTCCCTGTTCCTCCTCCTCGCCAACCTGCATGGGATTACAGCATGTCCCACAAGTTGCCAACCCCTAGCAGGAAGTGGGTGGAGCCTTACTTACTCTTGGAAAGTGGCACCTGAGTGGAGGAACCTAAGCCAAGTCAGGGACATAACCGTGAAGTACTGCGTAAGGTTAGAGGGAGCATCATGCTAGAGGTAATCAGGTGTGTTCAGTAGGATGGTACACAGCACTTCATAACACTACTTTTGAAGCTCCAACTTCTGCCTGGAGACCTTAATAAGCACATTTGTGCTTCGGTGTTTACCTTGCCATTTGAAGATATCCTGGTACAGCAGGCAGTTCCTCCAAGGAACCTTCCACTGCGAAGTCTCAGGTAGCCCTGTATCCACTTACAGCTTCACAGGTCCCTCCTAATGTAGAATTAGAAAGCTCCAACAATAATTTAGGGCTCTTTGCAGACCTAATGGTCACAACACCAGCCCCCAAAGCACAGCAACCTCCCTAATCAGAGAACTCAACACATTTGCAATGGTGTTGGGTCTACAGGTAAATTTTGCAAAGTCAGAAGCTAGTGCTAATACGACCAGGAATCTCACCAAAATGCTGGAGAGGGTGCACCTCCGCAGGCACATGCCTCCACGTGTGGTGGGAGTGCCCCAAAATCCAACTATTCTGGACACCAGCCATATGATAAATGTGTAAAAAACTAAGCAAGTATTAGAAATCACCCCATAATTGGCCCTACTAAACATCTTCCAAGACAATAATGCCCATCTGCACCACAAAGAGCTCATAACCCACCTACTTTCAGCAGCCAGAAACATCATAACCAGACACTGGAGAGACCTGTCAGGAGTAAGCAATGGTACCAAATAGTATGGGAAACAGCCTTACTAGAAAAAATAACCAATAAACTGAAACTGACACGGGGACAAATAGAAAAAGACGCCTTCACCCCGGTATGGCTCCCCTTTATCACATACAAAACCCAACAAGATAGTGACAAAAATCCACCAACAGCATACAAATCAATATGGCTAACCTGATCCAAAACACCCACCCACCCCACTCACACATGAAAACAAAGATCACCACAGCCAATCACAAACAAAACAACCACACCCTAGGCCAACCCCAACTCCTCTCACCACCAAAGGAACACAAGTGAACAGCAGAGAACCTGCACAAGCGACGCTGACACAAACCCCCACATATACTAAGTAAAATAGAAATATCGCCACCTGACTCCACCCCCACTCACCTCTCCCCCCTCCACCTCTCTTCCCCTTTTCTTCCTAATGTGTCAGCAAATGAAACTGATCTGTAAAAAATGTTACTTGAAAAAAAGAGAGACATTGCACATACTTTTGTAAACCAAGAAAATCTTTAATAAAAATTCATTTTTTTAAAAAAAAGAAAAGAAAGCTCCAACAATTTGGAATGTTGCTTAAATTTCTACTCATCACCTTGCTAGTTGTAAAACATAGTTCTGGACAATAAAAGCCAGCCAAGTGCCATTAAAATGTGTACTGTCACTCATTCTTTGGCAAATCTTCAGAGGAAGGGAGCATCAAAGTTATTGAGCCAGCTTTCACTGACATGTTTTCCAATGGGCTGATATGTTCAAGAAGTACCACCTTGGTGTGAAAGACTGATGTGATCAAATGGTACCTTATTGTGCATGGAGTCTGAGGGAGGAAAAGTACCAGAAGAAAGTCTGAAGTTCTTAGAAAATTTTATGACTGTGGATGCCCGTAGGAGGTACAGTTCAGGAAGGTCAAGTACATTGTCGTGCCCACTTGCCTTGTCATTTCCTTTGAAACTTTAAAAAGCAAAGGGCTAACCACAAATGAGAGGATCTTTGTGATCCAGGCATGCTATGTACCCTTTGTCTCTACTGATTGTTCCGAAGTTTCAAACGGATATTTCAAAAGCACATTTCAGTCTTGAGTCCATTTACCATTTAAACAGGTAGACCTTGCCTTGAATGAGTACCACCAAACTCTGTCCCTTGTTGTTGTTTTTTGTTGTTGCTATGTGATTGTAAACAATAGCAATGCATTGAGAAATGTCACCAAATAAGAGCCTTCTGGAAAACAGAGAACATTTAGCTCCTGCAAGCTTACTATTCTATGCTGTTGTTGCAAAGCATGCCCCAAATTACAGGAGTTCATATCTGCGCTCCTGATAGGTTATGTGACTCACACACTGTGATTACAGAAAAATACCTGTGGGGTGAAATATCCATAACCCATGGTTAAGATTAAACATGGGTTGCAGGTAATCGGTGTTTAAAGTACATTTAACTTGAGTGCAGTACGGTTGGTACAGACAGCCCATGAAAATAAATACTAATATCTATTGTACAAAGTGAAAAAACTAGCTTACAACTTCAATCAGGTGGAACAAAAGTGCCGTGCTATGCCCCACACGCAGAGTTTGTTAAGCCCAACAAATCAAATGCTCAAAAAACAAGGGAGTCTTTCACTGCAGAAGCACCATGACTTACGCTTCATTTTTAAAAAATAAAAAATAAAATATGCTGCCTGGTGACTTAAGGAGAAGTGTAACTGATGCCTTCAGCTGAAGAAGCGTCACAGCAATTGTTCCACAGCACCTCGCATCCACAGAGAAATCCGTTGGCTACCTTTGCAACACTTCAGAAAGCTCCCCTGGTCTCCAGATTCAGCCTTTAAATGCTGCAAGTTGGTATGCACTTATTTTGGAGTAAATCTCAGCAAACGCAACGTGAGTTACTTCTGAAGAAACGTGTGTAATATGGGACGATTGGCCTTTCAACACAGTGGGTGATGCATTCGGTGAGATGGGATGAGCAGGTAGCACTTGGCTGATGCTGAGTGGCAGCTAAAGGGGTGCACAGTCTCCCTTCTTTAAACACACAGAAAACATAAGGAGCTGCCTTATAGAGCCTTGCCTCAATGGTCCTTCAGTCTCAAAACTGTCTACATTGGCCGATAATAGTTTTCCATGATTTTTTCACTTAACCTGAAAGATGCCAGAGATGGAACCTGGGACCTTTGGCATGCAACCCTTCTCCAACACAGATTTGATCCTCTCTTATACATTTTAGAGAGTTTGTTGGGTGTCAGATACCACCAAGAAACCATCTTAAATATATTCTCCTTAGGCAAATAGCAAGCCCCCCAAAATATCGTTCTCTTCCATGACTTTTCCCACGCCAAGAATTATGTATAAATCTGATGCTCAGTGTATCATCTAATTCAGCCTAACAGCAAAACCCTATGTGTTTTCGCTCAGAAGCAAGTCATGCTAAGTTCCAGTGGGGACTATTCTATAGTCGGCGTGTTTAGGATTACAGCCTAAATCAAAATTAACCAAGAGGAGAAACATAAAGGTCAGGACTCTATAAACTTGTAGCCGGGCTCTGTAACCTGGCACCTAGACGCACACATTTTTGCTTTGTAACATTTTGTATGTGTTTTTAAGAGCAGCGCCTGAAGCCCAGCTCTCCTGAGCAACCCTACAGTTACATGTCCGTCTCTAAGTGCTTGTTTGATGGAGGAAAAACAACTTCGGCAGGTTTCAAAGGGTTTACGGAAAACAACATGGGATTGGAGAACCACCAGATGAAATATCACGAGTAGGATTTCCACTAGGTGTAAAGTGACGTTGTTATGCCTGCGGAGAATGCAATCCCCATTAAAATGTCCTTTGAAGACATTGTCAGCAAATTTGTACTGTGCCGCCACGGTCTTTCAGTACATCCTAATTTGGACACTTCTAAATGTGACTTCTCATTTCACTTCCGCCTGCACTTTTCTGCTTGGTGCTGTTCTGTGCATGGGTGCCATTAAGATCTGCGAACAGTCAGATATCGCTGTTCAAGTGAATTGGCTTGGATTATACGAAGCTTTCCATTCGGGTTTTTATTTTTATTTTTTATTTTATGCCTCGTGGACTGTTTTGCTGCATTGGAAGAGTCGCGACCCTCTCTCTTTTGACATTTGGACACAATTTATGCTGTCTATTTTACCCTTGGCGAGACTCGCGGCTGGTCTGCAAGATACCCCCATATCGTTTTTATGATAAATGAATGCCTTCGTTAAAGTATCTTGGTCCCGCTACAGTAAACGATACACTGGCTCTGAGGACAGAAGAGCTTCTATTAGATGCTGCTTTTACCCAGCCTTTTCTGCTTTAACCAACCTCCCCACCCTCTCCATTACTTTCTTTGTTCTACTTTTGATATTCCTTTCCCCCCTTTTCTATCTCGGCTTATATTGTGATCTTATCAACTGTCAGTTGATGTGGGGCTCGTGTTTCTAGGGATTCTCATTTCCCGTTTGGCTTGTTCTCCAGATAATTTGTCGTAATCTTTCGGTATACTTGGAAAGGTACTGAAGTGCTGTCCTCCTGTCCCAAAGGCAGTGTTCCACAAAACAATAAAATAAGAGTTAGGCCACTTTGATTTTTTTATAGAAATTCTACCCGCTCCTTCCTCTTATGCCTGTGCATTCAGGAATCTCTGCAATCAGCATCACACAAAGCTGGTTAAAGTTTTCAGGGGTTCCCTGAGTCTGGAGAGAGTGCTGAATATCAACAGAAAACGAGTCTGACATGATGGGACTCACAGACACCAAGAAATGACAATTGACCAGGGATACACGAGTCAGTTTACCATGGGCCCAAATCCATTTCACATGGCGTTATTCATAAATCTGTCCAGTCCTGTCTCCATGCTGTTCTGTGATTTTTAAATTTAAAAACCTGCATGAAAATTTATTATTCAAGAATGTGTTTGAATATATATTTACTGTAGACATTTCTAAAAGTAATAATAATAATAATAATAATAATAATAATAATAATAATAATAATAATAATACAGTATTGACTACTGGGAAGGGGATTTGTTGCAGTGGCCAAGAACATGTGTAATTGTAGACTTGTTCACATTTGGCACAGGTACAAGCTCTCTCTACACAGGTGTGAGTGCTTGTGTGAAAGAGCATACAATTTTTTTTGTTTGTACAGCTCGGCTGTTGTGCACCCTGGGACACAAACTGTATACTCATTGAATATAGTGTGTGAACACCTGCAATAAGGCAAGGCGCATACGTGATAAAATGGAGAAGAGTTGAAGCTCAACTTGCACAGGGAGGGATAGATTTCCTGTAATAGAGAGGAACACACACACACACACATTTGTTGAATGTGATCCATATTTATGTTTATGTTATATCTGTAATAAAATCCAACATAAAGGCGGCACAAATAAGCTCTGACAACAAAGAAAGCATTTTGTGCTGTCAGTTACTTCATTTTCCATAGTATATAGAGGTGGGATTTCTAGGTAATACGCTTTTATTTTATTTTTTTAAAGGATTTAAATATCAAAGTGTGCCCATGTATGATCCCAGCTGCATGAAATGCTCTTTTGGGGCTGTTCATATAAGACATCTTCAGTCCTTAAACTGATATTCAACCAAGTGTTGAAAAGGCTAATATGGGAACCAACCCTAGAAGCCGGGCCAGCTCTTTATTTTGCCCATAAATGGAACAACATGCACACTTTGCTACAGACTGCGATCTTGGGATCATACGCAACAGTGTGCACCAGACCCTTGATGCTTGCAAGCTCTGACCCGAGTGGTTGTTTCTCTTGCCTTTGTAACTCTGCAAGAATGTCTGAGCCTGATTAGCAATTATGCATGATAGCCTATCAAGTAATTAAATTATATACACATTTCTTCTGGTATGGAAGAATGCTCATGTTTCACAGGATGTCTGCAAGAAAAGAAGTCTGTTTATGTTGTGCAGTTTCTCCCCCTACACAATTCCTGCTGGTGAAGTGATCACGGAGAAAACCTCCTTTGACTCCTTATAATTCCAGCAGACCCCATTCCTAGAGAATTCGTGGTTCTCTTTGCCTTCAGACAGAAGATTGCTCTGGTCTTTTTATTTTAAATTGTGATCAGGCCGGTATGACTCAACTGATCCGTGAGGACATTCATTCATATTTCAGCTTGCGGGAAATAAAAACAAACCAACCACCTCCCTCTTGGTCATGCTGGGAATGTTACTCTTTTTGCAATCAACTCACTAGCACCCACTTATTTCGTCTCGCATGATAGCTGGGTGTCTTTCTTGTGCAGTATACTTTTGGCCAAGCAGGCTGATGAAATGCTCACCTTGCAATTCAGTTTTGTTCCAAATCTTACAAGTTATGGAGCAGTCATGACAGAACCCTAAAAGCCATAGGAAAGTATGGCAAGCAGATATTTCTGGATTACAAATCCCATCATCCTTTGCGATTGGTCATGCTGGCTGGAGCTGATGGGAGTAGAAGAGTCCAACAACATTGACAGGGTTGCAAGTTTCCCATTTCTGTCCTAAAGAAAGAACAGGCAGAAGGGACAAGGAAAGCAAAAGCGAAGGGCATGAGAAGGCCATAGACCAAAGGAAGGAGGCTTGGGGGGGATCACTGAGGATTAGGAATTCGGCGAGGGAGTGAAATGAGAAAGGAAGCTTGGGGGAAGTCTGAGAGGAGAAAGAAAACAGAACAAAGAGAATATAGCTACATTTGCAACTTCTGGGGACTGGGGAGAAAATTTGAATCAGTTTGCATTTAAAAGCAATATTACTCAGCTCATACTTTCCAAGCAAGACAGGAACCAAAATATAGCAATCCCTTGAAATTCACACTTTTGTGAATTTTGCAACGCCACTCCGCAGCCAAGTAACACGCGCAAGAAGGAATATACTAGGTTGAATATATAAATGCATATATTAGAGGGGAAAACCATACAAAGTACTAGGGTTGCCATATTTCAAACAGTGAAAATCCAGAGCTTTTTGGGGGGCGGGGGCAAAGTGGCTGAACTTTCTTTGGCAAGATCGCAAAAAAATAAAATAATAAAATGCCATTTTTGAGCCATTTTAAGGGATTTTCGCCCAGACAGATGGCAACAGTACAAAATGCATTCTATTAAGGGAAATTGCCTTGCACAAATGTTTATAGCAGACAGCCTTTCAAATCAATGCTAAAATTCTGATAAATTTCTGTGAGGAAAACTTACACCCCCCTCACAACTGATGTGGAAATGTGGAGAACTGAAGTTAATATTTGGAAAAATGAGAAACTGAGAGAAACTGGAATTGACATATTCTCCCTTCCTGCAGAGATAAAGGATCATATATTGCCTTGAGATAACTCCCCATATATTTGGCTGCAGGCCTATATAGTTGGCTCCTGCACAGAATCAGAAGAAGCTTTGTTTGCATCAGCCGCTAGCCATAGCAATAAAATAAAATATAATGTACTGAAGCTAGGGGTAAAAACTTAACCAGACAAAATACACTCTGGAGGTTTACATCAATAATCAAATAATAGATCTTATTCTAATTGCCCCTGCTAAAAATTGTGCAGTTCTTGCTGTCACCTGATTATCTTGATCTGCTAGAAGAAAGGCACAGTAGCAATGGTTGAGTGACCTGGTATGGACAGAAGTAGAGGGATAATAACCTCCTGCACAGCTGAGCTATGCTGCTCAGAATAGAATCTGGAATAGACTGGAGTGAATGGGGGGGAAAGGAAGGATGGGGGAAAACATCTTTCTGTAGCTGAAATAATACAAAGGAAAATCATATATTACATGGGGAATTTGGAAAGCTGCACCTAAATAATTTATTTTTCTACACTGCTGCTAAAGTACAGGGGCAAGATGAAGGTGGGATTGCAGCAGTTGACCTCATTCCTGACTTCAAGGTCTAGATAGACCTTCCATAACTCCAACTATCCCTATTTGCCCGGGACATTCATGGAATTACAGAAGCCATTGCGGTTTCTGACAGGATCCCGGAATGTCTTGGGGATGAGTTGGAGTTCACACCTTGCGGGAGCCAGCTGACTCATGCCGCAGTGACACACCAAAAGACATGCACCGTAATTTTGGTCAGAGTAATCTTGGAGGGTGTGCCTGACATCGTGTATAAGTGTATGAGTAGGGCTCATTCTGAGAACTCAGGAAAAAGCAGGAACTCCCATTAGTGCCCAAGCTGTGACCTCGCCTGAATGGAGAGAGCCTGGCCACAATTTCCCATGCTCTGGTCACCTCCCATTTAGACCCTTGCAATGCATGTGCGGTTGCTTTGAAAAACATTCCAGAAAATGCAGTTGATCCAATAGCAGATGAAGATGATGGACTTTTTGGAGCTAGCTGATCTGACTGGAAGAATCCACGACCAGAAAGAAGAGGAATATCAAGAAGATTGGAGGGAATTTAAGGACTATTTGAATAAATATTGTAATATTAAAAACTAGAAGTTACTTGAAAGTACCAAACAGGCCTAGGATTAAATTAGGATTTATTTAAATAAATGGGATTTAGAACACTAAGAAAAGTGAAGAAATTTGATTATAACTGGAATATTGTTGTTTAATAATGATATTGGAAAACTGTTACATTCAGATACAAGGAAATTCAGAAGGGAGGGATTAGAGGAAGTCAAGTAACATGTGTATAAGGTTGGATTTTTAAATAATTAAGTTTGTTTGTGTTGTTTATCTGTTTGCTGTTATTTCTTATAGATGCATTTCCCCCCTCTTTTTTTGCTTTTTGTTGTGGTTTGTTTTTTGGTTGTGCAACGTTTGTTGCAGTATGTGTTATAATTGCATAAAGGTAAAGGTAAAGGTAAAGGTACCCCTGCCCGTACGGGCCAGTCTTGCCAGACTCTAGGGTTGTGCGCTTATCTCACTCTATAGGCCGGGAGCCAGTGCTGTCTGCAGACACTTCCGGGTCACATGGCCAGCGTGACGAAGCTGCATCTGGTGAGCCAGCGCAGCACACGGAACGCCGTATTACCTTCCCGCTGGTAAGCGGTCCCTATTTATCTACTTGCACCCGGAGGTGCTTTCGAACTGCTAGGTTGGCAGGCGCTGGGACCGAACGACGGGAGCGCACCCCGCCGTGGGGATTCGAACCGCCGACCATGCGATCGGCAAGTCCTAGGCGCTGAGGTTTTACCCACAGCGCCACCCGCGTCCCTTATAATTGCATAAAACCTAATAAAAATTATGGGAAAAAAGAAAAAATGCAGTTGATCCAGAACAGAGCTACAAGATTGTTAACTGGGGCTGGGTGATTTCAGCACCTTCCATCCAGGTTTCGTCAGCTGCTCTTTTTTTGTTTTCACTCAGGCCTTTTAAACAATTTAGGTAATCCAGGGCTGCGCCCTCACTGCGCTTCCAGTGCTAGGTTTCTAATCCATGTTCAAATGACGGTAGGCAAAACGCGTATATATCCTTTACTTTGTTAAAAAATACTATAGTTTGATGTGTTATTTCTCACACTGACTGGAATCCTTAAGCCATTCCTAACTTGTCTCTAGCCAAGGTGTGAACACCTTTGCATGGGTTAAAGACACCTCTGCCCCTCAACATCCCTTGGTACGTACACAAACAGAAATGAACCTGACACTAATGAAGCTGTGCTGATGTGAGCAGCTGTGGAGGGAGAGCTCTGCAATGCACAAAACCCCCCACTTCATTATGCTCTAAGGTGGCAATGTAAATATGCCCTGGGCCTCTGTTTTTAATGTTGAGGGTGCCCTGAGTTCTGTTTTGATATTTAGGTAGTCCCCCAGCCACCATTTTAAAATGGTTTTATGCTTTATGTTGCTTTACATTTTATATTTACACACACACCTATTTTCTGGGGGGTATGCGGGGGTACACATACCCCTAAACATTTTGTGAATCTGAGTTTGGCCTCATTGCTCAAGAGGTAAAGATCTGGACACGCTAAGTTGTTGGGCCCGAACCAGAGCCGCCTGCACAATAAATAAATAAAATTTGAACACCAAATCCAGGGCATTTGCTTTAAAGGGACCCCCAAAAGAGGACATGTCCAGAAATTCCCTGCCGTATGGCAACCCTGTATAAGTTGCCCAGAAAACTCTTATGTCTTGGTGGCAGCGTAAAATCAACACAAATGGTGTGCAGAAAGACACTTACACACATATGTTCGTGTGCATAGAGGCTCTGCGCAGTCACTCCAAATGAACACACACTTATTTCCCAAGTGCCTTCATTGAATGTCCAAAAGCAACTATTAAATTCTGATACCAATGATCAACCTACCCAGGAGTAGCAGTACTCACAATCTGCAGTAGTTATGGTCATCTGTACACAGCTCAGCCTATCTGCAATAAGGATGGATTGGCGGGGGGAGAGGGTGTGTGTTCTGCACACAGCTTCACAATGATTAAACTACTTCAAATATTATAGTGTTCTGTTCCTGAAGGATAGGGTCACCACATATTCTTTCTTGATAGGGTTCTCCCCCCCCCCCAATCTTGGAAATGCACACGGACAAATCAGATTCTTACTACTACTACTATTGTTGTTGTTGTTTCTGGGAAATACATCTTAATTGGCGCATAAATATCTCCGTTTGGCTTTCAGGAGGAGCTTCACTCCACCAGCTCACATCTCTGCCGTGACGGCATTTGAGGGTGCTCCATCATGTAGCAGGCACCTCCAGCGATATTTTAATTGCCTACGAACAAATCTGCACATTCCCCAAAGCCCAAGAGAGCGATCTGGGCCAGCCCTAAATATATATTAGTGTGGGTGTTGGAAGAGGAGTGTCATATGAAATTGAAGTCTGAGAATGTCTCCAGGAAATCAAAAATCTTTATATTCGCAGTTATAAAGGGATCAGGCTGATGCACCTTTGTCGCCTGCGCAGGTGTTGCAGGGCATGATTTAAATGACGCTGCCTTGCCCTTCGCTGAACTGCTCCCTTCTCGGTTGCACACCTGGACGCACAGCTGCTGAACTCCATGGGCCTCCCGAGCAAACTCTTTTGGAAAGAACAGAGCCGACTGCCCCATCTCAGGGCCACGGCTTGAATGCATTCGCTCGGAATTCGTCTGTAAATGTACATTGTTAATTTAGAGCCTGCTCTTCATTAATTAGAGGCTTAGTGGCAAGTGCCATTGAGCTATCTGCTATGTTTAAGGTTACCTCAAGCCCTTGTAAATGACTCGCTGATAACAAGATGAATCCATCTTCATTACTTGGCCACTCCTGTCTCGGTATGCTCTGCTTCCTGTAAAAGGGCGATGTCACTTGGAACCGTAGAATTAAACTTTTATCCAAACCAGATTCTGCACTTTCACCTCTCTCTCTTTTTCTTTTTTTTTATTCAAGTCGTTCCGATTTATTTCGCCTAAACGACATCTGATTACCTAACATGGAGAAGAGCAGCAAATGCAACCTGAAACAGCCAGCAGATCCCTTTTTTCTGCTTTTCCGTGGGGGGGGGCGTTTCACCCCACGGTGTGTAAATAAAATAAAATATTTTTTTTCCATTTTTCTTCTCATAAAGTTATGTCTTTGGATAGGATGAGGGGAGGTGTTTCCCTGAGGAATACAGGAAATTAATTTTAAATCTGAAGAATAAATATCTTTTTGTTCGGGTTTACTTTTGCTCGCTCTTTCAAATATATTATATGCACCGCAGCAGACTGTATGTGTCAAATCCACCTGAACTGTTTGTGCAAGCTTGTACTTTCCCCCAGATTTCCACTTCTGCACACCGGAAGCCACAAACCTTGCCTAAAGTTCACTATAGACCTACTCTGTTTGTGGCTTTCAGCTAAGGCAAGGTAGCTTGGAAGTAATCATTGACTTCCTAAATGCATGGTCCCCCCCCCCTTAAGCTGAAAGCCCAATAACTTAAAGACACAAACTAACCTTTCTTGGCAGATGGTCTCTGTACGGAGCCACTGCTAGAGAGAGCTAATGTTACCCGGCATGGTCGTTTAACACATTAGGGTGCTTACAGGTATCACCTGCTGCTCTCATGAACCATGGTTCGATGTAAAGCATCACTGGCTGGAAAAGGTAATTGTAACCCTAATGAGAAAGAGCTCTCCCGAAGTTTTGATGCTCTGTGTTGATGTAGGAAGGAGGAAAGAGGGGGAGAAGGTAGAGATGCTTACAGGAAGCTCTCCCAAAACTGAGGCATCAAGCCTTTAACTATGTGACACTGCTATGTTAGTCATCCTTGTCAGCCAGTTCAGTAAATATAAGCAAGTAAGTTCCTTGTCAGTTGAGTGACATTGCGAAGAAGTGATCACCTGCCACATAGTCATCAAATAATTGCACCTTACAATTAGTATGTTACCCCCTGTCAGGGGTGCCAACTTGAATGAAATATTGTAAGCCCCATCCCACATAATCAATCACATGACACAGTGCACACACCCCATTCGAATGGGAATACCCACCAATGGGGGGGTGGCCCCATCAAATAATTTATTGTGCCCCTAAAAGTTGGTTCCTATGCCCTCTGTGATGGACTCTGGCTTTCTGCACTTACATTCAAGGATTCTAGTCCTCAGGATAGTATAGAGCAGTGGTTCTCAACCTGTGGGTCCCCAGATGTTGTTGGACTACAACTCCCATCATCCCTGAGCTCTGGCCTTGCTAGCAAGGGGTGATGGGAGTTGTAGTTCAACAACATCTGGGGACCCACAGGTTGAGAAAGGCTGGTATAGAGGATTTCTAAAATGTGAGGGCAATTGTTTGACGAAGAATAAGCAGAAATTAAAACAACTCCAAAACATATCTACTTGGACTGGACGTTTTTGTTTCTCTCTTTGGCTAGTGGTAGACTTTGTATCCCAGACTGAAGTCGTGAACCTATTCGAAGGTTTCTACAAGTCCTTGCCCTTCTTTACTCTAAACCACTGGCAATATCTTCCATGGAAAATCTGTGAGTAGGGTTGCCAGACCTTCAGGTTGCCCTGGAACCTCCATGTTTGCCTTCTTACCTCCAGGAGGCAGGTGAAGGGCTGGCTCTTTCTTTCTTTCTTTCTTTCTTTCTTTCTTTCTTTCTTTCTTTCTTAGCACAGTTTCTACTATCAAGGAGTATGTTAGTAATACAATCCGGTGTTCTTTGATGCTTGAGCTCTGCTCAACTTGCAACTTGAGAAACCACTACGCTGTACTGAGCAGCCACTTTTGTAATCGAATTCGAGTAATGAAAATTTGTAAAAGAGAGAGAGAGAGAGAGAGAGAGAAGTAATCATCTTCGTGTATCATCCCTTTATTAACTGGAGCCTTCATTAAAGGATAAGGGAGAAGAGGATTGCTTAGGATGCTGTATTTGAACACATCACCTGTGGCATCCTTCCCCCCCCTCCTCCGTCATTTCCCTGATCCCTAGCTTTTGTAACAATTTAGATGTGGTGTTATCTACATTATACATGATTGAAACAGACAATCTCAAGATGAACTTTTCTTAAATTTACCGGAAGGATGAGCTGAACTCTTTAGGTAAGTGCTCTTTAAAGTTAATGTGCTACTGTACAAAGAAAGCTCCCCCCCCCTTTTCAAAAGATAAAGCTTATATATTGTGGTGGTGGTGTCACCAAGTACAATGCTGCCACTGAAATGGAGGTCAAATCTGAAGGTTTTTATTATTTGCCAGCAAAAAGCAATGAAAAGTTGTTTAATTTTTTTTGTTACTATTATTCAAATGGAAACTGTTTTCCAGCTTCTGAGTCTTAGATCCCTGGTTAGGGTCGGTGGGGGCAAGAGTAGCACTCAGCTGTTCAGGTTTTATTATCCAATGTTGCCAAGGAAGAAAGAAAGAAAGAAAGAAAGAAAGAAAGAAAGAAAGAAAGAAAGAAAAGAAATCCAAGAAAAAAATTTGGATCCAAGTCAGGTCAAGGCGACTTTTTTTCTTGCAAAGGTTAAAAGCTATTCCAAAGGGTTACAGCATCCATAAAGGCAAATGAAATTATATATAAAGACGGATGGAAGAAAAGCAATAATTGAGATAAACCGTGACTGGTTCGGAAAGCTTTAGACTGAGAAAACGCTGATATTAAAGCCGGGAAATGGAAAGTCTTTCAAATCAGCTGTCACATCAAAGAGTGCAGAATTTCATTACATTTGCAACAATTATGTTTACTTTTTAATGTTTACTGGGCCTTCTGATGCAGTCCTCTTATTGTTCAGTTAAGCATTTCTGTAATAACTTTGGGGAGGGGGAATATTGTGATGCCGAATCTTCAACCCGCAGCTATCAACCAGTGACCCAACCTGCTCCCTGCATCTGTAATATCACAAGCCTTTGTCATGGAAAGAGTTATTGAGGTCTCAATCAATTGTATTGTAAAGTCACAAAACCCGTAGCACGATTTGGGTAATGACCGTGCAGGAACAACTGTGGGCCTAGATATATATTTCCTGGTTTAACCCCACCCCGCATCTCTTCTGCTTTGTTGTTTGCCATTAATGGAACGAACAGCCATTGTACCGGAGCAAGTATTGCAATGCGGAGCCTCTAGTCTATGGCAAATTAAGCTGGCCACGAGTACGAGATAACTGGGCCAGGAGCCTATTGTGGCCTGCAGAGTCAAGGGATGAAAGCAACACAAGTGAGGAGTTGATTGCAGGTTTCTGATTAGCCCACAGCTCCTTTAGCACCGCCAGATGTGCAGGATTGCACCCAGCACGCTGACACTCGGTTCCAAGATCTGCTTTTGTTCCTACAAAGATGCAGCTGCCACCGCAGCCCATGCTCAAGGTACAAAGACTTCGGCTTGCTTTCAAGTCAGTGGCAAAAAGGGATCCACATTCTACAGCTGCCTTCTCTGTTTCTCCTTTGCAAACTTAGCTTTGTTTAGGTCCAGGAGTCTGCAAGTAATTCACTTATCAAACCGTATGCAGCTGGCTAGTCTGTATGTCAGTACTTTGGAATGATCGGTCTCTTTCCAGGCCGCGTCTCTTATGAATGTGCTCATTCATAAGTCCGTCCTGTCCCTTTTCTGCTTCCTCTGTGAACATTTGCATTCCAGTGTGGGTTTTCGAACACATTTCTCACAAGACAGTCGTTTCAAAATGAATTTTGTGTCAAAAGATTCGTTTCTAAAACAACTCATCTACGCCTTGCCTTTTCAAAACGCATGTCGATATGTTTTTGAGCTGAAAATTGCATTACCAAATTCGCAGAAATGGTTACTCCGAAGGACAATTGCATTCTAATCGGGGCATCGGAATTCACTTATATCAGAAGTCACAAAGTGCAAGTTCCCCAGCCAGCCCTATCAGGACCAAATAGACCACACTTCCTTGTCTAACAGTCAGAGAAAGGTCTGGTGAAGTTAATGTAGCAATGGGGGACAAAAATCAAGCCCATATTTATGAGGCACTGTCCCTCAGCCCCTCTCACAGCTGTTGTAAGGATAAGAGAGGGGCGACCATGTATGCCACTTTGGCTTCTGGGAGGAAGGTAAAGCTACAGTTTTATCTTTGCCAGAGGCAGAAAATAGCCATCATGGCTGGTAGCCACTGACAGCCTTATTGTCCATGAGGGCCAGTGTGGTGTAGTGGTTAAGAGCGGTAGTCTTGTAATCTGGTGAACCGGGTTCGCATCTCCGCTCCTCCACATGCAGCTGCTGGGTGACCTTGGGCCAGTCACACTTCTCTGAAGTCTCTCAGCCCCACTCACATCACAGAGTGTTTGTTGTGGGGGAGGAAGGGAAAGGAGAATGTTAGCCGCTTTGAGACTCCTTCGGGTAGTGATAAAGCGGGATATCAAATCCAAACTCCTCCTCCTCCTCCTCCTCCTCCTCCTCCTCCTCCTCCTCCTCTTCTTCTTCTTCTTCTTCTTCTTCTTCTTCTTCTTCTTCATGAATTGACCTAACCCGCTTTAAAGCCATCCATGTTAGTGGTAATCTTGTGGCAATGAATTCCATAGGTTAACTATGTGCTACATGAAGAGTCACTGCCTGGACACTGAGGTCCTCCTCAGAGGGCCTTCTGGCGGTTCCCTCACTGCGAGAAGTGAGGTTACAGGGAACCAGGCAGAGGGCCTTCTTGGTAGTGGCGCCTGCCCTGTGGAACGCCCTCCCATCAGATGTCAAGGAAATAAACCACTATCTGACTTTTAAAAGACATCTGAAGGCAGCCCTGTTCAGGCAAGTTTTTAATGTTTGATGATTTATCGTGCTTTTAATATTCGGTTGGGAGCTGCCCAGAGTGGTTGGGGAAACCCAGTCAGATGGGCGGGGTATGAATAATAAATGATGATGATGATGATGATGTCCGGAATCTTCCAACATTTAGCTTCCATGAGAACCAGAAGTTCTACTAGTATGAGGGAGTGAGAAAAAAACCCTAAAAAAATTCTCCACACTATGCTTAAATTATTATCATGTCTTCCCTTATCTCTCCCCCTAAACTTAAAAGCCCCAAATGTTGTAACTTTTAGTCAGGAAAGAGGGGTTCCCCCCCCAGCCCCGGGATCATTTTGGTTAACCTTTTCTGAACCTTTTTCAACTACTGACCACCGTCAGGCTTTCCCCAAGTTTGGGGAACCCTGACTGTCGTCAATAATTGGGTCTCTAGCTGTTTTTGGACTACAACTCCCATCATCCCTAGCTAGCAGGAGCAGTAGTCAGGGATGATGGGAACTGTAGTTCAAAAACAGCAGGAGACTCAAGTGCGGGAAACCGTGACCACAACTGGGTGGTCGCCAACTAAGTTCTACTCTGTTATGTTCTCAGTGCCTTCGCTAATGACCCCTAACATGGAATCCATAGTAGCCACATACTGGCTTGACATTTTCATTGAGCTATCCACTATGACCCCAAGGTCTTATTCCTGGTCAGTGACAGCCAGTTCAGAACTCTTAAGCAGTAGGATCTTTTGCCCCAGTGTCCATCACTTTACACCTGCCTACACTGAATCACATTTGTCATTTGGGGGTCCGTGAGTACAGGGCAAGAGCATGCTCTTTTCAGTGCCGCCACCATCATGAGAGGCTGGGCAGGCACCCTGCACACCAACTAGTAAGAAGAATGAGGCAGGTTCTGATAGGGGTGACGTAATATTGTTTGGAAGGCACTAAGGACAGATTGTACAGGGCTTTCTAAAATATGGAGCTGGACCTGAACATTATAACCACCACCATATGGAAATATAAGTTTGCCTCAAACTAAGTTTTACTCAGAGTAGAACCAGTAAAATTAGGGGGCCCAAACTAGTCATGTCCATCAATTTCCGTGGGTCTACTCTAAGTTTTGCTAATAGTGTATCCAAACAGTAATGACTATGATGCATAATTTGTTGTCCTTCAAGCTGTTTCAGGACTTTTTCATTTTATTGTAACTTTTTGTTGTAGCTTATGGATGTTAACAGATAATTAACATATAATCTTGATAATCCACATTTATGTGCTCTGTTCCCAAAATGTTTAAAGGGAATTGCCCTCAGGGTGCAGATGATTTCATTTCGAAACTGCATTGGGAGTTGCTGATTCCATGCTGCGCCTTACTTGTAAGAGTTGTAGGGTGAAAGTCAAAGATGATGTTTTATTGGATGGCTGTACAAAAACACAGCTCTAAGGTGGCTATTGACTTGGCTAACTGGGCATCTGTTCCATTGTTAGAATAATATTTATTTTTTTAATGTATGGATGATCAATAAGAAATCAAAAGGACTCAGTAGAGCCATGAAATAGATGGTTATTTAGTACAGGTAAAGGACCCCTGGATGGTTGAGTCCAGTCGAATTTGACTATGGGGTATGCTGCTCTTCTCTGCTTTCAGGCCAAGGGAGCCAGCATTTGTCCACAGACAGCTTTCTGGGTCACGTGGCCAGCAGGACTAAACCGCTCCTGGTGCAACGGGACACCATGGCGAGAGCCAGAGCGCACGGAAATGCCATTTGCCTTCCCGCCGCAGTGGAAGCTATTTATCTACTTGCACAAGTATGCTTTCAAACTTCTAGGATGGCAGGAGCTGGGACAGAGCAATGGGACATCATCACCATCACGTGGATTCGAATTGCCAACCTTACGATTGGCAAGCCCCAGAGGCTCAGTGGTTTAGACCACAGCGCCACCCGCATCCCACTTTATTTAGTATATTGCCCTCCTGCCCAGAGTGGGTAACCTACGGCCCTCCAGATGTTTCTCCCCTCATCTATGGGTCCTTATGTGGGCAACAACTGGATTCTGGTATTGCCTATGGAATTTCCCAGGTTCTTTCCAAACCATGCTCTTTTCAGCTTCATCGCTTTCACCCCAATCTCTCTGTCTTCGCCTGCCTTCAGATTTTTGCCTGGAGTCCCTATTAGACCTGCAGAGCACCTCTCAAAATTGCAGTCCCAGGCCAGCCATTCTGCATTCCTGGATCCTTATGCAGCTGCCCAGCCTTGCAGTGGGAGTTGACTGCCTCTCCCAGTTTGAGATCTCAGTTGCCTCCCCAAATTTGGGCAACTGGCAGGCGCTGGAATGGCAGTTTCTTGGAGCTGTACTCTGATGTGGATAAGCCCAGCTACTGCTTCTTTCTTTCTTTCTTTCTTTCTTTCTTTCTTTCTTTCTTTCTCTCCCCCACCCCCGAAAGATCTTGAAAGAGGAAACTCATTGCTTATGCTGCAATTTTGATAACCTAACTGGCAGAACAGTTATTCAAATTTTTAAGCTTTTAAATGCGGGAAGATCAACCTGGCCATCCACATAAATAATTTTGACATGATAAGTATGCGAATGCGATGATAACTGATAAGTGAAGCAATTACCTTGCTTTTTTGGATTATATTAAATGAAGATTCTGATAGATTAATGAAAAGAGACAAAGCAGACAAAAAAGGCGGCTGTAGAGCTTTTGGGCACCGTGTTATCTCTATTATACCATATTGAAATAGAGAAGCTATCACCAATCATGCTTCCTATGTAAGTTTTAGCTTCTAACAGTGAACAATGAATAAATTGTCACAAGACAGTAACTGATAAATTGGGATTGGCAGAGGTTTTTCTTTATTCTTTTCTTTTTTAAAAAAAAGAAGTGTAAATAAAATTATTGGCTGCCCCATGACAGTACCTTTTGTGTGTACAGTTTGGGGGGAGATTTTGTTGAATGTTGCAATTTGCAAGGTCTGCATCCATTTATGCTCCTCAATTGTTCTTTGTTGGACTATCCATTTTAAGCAGTCAATTCCTTTTAAAGAGTTTACCCCAGCACTACCATTGTCTTCTCAGGCAACCTGAATTTCACTTGGATTTTTTTGGTGGTGTTATTAAACTTGACTTCTGGCTTTAAACTAGGAATGAGGAACCTGTAGCTCTCCAGTTCTTTTCTTTTTTCTTTTTTTGGAAAACAATTCCCTCCATACTTGAACAATCTGGTTGGAACATACATGTGTTGGAGGTGTATCTTCTGAACACCTTGTATTTATGGTTGTAAATTGTTACAGATTATTTTTAATGGTTTTTTTTAATTCTGTAACCCGTCCTGGGACCTGAAGCTGAAGGGTGGATAAAAATAATAAAACGAAAAATGAAAACTAAGATTGGAAGATCTGCCCCCTGCCCTAAGTCCAACACACCACCCACCAGCAACAGGTTAAGTCATCGGAGTCACCAAGAAGTCAAGTGGCAGAATACTCTACCTTGGAAATTATCTGGTATTATCTACCTGTACATCTTCAGATGTTGCTATTTGGAGATGGGGATGTCTTTGGGCAACATGGTCTCAGCAGGCCTCTGTCTCTGAATGGACACCCTTCTTCTCACTACTGTTGTCTCTCTTGGCGTGCTCACTCTGAGAGGGCAGCTGAACAGTTGGCAGTAGCACAGAGGATGGGCAGCCAGGCCAGAATGCTTCAGGGAATGGCAGTAGGCTAAGGTTACCAGATTTTTTTCAGTGAATCCAGGGACACTTTTCAACTTCCTATTAAATAGATGGATTTTGTCAGGGGACTGATTTGTAAATATGGGGACTGTCCCCGGGAAACAGGGACGTCTGGTAACCTCACAGTAGGCTCCTTCTTGGGATGTGGACCTCCACAGTTGCCCAGTGAGGCCAAACTCTGGCACCACCCTTCCCTTCAGAAAAAATATATTAGCATGGTCTGTATTGTTGGCACTCGCTTTAGATTATGAAGGCAAGGTTTAATGAGCTAGCCTGTACAACATATTTGCACAGTGGAGGTTTTTTCCTTTCCCTGCACAGGAAAAGAAAACTTTGTTATGACATCACAGGTCATGATGATGAATGAGCAGCAAGCATGATATTTGATTCCCACACAGACACTTCTTTCGATGCTGCTAATTCTCTGAATAAAAAGTGATTTTGTTCTCCTCTCATCTCATTTAGAAGCCTGCTCATGTAACTAGAAAGAGGGAGAAGGAGAGAAGGATTCCTTAGCACTCCAGAAGCCTGAGAACTTTTCTTCTTTGCTCAAGTCTGGCAACTTGTTGAGCGGGTCAGCAATTTTTTTGTGGGTGTCACAGTTTTCCAAAATGTCAGAAGTAACTGCTCAGCTTATGGGCTAATTTCAGCAGCTTCTCAATTCACTTTGAGTTGATGGATGATTTCAATAGCATGGTGTTAGCTAAGTACTTTGTGGAGTTCAGAACTAATTCTAAGAAAACATTTTAAGATAGATTTCCATATCATTGCCAGTTCCCTAGCTTCACTCCCAGACATGCAGTTGCCTATGAGCTTATAACTTGTCCATGCGGTTATCATTTTTGTTGAATCATAACCCAAACTGCAGTAAACAAGGGCAATTGGAAAAGGCAAGCAAAAATATGATTCCTGGTCTTCAAAATTATTAGAGAGAAGGGGGTAAAAATTAAAGGGGAGACAGGTGGAAACCTTTAAAAATAGAATTCATATAAATTACATTGCAGGGCTGGTGTCCTCCAGATGCAATGGACTACAACTCCCATCAGCCTCAGCAAGCATGCTCATTGGTCAGGGATGATAGGAGTTGTAGTCCACAGCATCTGAAAGGTACCACATTGGCTGCTCCTGTTATATTGGCAATATAACTGAATAGCAGTGTGCAAGGAAATGTGTTTTCTCACGTTATTTTTATGACATAGCAAAGGAAAAGGAAAGCCCCCATAGTAAAAAAAAAAAAAAATCACAGTCTGTTTCTGTGCTACTTTGAGCATCTTCTCAATTCTCAGTGAATAGTGAATTTCTGCATTGACTCTATTTTTATGTAGCTGTTTGGTTCTTCTTTCATTACGGTGAAAACACAGTGGAAGGCAAAATGTGTCACACATTAAATCCTGGACACGTAGCCCCTATAAACTGGCTGACTCTGTCAAAGCTCTGCAAACCATACATAGCCTCCTCCAAACTCTTCAGAGGAAGATACCAGTAAAGCCAATAATATTGGGTGCTGCTCATGCTCAGAGTAGACTCAGTTGGATAGCACCCACCAAGTCAAAAAAGCGAATAAGGATTAGTTACAAAATGACAGTAATGCTATTCAGTCTTGATCCAGCAAAGGTGATTTGTTTGTGTGCATATCTTATGCAAAATGATGTTATGCAAGGTCATCAGTAATCAGAGTTGTGTGTAAACGGCCTCTTGGAATTCTCCACCTGATTTTTGGGCAGAGGAATTACAAGTGGCAGCAGCAGCAATTGTGTTGGCAGTCTGGCCACAGTTTTGACCAGGTTGGCCACTTCTCAGTGGTCCAACCCAATGGTACCACTTTATCACCCTTCTCGCTGGGCTCCTGGGGTCCCTTTTTAGCATGGGGTGGGGTGTGTGGAACCACTTTTGAATGGGAGTTGGCACTGGCCGACAACTATTTTAATTTACCAACAATGCAGTGCCAGGGCCCATAGATCTAGTCAATCTTGTTCAAAAGTGGCACTGCTCCCCCATCCATTGCTAAAGTCCCAGCTAGGAGGTCAATAAGTGTTTGCTGCTGCTGCTGCTGTCATCATGGTGGCAACAGAACAAAGCATGACCATAGGGGAATAAGGAGAGAGTGTTTGGTCTGCTTATTGTTGGAGGTGGGGGTGGTCAGGAAAGAAGCTCTTTTCCCTAAGGCTAACTGCAGCACCACGTGTGTGTATGTTGGTTTTTATTGGAAACACAGCTGGGAAGGGATAAATCTCCTTGCACCCTGTGCTTCTGCTGAAAACCACCCCTCGCAAGACTAGAATTACATAAATTCATCCCCTGACACAGCGGAAATCTAGGCAATCATAATAATACAGTGGTGCCTCGGGTCACAGACGCTTCAGGTTACATATGCTTCAGGTTACAGACTCTGCTAACCCAGAAATAGTACCTCGGGTTAAGAACTTTGCTTCAGGATGAGAACAGAAATCATGCTCCAGCGGCATGGCAGCAGCGGGAGGCCCCATTAGCTAAAGTGGTACCTCAGGTTAAGAACAGTTTCAGGTTAAGAACGGACCTCCAGAACGAATTAAGTTCTTAACCCGAGGTACCACTGTATGTTGTTTCAGGGTTATGTATGGAAAACAGCAATGGACCTAGACAAAACTCAGGGAATTGCATTTACTCGGTGTTGATTGCCCTTCCCCACCCACTTCCTGGCCACATCTTAAGTAAAGGAAATGCCTGATAGTATTTTTTCCTTTATGCGCAAAATCACATTTTTTCTGCTTCCTTGTTTTAGTTTCTTCAGGTTATAATTGGCAGCATGGTAGGACAAATGTCACTCGAGATCAATTAATCCAACAGCAAGGATCTAGCAAAGGTGATTTACCTATTAGAAATACTCAACCATATGGCAAAATACAGAGAAGCCAAGTCCGTCTCTGCCCAGCAAAACACTGAGCTCACCCAGGACCAATTCTGTTCTGTAGTTATTCTGTAAACGTGTTAACAGATAATGTCACATATAGGTGTGTGGCAGTAAGTATGCATTACTAGTTGATTAAAAACATGTGTGCCGAATCTCTCTCTCAAATGGGCCTAGTATACTAGTAGAGACTTGTGCATTTTCTGGATGTGATAATGGCTGATTCTAAAGGCTACTGTCTATTTTGATTAAGTGTGCTTTTAAAATGCTGTGAAGATAAAATAAAAATCTATGCAAAAGTTGGTTTCTCTTGCTTCCTCTCAGCAACCATGGGTTTTTGATCTGTTGCACCTCACCAGTTTGGACACTATGAATTCTAGGAACTGATAGAAAACTCAGGTTGCATTAGTATTAGGACACTTGGCTGGCAAAGTAGCAATACAATTAAAGCATCAAATTGCATGGAACATGTAAAGTCTACCACTGCAAGCAAGTCTCTAGAAACGCAGTGACTCCAAGCCAACCAGAGGCAACCAAAGAAATGCGCAGGTAATACCACTAAACTGCTGGAGGTTGGTTAAATTGCTCTAGCAAACAGTGCTTCCTTCTCTATCCACTGATAGAAAACACGAACAACTAACAAGCATTAGATAGGATAAGTACATTAGTTGTCCTACATTAGGGTTTCCCAAACTTGGGTCTCCAGCTATTGTTGGGCTACAACTCCCATCATCCCTATGTACCAGGACCAATTGACAGGGTGATGGGAGTTGTAGTCTAAAAACAGCTGGAGACCCAAGTTTGGGAAACCTTGTCCTAATCTATCTATCTATATCTATCTATCTATCTATCTATCTATCATCTATCTATCATCTATCTATCTATCTATCATCTATCTATCTATCATCTATCATCTATCTATCTATCTATCTATCTATCTATCATCTATATCTATCATCTATCTATCTATCTATCTATCTATCTAATCTATCTATCATCTATCATCTATCTATCTATCATCTATCTATCATCTATATCTATCTATCTATCTATCTATCTATCTATCTATCTATCTATCATCTATCTATCTATCTATCATCTATCTATCTATATCTATCTATCTATCTATCATCTATCTATCTATCTATCTATCTATCTATCTATCTATCATCTATCTAATCTATCTATCTATCTATCATCTATCTATCTTTCTATCTATCACCTATCTATATCTATCTATCATCTATCTATCTATCTATCTATCTATCATCTATCTATCTA
Organism: Podarcis raffonei; assembly: GCF_027172205.1. Classification (NCBI taxonomy): domain Eukaryota; kingdom Metazoa; phylum Chordata; class Lepidosauria; order Squamata; family Lacertidae; genus Podarcis; species Podarcis raffonei. The sequence continues at coordinate 29,350,250 of NC_070607.1, read as the reverse complement.
TCTATCTATCTATCTATCTATCTATCTATCATCTATCTATCATCTATCTATCATCTATCATCTATCTATCTATCATCTATCTATCTTTCTATCTATCACCTATCTATATCTATCTATCATCTATCTATCTATCTATCTATCTATCTATCTATCTATCATCTATCTATCATCTATCTATCATCTATCATCTATCTATCATCTATCTATCATCTATCTATCTATCTATCTATCTATCTATCTATCTACCTACCTTCTATATCTATCATCTATCAATCTGTCTCAATTCACTCTATGATCTCTCTGAGCAGTATATGCACAGCCCCCAGGCTCCTATACTTTCCATATCTCTCCTCCATAATGGCTTTGAGGAGGATATCAGAACTGGCACTTTCATTTTTAATCAATCATAGTTTTAACATTACATCCAATTAATAAACTGCGAGTAATCTGCATCACGGTTTATTGAAGCAAACAGTCTGAATGATTTGAAGTTGGTTTGCCCATAGTTAGGCTCATCACAGCTCATTTAGGTTTGGACATCCTGCTAAACTATGTTTTGCTAAGAAGTGAAAGTTTCTGATCTACTTGCAGCCATGGTAGAGAAGGAAAGGGAAGAGGGAAGAGCATGAGTCCAAGGTTTGTTCATGGAATGATAAGCCATAGCGCACATTGAATGAGGCCTACAGTGGACCACCAGGAAAATGATTCGTAGTACTCCATTGCATGTGCCTATTTTTTATTTTTTACAAAACAAAACAAAACTGATGATTTTATTCCCTAGTAAGAAAAGTGATGCTGTTGCTTAGCAAGCATCAGGTAGCCTGAGTTGTGTGATTGCGCTCTATGATTTGATCCTGGTCTGAAAAAAGGGGGGGGGGAGGTAAATGACTCCTGCACGGTTAAGTCCAGTCAATGGCAATTATGGGGTTGCAGCGCTCATCTTGCTTCAGGCCAAGGGAGCCGGCGTTTGTCCACAGACAGCTTTCCAGCTCATGTTGCCAGCATGACTAAACCGCTTCTGGTGCAACAGGACACCATGACGGAAGCCAGAGTGCACGGAAATGTCGTTTACCTTCCCACCACAGTGGTACCTATTTATCTACTTGCACTTTGACTTGCTTTTGAACTGCTAGGTTGGCAGAAGCTGGGAAAGAGCAATGGGAGCTCAATCCGTCACAGGGATTCGACCTTCTGATTGGCATGCCCAAGAGGCTCAGTGGTTTAGACCACAGCACCACCTGCTCCCTCCATGCACTCTATGATTTGGTCCTGGTCTGCAATAGTGGTCTAGAGGACAGGCTCAAACCATAGTTTGCCAGTTCAGATTTGATGGAAACAATGGTTTGAACTTAGGAGGAAGTGATTTGCTGCCAAGGAGTGTGGTGGACTCTCCTTCTTTGGAGGTCTTTAAGCAGAGGCTTGACAACCATATGTCAGGAGTGCTCTGATGGTGTTTCCTGCTTGGCAGGGGGTTGGACTCGATGGCCCTTGTGGTCTCTTCCAACTCTATGATTCTATGACTTATTAGATCTTAGCATGTGATGAGAGAAGAGAGGCAAAGAAGGGGGTGGGAGATGTGAGCTTAGAGCACATTTTCAGTTTGCCAGACCTTGGATGTGGTTTGGAGGTCAGGAATGGTACATCTTTTAGAAGACATCTGAAGGCAGCCCTGTTTAGGGAAGCTTTTAATGTTTGATGCATTACTGTATTTTAAAATTTTGTTGGAAGCCGCCCAGAGTGGCTGGGGAGGCCCAGCCAGATGGGTGAGGTATAAATAATAAATAATAATAATAATAATAATAATAATAATAATAATTATTATTATTATTATTATTATTATTATTATTATTATCTGGGTTCAAACTGCCAATTAGTGCTGCTCTTCAAATTAATTTCCTTTCAAAGGAATAAAGGACACAAGAAGTTCTTGGGATTTTAAATTTTTCAAAAAAACAAATGCCCAGACAGGCATTTAATGGAAACTTGCAGCAGAAGGCTCCTTTGTGGAGCAGCTGAACATACATATTACCGGGATTCTTGCGGCAGAGCAACTGGCAGCCAATGCAATACTTCCTTGTTGCTTCTGCCCTGCTCGAAAAACTGATACCCTTGTCTGTGCAATGATATTAATCAGATATGAATAGCGAAGGCATTTCATTTGCTATTGATCTACTCCTAATCAGAAATCAAAGTGAACCTTATCCCGTGACAAAGTGTAATTATCTATTTTGTTAATTACTATAATTATCTTCCCCACATTTATTTTGACAGCAGTGTCAGCAGCAGAAAACTATTTCCTCAAATTGCTTCATGCCAATTATGAATTACAAATTCATACAATTTTGACAAATGATTTTCGTACTCCATCTTTGCACAGGCTTTGGGGGGAGAACGCCCTCTTTGAAACAGTCATCAAAATGTTTTTGTCCCTGGAAAATATGTGTTAGGAAAGGTCCTATTAAAATGGTTACATATACTGTGTATTAACAGGCCGGGTCGGGACGGAACGGGGGAATCCACATAAACTAAATATAAATTATCTCATGCTGAATATAAGCAAGTAGGAAGGATAAGGGAGGGGAGGTGTTTAGGTAAGCTTTTAATATTTGATGATTTATTGTATTTTAATATTGACATCTTTCCGCAGGGCCTGCAAGACAGAGCTGTTCCACCAGGCCTTTGGCCAAGGCACAGTCTGACAGTTGGTAATCCTCATAGAACTCTAGCCCAATGGTTGCTATTAATTTGATTTTGAATTGATTTTAGAATGAATTGATTTTAGAATGCTGTGTTATTTTTATTGTTGTTAGCCGCTCTGAGCCCGGCTTTGGCTGGGGAGGGCGGGATATAAATAAATCATTATTATTATTATTATTATTATTATTATTATTATTATTATTATTTTGCTGGACGCTGCCCAGAGTGGCTGGGGAAACCCAGCCAGATGGGTGGGGTATAAATAATAATAATAATAATTATCATCATCATCGTCATCATCATCCACTGGTTATCCCCAACCTGCATATCTTTTCATGCTGTACTTCTAAGCATCTTGCAAGATGGCAGCATTGTTTTGCAGGAGATAAAACAGAAGTACTTTGGGGACGTCCTGGTCTTTACCTTTTGAAATATGGCAACCCTAGCTCAAAGTATGGCTAAATCTGAATTAGGGATGGGGAGAAACTTAGCTTAGTTCACATTTAAAGGCAAACTTATCTAATTTGCACTTTCTGAAACAGGATGCACAGTGAAACATAGCTATCCTTTGAAATTCACACTTTCTCAAATTTTGCAAGCAGCAGCAACAACCAATGGTTTTATTATTTATGACCCGCCCACTCTGGGCAGCTTCCAACACATATAAAACACCAAAAACTTTTGTGTACAATGTGTACAAAAATGAACAAACCAGAGTAAAATGTGCAATAAAATGCATGTAGCAAAAATAACACACCAAAATGCATTATATTAGGGAACATTGCTTTGCAAAAAGATATGCACCAGGCACATTAGTTATATTAGGCAAAACTGCATGCGATTTTGGGAGAAGTTCACTCTAAAATCCTGATGAATTTTCAGTTAATAATAATAACTGCAGACTAATGCGGTGAGCTCAACTTAATATTGGAAAAATGAGAAACAAAGAGAAAGTAAAATTAACCAATTCACCGACCCCTAGACTGAATCCAACTTGTTTACTTTGAAGTAAGTGCTATTGGATTTCTCCTCCGCCCAAGGAAGCATCTTGGGATTGCAGCCTTACAGCTCCAGCAAGTTTATAGTGTGTCGGTACATTGTGTATCTCCTGCCAACCTAGCAGTTTGAAAGCATGTCAAAGTGCAAGTAGATAAATAGGTACCACTCTGGCGGGAAGGTAAACGACGTTTCCGTGCGTTGCTCTGGTTCGCCAGAAGCGGCTTAGTCATGCTGGCCATATGACCTGGAAGCTGTACCCTGGCTCCCTCGGCCAGTAATGAGCAAGATGAGCGCTGCAACCCCAGAGTCAGCCACGACTGGACCTAATGGTCAGGGGTCCCTTTACCTTTACATTGTGTATCTTTCTGTATATTCTGAAACAATTAGACACTTCTTCCTCTAATCCAACAATGAAACAGCAGCTTCCTCTGCTTCAGAAGGTCTCAGAATCACGCTCCTACTCATGTCAGTCTCTCGCCTCAATATTCATATCACCAAGAAGAGACAACTTGTGTGAAACTGCTTCATGTAGACAAATAGGCCCATGGAGAAGATGTCCAGGGTTATGAGTTTCATCTGCTGTTTTATATCTGTGGGTTTTTTTGTGGCCTCGTTTTGCATCCTGCTCCTTTTGCTTTTCATGAAGAGCATGAAAAGACAGGGATGGGTCGTGGTGGGAGAAGCAACAAAGTGAAATGTTAATCCTCAACTAGCAACTGTGTACATGCCACCTAAGCACATCCGGTATCAATCTTTAGCTCTCCTATTTCACTGGAATCACTCAATAACTAATGCTCCAATTCAAATGGAAACTCAATCTTCAGAACATGGAAGGAAGCAAAGATCGCAGCTGTCCATCCTCCGTGTCGGGTGAAACAGAGAAAGCATCATGTACTGTCGGCATGAAAATGTGACACGGTGACTTCACATTTTCACTGGACAAACTGGGGAAAAACTGGTGCCAGGATTAGTAGATTACATGTTTGTTTTTATCATAAAGACAGCGTTCTTGTTTTGACGTTCATTTAAACTTTAATTGAATTGTCACAGTCGGCAAATTTTTGCATTTCATTTCCCTCTGATCTTACTGCTTTTATATAACCTTTATCTAATAAACAGCCTTTTATATTATCTGAATCAGGGACTTTTGAGATATCAGATATCACCCCATTCTCCAGTTCTTTTATGTACTAAGCTTGGATCCTAGAACAATAGGCAAGTAGGATCCTAGAATGCAACAAGTGATTGGCCTGCAGGAAAAGACCAATCAGGCTCCAGGAGGGAAGCAGAATCAGCCAATCAGACGGGACTCATTGTGTAAATAATATATATAAAAGCCTGAGGTTTTTTTGGGGGGGGCAATTCAATCACTGTTTTACAAGCTGCAATAAAGAGCATGAACTTACTACAGGACTCCGAGTATATTTCAAGTTCTCTTCTCTAAACAGCTCTAAAGTAAAGGTAAAGAGACCCCTGACCATTAGGTCCAGTCGTGGATGACTCCGGGGTTGCGCACTCATCTCGCTTTACTGGCCAAGGGAGCCGGCGTACAGCTTCCGGGTCGTGTGGCCAGCATGACCAAGCCACTTCTGGTGAATCAGAGCAGCACATGGAAATGCCGTTTACCTTCCCGCTGTTGCGGTACCTATTTATCTACTTGCACTTTGAGGTGCTTTCGAACTGCTAGGTTGGCAGGAGCATGGACCGAGCAACAGGAGCTCACCCCGTCGTGGGGATTCGAACCACCAACCTTCTGACTGGCAAGTCCTAGGCTCTGTGGTTTAACCCACAGTGCCACCCGTGTCCCAGCTAAACAGCTCTACACACACGTTTATGAATGTGCACATGCCTCCTGACAATTTAGGATAACACTATGCATCTGATGAAGAGGACACTAGTCCACAAAAATCTTATGGCATTATACCTTTTCCCAGTCTCACAGGTCTCACAAGGCTCTGCTACTTTCAATTCAGTCTCTCTGGACTTGTCTCTAGTATATTAGTGGAGATGTCCGGGAGACTGCACCAGCAATGACCAAAATCTCCAGGGTATATTATCAACATTTTAGAAATCTAGGTTCTGCAAATCCTTGGTGCGCCTGCTGTATCTCCTCAGTGTCTCCTCCTTCACCATCAAAATGGAGCAAGAATGATGACGCTGGACCCAATCTTTGTATCAAATTTGCTGTCACAAGGTATGGTGGTGACCTTATGCTTAGGCAATGCTAAAGGGGGATAGGCAACTTTCTTGGAAGAAAAGTTGACCAATGGCTAGTAACTACAATGGCTAGATGCAACCTCCAGGTTAAAGAGAAGGATGGGAGTGAATTATAGTTGCTGGAGAGCAACAGTAGGAGAGTGCTGTTGCCTTGATATCCTGCTTACGGGCTTCCCATAGGTATCTGGGAATGAGGGGCAGAAAATGATGATGGATGTGATAAGCCTCTGTTCTGATCCAGTGTAGTGTCTCATGTGTTGGAGATCAAGGTTCAAACCCCAACTCAGGCATGAACCCCACTGGGTGACCTTGGGCCAGTCACTCACTCTCAGCCTGACCTACCTCACAGGACTGTTGTGAGAGTAAAATGGGGAGCAGGTGAACTACATACGCCACCTTGAGCTCCCTTTTAGGAAAGGTGGGATATAAACGTGAATTATTAAAAACAACAGCACACTATGTTGCTAAGCATATGAATCCATATGTTTTAGCTCTTGTGGCACAAGAGAAGTCTCTGTAGTTTAATTATCCACCGTGTGAAGAATGAATTTTTTGTAAAAACAAAACAAAACTGTCCTGAATCATTCAGCTTCATTGGACAATCCCTGGCTGCCATATTATGAGCAAGGTAGAAAATCTTTTCCCTATCCACCACACATAATTTTATAGACCTCCGTCATGTTTTTCTGCCAACCCCCATTTACTCAACTTTTTTTCTAAACTAAAAAGCCTCTGCTGCAACCTTTCCTCATAGGGGAGTTGTCTACATCCAAGTATGTCCAACTTAATGAAGCATTGGATTGATCTGTCAGCGACAAAGTGGCGAAGGCTGCTTCATTCCTGGTGAGTTTTTATACAAAAGATGCATGTATTTCAAATGCTTTCTCCTGCCTCTTCTGAGGCTTTAGGCTAGTTTTAGAAAGAAAAAACACACCAAGAGAGGACTCTGAATATATTACTAACATATAATGAAAGCAGTCATTTAAAAAACTCTATAAATTAATAGGATTGCAACACCATCAAAATTAGCAGTAAGCAACAGCCACTTTCATATCAATGGCTTGCTTAAAAACTGGACTTTAAAGAACCATGATAATGATGATGATTGCCCTTTGCCTTCATATCTCAGGTGTCAGATACCAGGGAAAAGAGGTGCATTTTCAGTTTTTGTTGAAAGATGTATAGTGAAGAAACTCCCCCTCCATTTTATCCTCACAGCAGCCCAATTTAGATTTGATTTAGAGATCATGACTGGGCTCAATGTTACCCAGTGAGTTTTATGGCAGAGAAGAGATTTGAACCCGAGTCTCCCTGGTCCTAGTCCAACACTCTAACCACTAAACCACCCTAGCAATCCATAAGCAACTCTCCAGATCTGTTTTGTGGGAAAGACTTCAGGGCTGCCAAGTGCTCTTCACACTAAGCATGGTTTGCCATGATCAGATGTAATACTTGCCCATGGTTAACACAAACCAAGGCTCACAAATTCACTTCAGGTCCTTAACAATGGTTTAGCTAGTCAGATGGATTGGTTGCCTGAACCATGGTTAAGGGGAAATCACCTTTAAAAGCTGGTTTGCATGACACACAAAACCAAACTTCAGCTTAATGAATAAATACAAATGTGTTGACTCCTGGGGAGGAGCTTGCAGTTTCTTTACTCCTGCCTTGCCCTTCTGATGGCTGTGCTATGCTAAGCTAAACCAAGATTTGGTTTAATATGCCATTTTACCAGGGACTTGTGGTTAAGCCCTCTCCTCACTATAGCTTGTGGATAGTGAGGAGGAGGCTTGGCTAAGAGTAGGAATGGGGGAGAAATTCAATTCAGTTCGCAATCGCAGACAAACTTACCTAATCAACAGTTTCCCAAAGCAATACGCAAACTGCAACACAACCATCCTTCAACAGCCGCACTTCTCAGAATCTTGCAATGTAAGCTTCCAGCTAAATAATGTGTATAAAAATGTCTACACTCAGGTAAATTGTGCACAAAAACTTGCATATTAGTGAAAATAGCGTTATATTATGGGGAAATGCTTTGCAAAAATGTGTACGTGAGGGGAAATTCACGCAACAATGTTGATGAATTTTCATGGGGACTTTTAAAGAAAATCACAAACTGAGGAGAAAATGTGGAGAAGCGAACTTAATTTGGGAAAATGGGAAATGGTAAGAAACCAAAATGGACAGACTTTCCCATCCTGTTCAGATGGCACACTGAGCCAAAACCTTGGTTTAGCTTTGCTTGACGCAGCAGCAAAAGCGACTCTTGTGTGCTCTTGCTAAGCCGAGGTTTGGTGTGTGGTGGTTTGTGAACCAGCTTAATGAAACAATTTTGGGACTCTCTCTCTCTCTCTCTCTCTCTCTCTCTCTCTCTCTCTCTCTCTCTGTGTGTGTAACACCTTCCTTCACCTGACTTTCTTAATCACCCCACTTCCTTGTGGTTTCTTTATTGGTTTCAATAAATAAAGTGACATTCTCCTGATATGCGTGAAAGAGCTTTTTATTCTCTTTACCACTCTGCAATTTGTACTTTTGCAGTTCGCCATCACCACAGGGCCCATTTTCAAACTATCATTTTTAAAGGTCACTTGTTTTGTTCCAAATGCAGTTGAGCCTGACCATGATTTAACGACACCTGAACAAGCAGCATTAAAATTACCCTCTGTGTGTGATCATAAATAATTATCAAGCAGGGGAGGGAAACAAAAAAACATATAGAGAAAGAGAGAGAGAGAGAGAGAGAGAGAGAGAGAGAGAGAGAGAAGAAAGCAAACAACATTTCTTTGCAAGAAACCAACACGAAGGATATTAGTTAAAATGTTAAAGTATATAAACCAATTATGCAAAATCCTTTCATATTGCCTTGCTTCATTTCAAACATGGCACAGGCTATTTTGTCTGTGAACTCGAGTGGAACAAAAAGCTACAGAATGCAATTTGTGTCAGGAGCTGGACTACAGAAGGACAACTAATTCTAATTAGTACAAATTCCCCACAGGCCAGAAGGAGGCCCTAGTGCAGGAACCAACTGCCTAATGCACTTTCTATCTTGCAACAGGTGGGCAGAGGTCTCCCAAAGGTTGCCATGGTGATAGCTAATGGTAGACCTTTCGCTGGACACCAGTAATTAATTGAGTGCATGGCCAGCCTTTGAATGTGATATCTTTTAATATACTTCTGAAGTAAAAAAAGATTGGCTCTTCTAATTGGTTAAAATTAAAACAGCAGAAGGGTTTGCCAAGAACTACAGTAATGTAATGCAAGTCTCCCCTCAAACCCTCAAACTCAAATTCTTTGCATATCTACAATAAGAGTGGTATTGTTGACAGAGGGTAAGAGAATCACCCCGGATAACACCAATATTTTATAGAGCAGGTTTCGGATGCAAACGCATTTATGCAACTTATTAATATTCATCATGGGGTATATGCTAGAAATACGGCTTTTAAAAATAGTTATAAGTTGTGAGGAAAACATATATTTGGATTTGTAAATGAGAGCGGTGGGGAGAAACATGTAGAGAAGACACAGGGGGAGCGTTGGATGCATAATGTCTACATTGGAGCAAAGCCCACATTTTAAAGCAAAGGTAAATGGTCTCTAATTCCTCAACATTCATCTTGAAGTCTTGCTCCTTAAATTGCTGAGCCTCGATTCTCCAGTGCCTGTTCCCATTTATGGAAACAATTCTGGTTATTGTTTTTATTTTTAAAAAAATATTATTGTGAAAGCCTATTTTTCAAAAACAGGGGTGAACAGAGCAGCTCTACACTTAAAGTGCTGGACACTGCTGCTAAGACTCCAGAAAGGCCTCTGCATCCAATGTGTGTTCAGTGAGAGAGGAGGAGGAGAAGAAGAAGAGTTTGGATTTGATATCCTGCTTTATCACTACCCGAAGGAGTCTCAAAGTGGCTAACATTCTCCTTTCCCTTCCTCCCCCACAACAAACACTCTGTGAGGTGAGTGGGGCTGAGAGACTTCAAAGAAGGGTGACTGGCCCAAGGTCACCCGGCAGCTGCATGTGGAGGAGCGGGGAATCAAACCCAGTTCACCAGATTACGAGTCTGTCGCTCTTAACCACTACACCACACTGGAGGGGGAAAGCCCACAACCAGAAAACACAAAAAAGAGGCAGACACGCCTCAGCATCCCTGAAAAATTCCACCAATGGCAACGAACCAGGGGCTGTGCCAATAGGATGACCATCTGCCACACCCACAGAGGAAGCCGATTAAATTACAATGGGGACAGAGTCCAAGAATAATCAACACACAAACACATACAAAAACCATGCAGCCCCTCTCCATCATCCCAGGAGCACAACCAGCCCAGTCCTTGTTACTGCCAGACACCACTCAGGGTATTGTTTTATGAGCATGGCACACAGGAAGAAGACACAGCACAACACTAGAGATGAGGAGAAATTGGATTTTGGTTGCAATGACCAAATTCCCACCTCTCAAATCAACGTGCCCACCAAAAAACCCCAAACACCTATCCTTTGAAATTTGCACATCTCTGAATTTTGCTATGTGGTTCTCCTACCAAACCATAGGTATAACTGTGCATACACTGGAGAGAAGATGCGTAGAGATGCATATATTTGTGAAAATAACATGTATAGAAATGCATTTTATCAGGGAAGCTAGCTTGACAAAAATGAGCATCCTCGTTACAACCGCATACAAAGACGAGGAGAAATTCGAACATTAGAATGCTGATGAATTTTCACGACAATTTTTTTTTTAAAAAAATGCCTGTTGCTGCAGAAATGTGGAGAATGGATTTAAGATTGGAATGATGAGAAACTGGAAGAGAGAGAAATGACAGATTTGTCCATCCTCTCAAGAGTAGCCACACAGCTCTCTGGGCAAGACTCCTACAACAAACACAAGCGTCCACCCACAGAAAAAAGATGCTCTTGCCAAATATTCAAGAGGAGGTAAAAAAGAACAGGCACACGAAATCCTAAAGGCCAATGTGACTCCAGTATAGGATTATGCCTTAAGGCGATGGTGATTTTCCTCCCCTCTGCTCAAGGAAAGTGCTCTTTTAAAAGGTTTTCAAATAACACAGGAGTAAAATTATACTCTTATAGGGATTAGGATTAATTTGATAGGAGTTGCTTTTCTGAAAGTTTATTGCCAGTGAACAGTTTTGCTGTTCACACTGCTGGAACACAAATTAGTTACCAGAGGTGACTTATTAGAGGCTTCAGATAGTGGGGGGATGAATACTTGAGCCTGAGTGTTTACTTCTCTGGCTTCATAACAGCGACATTTATAGAAAACAGAAAATAAAATTGAGATAACACACACTGCTACTTAAACTGGCCCTGAAAGTTTTAATGTATTGCAAAATAAATAAATAAATAAATAAATAAATAAATAAATAAATAAATGTTAAAGTTCTTACATTTTGGTTTACATATACACACCAGTTCACACACAAGGACCCTGCTGGCACTGGCCATATGGCAGCCATTTTGCTTCCTCTTGTTTGTCCTCTCTTTTGAGATGAGCAAAGAGCACGGAAAACATTGGGCCTAGAAAGTTTACACCCAATTTCTTCAGTTTAAAGCCCACCTCCCACAACTTTATTTATTGTTGTACATTTCTTTCTAAAAACATAACCCAAATTCCCTAGTTAATTTATACCAAAAGCAGAAATGAGAATACCATGCCTGTCTTAAACTAATCATATTATTTCTTTCACCCTTATTGTATGTACAGAACATTTTAACTGAAATCACCCCAGAGGGGTGGGCCAGTTTACTCCCTTGTCACAAGGATGATTTTATTAATCAAATGCCTTCAATGCTACCTCATAGCATTTTCCACTACTATTGTTTGGTCTGTACCAGAGGCTTCTTTTAATAACACATTTGCATAAACTGATCTGAAAGATCTCCATGTGATGACATTACTCTAGGGCTGGCCTGTTATCTCAAAAAAGCCTGAGGTGCTGGTCCGAAAGAGATCAAACTCAAGAATTAACTAGTCTTTATAAAACAGAAATAGCTCTACAAGCAGTAAAACAAATGATTATCATTCCTTTTTGGCGGTAGACTATGCCAAGGCAGAGAAAAACAGAGCTTTCAAACACTGACAATCTGGTATATTGAAGTATGACCATTCTTTTTTATTTTCCACGTTTTTGGTCCAAAGACAGTTCTGAGTAATTGATTCCCATAATGAGCTATGGTTCGTTAGTCAATTTAATTTATAATTGAATTGGATGGATGTAACTCTGTGTAAAATTGTCTCTGAAGAATCTGTTTTGTTCGTCTGTTCAACTTCTGACAGGGATGGAAGAAAATCTAAATTATTCCCTTTTGCAAGGAGGGAAAACTCAGAAAAGTCTCAGTTTCCCTTGTGAAATTAAAGGGGGGATATTTTTAACTGTTGCCATGTGAAATGACTGTGGCTTCACTAAAAAAATGTGTGCCTTTCAGTTTATGTGTTCATGTCTGAAATAATAGGTCAGCAGATAGCAACGTACAATAAAATATTGAAGAATTTTCCCATTTCCCCCAACTCAACATTTTTTCTTCTTATAATGCATATAAGAAGCTTGTTCACATGTTACACTGAACACATGGACAAACTGTCTCTACACATGTATATATGTACAACTGTTTGTGTGTCTATAATTGTTGATTTGTACAGTTCAGCTACTGCACATGCAGGTAAACAGACTGCATACTTTTTGAATTTTACATGAGAATAACTGTACGAGTGTTAATTGTGTACACAGGTACGCAAATTGCACACTCACTGAACGTAACTTGGGAACACCCCTAAGCTCTGTTCAGGGTTTCCAACCCATTGTGTGATCAGGGAGAAAAGGTCAAGTATGCTAACTCCACCCCATATCACTGCCCACATCATCCTCCACAACTGGGAGGGCTAACTTCTGAAGTGGGGAGATTTTTCTATCTGTGGGCTCCCTTCTACAGATGTTTGCCTCCAACTTGTGGAGGATGAAGAAGATGACTGGGCAGATGGAGCTGGTCTACTCCTCCTTACTCACATTCTTCAAACAGCCCTTTGCCATACAATGCCTAAGACAGGGGCCACTAACTACTCGTGCCCTCCATTGTATCACTATAATGAAATGGTAAGAGAAATGTCAGCATGGTGTGTCAAGTGAAGAGTTCGCTATCTTTAGTTTAAGGCAGCACTGATGGTCACCTGATGGGGCAAGGACCGTAGCTCGGGCTGGAGCACATGCTTTGCATACAGAATGCTCCAGGTTTGATCCCTTGGATCTCCAGTTAGAAAGATGAGGTAGCACGTGGTGTGGAACATCTCTGTCCAAGGTCCTGAAGAACTGCTTCCAGGAAGAGTTCCTCCTCCTCTTCTTCTTCTTCTTCTTCTTCTTCTTCTTCTTCTTCTTCTGTGATCCCTCGTAGCCAAATAATATTGTCTTCTATTAATATGGTCTTGACAGTGTGTCCGTAAGTGACTGTGGGGGCCAATTCTAGATCTGAAAATCCTTCCACAGTGGGGACATAGGTTGACTGAGAGATCTACATTGGCTCCCAGTACGTTTCCGAGCACAATTCAAAGTGTTGGTGCTGACCTTTAAAGCCCTAAACAGCCTCGGTCCTGTATACCTGAAGGAGCATCTCCATCCCCATTGTTCAGCCCGGACACTGAGATCCAGCGCTGAGGGCCTTCTGGCGGTTCCCTCATTGCGAGAAGTGAGGTTACAGGGAACCAGACAGAGGGCCTTCTCAGTAGTGGCACCCGCCCTGTGGAACGCCCTCCCTTCAGATGTGAAGGAAATAAGCAGCTATCCTATTTTTAAAAGACATCTGAAGGCAGCCCTGTTTAGGGAAGTTTTTAATATTTAATGCTGTATTGTTTTTAACACTTGATTGGAAGCCACCCAGAGTGGCTGGGGAAACTCAGCCAGATGGGTGGGATATAAATTAAAAATTATTATTATTATTATTATTATTATTATTATTATTATTATTATTATTGATGGGTACTGTTAATAGTTTGACTTGGTGTAAAGGAACCCCCTATGCTGTTCCTCAAGCTAGCTTGCTCAATGGAATTTGAAAGGTTATCACAGGTATTTCTCAGTGAGTATCGACAGCTCCTCCTCCTGAGCTAGGATATGCTACACATGCTCAGGTGGGGGCTAGAGAAGCAGTTCCACGTTATAAATTAACCAGTAAAAGAAAAAGCAAGAGTTTTGGAAATATCTTAGGGTGGAATAGTGTTGTGGGACTCCAAGGGGATGCTTCTTGCTTTTGTGGGAAAGTGATGTTGCCTTACTGACCAGCACAATCTGATTGCGAAGGTAGATATTTGTAGACAGACAGATGTCACCCAAAATGCCACTCAACTCCAGTGCTGTTGCAAAGGAAAATTCACATAAGGACTGACTCTCAAACTCTCTACTACATGGAGAGGTGGGGAACCGTGCTCACAGGAAACAGTCCTCTTCAACGAAACATTGTTCCCACTCCATCATGATGTTTCTATGTGCTATGGGTTGATTTAGAATCATGACCACCCCGTCCTAAAAAGTAGATTTATAACCCTTACGCGGTGTCTGAGATAAGACTGAAAACAGAATAGCAGAAATATTGAAGCATTGGATTATAATTGGCAAATAAAAAGAACACAAAGTCCTTTACATTTCTTTGACTCTCTTGTTGTCCGAGGCCATATATCAAATTATTTCAAGGGCAGATTCAGGGTGGGATATCACCGAGAGACACCCAAAGAGGATGTACACTTTTCTTGAGGCAGCCTCTGTTTGTGCTTCCTGTGTAATTTCTGAAAAGGGAACTGGTGTGTAACTTATCAATGGGAGAGAAGCTTAAGCTCTGGGTGCCCTGTGGGGAAGAGGCATACATTTCCCCCCTCAAACATTAATCAGGAAGTGCAAATTGTGGATGTATGCCTCTTCCCCACACTTCTGTTGCAGCTATTTATGGTACTTGCAATATATAAAACTACTCTCAAGACAGTGACTTTTTTTTGTCGAAGAATGGGGAAAGTTTCAGGATGGCAATATTGATGGCTATCTGCCAACCAATGTCAGTGTCATTGTTTCCTTAAAGAGAGATGAGAACTAGGTTAATAACATGCAAATAAACATGCAAATTACACTTGACCCTTTGCCTTACAACATGATCATACTATGTGTGTTAGTACTATAAGGCTGTTCTGGCCACAAATGTTCTGGCCATAATATGGCACAGAAAGAAGAAAAGAAGACTGTGTATATATATATATATATGTATCTATATATATTTCAAAAATAACAAAAATTAAAAAACAAAACAATACAAAAAACACACACAAATCAAAACAAATTGACTTCCCTCTAGTTCCTTCCTTGGTTCCATTATTTATCAATATACTGCATGTCCATTGTTCAGTTTGAAACCTTATTTAAATTACTTATTATCCATTCATAACAAAATTACAAGTAGTTTTAAAACCCTGCTAATGTATTAACCTGTGTACAAGGCTTCTGTATATATGCAAAAGACTGGTCAAAATAGACCGGGGTCATTCAAAGGATCTAGAGTGTAATGATGAATTCAGTTTGCAAGTGTGATCTGATCACAGTTCTCAGTCTAGGGAAGGGGAAGAAATTTGTTCAATTTGCATTTTATTTGAACCTGCCGAAGTCACACTTCCCGAGCCAACATGTAAACTAAAACACAGCTGTCCTTTGAAATTCAACACTTCTCTGAATTTTGCAGAACGCAGATTGCCAACAAAAAGGAAAGAACATAAGATACAAAAATGCAATAATTGCTGTGTGCAAAAATGCGTACGAGAAGAAATGCAGGCCAAAAGGCATCCTATTTTTTGTACAGATTTCTCTTTTCAAAAGAACGTTGCAAATTGGTCTGGAGATTGGAAATATGAGAAATGGAGAGAGAAACCAACGTTGACAGTCATTCATTCCTAGCTCAGCTCCGAACGTGGAAACAGGTTTGAGAGGTTTTCACAAGCACAGATGTGCACACCTTGCGGCCCTTGATTCATGCACATACCGTTCCCCTTTCTGCTACAAAGTATTCAAAAGTATTCTGCTGAAAGGGGGGACACGTATGGAATGCAGATGACCATTATGGCATTGTGATCTGCTAGAAGAAGAAGAGTTTGGATTTGATATCCTGCTTTATCACTACCTGAAGGAGTCTCAAAGCAGCTAACATTCTCCTTTCCCTTCCTTCCCCACAACAAACACTCTGTGAGGTGAGTGGGGTTGAGAGACTTCAGAGAAGTGTGACTGGCCCAAGATCACCCAGCAGCTGCATGTGGAGGAGCGGGGAAGCGAACCCGGTTCACCAGATTATGAGTGTATCACTCTTAACCACTACATCACACTGGCTCTTTAGGTCCTTGTCAGCTTATTTTTGTAGCTGGAGACAGGTAGAGAGGGCATGTTGGATCTTGGTAGGCTGCCATATGCAATGTCAGGGCTGGACCCATCTTGCTGACTCCCCCATAGGGCAAGCCTGCCCTAGCAGCTTATAACCTGCACTTGCGCAGCTTCATCCCACTACAGTCATACCTCGGGTTGAATGTGCTTCGAGATGAGCACGTTCGAGTTGCACTCCGTGGCAACCCGGAAGTAACGGAGCGCGTTACTTCCAGTTTTTGCCGCTTGCGCATGCGCAGACGCTCAAAATGACGTCACACGCATGCGCAGAAGCGCCAAAACGTGACCCGCGCATGCGCAGACATGGGTTACATTTGCTTCTAGATGCGAACAGGGCTCCAGAACTGATCCCGTTCGCATCTAGAGGTACCACTGTACTTGATACATTCTGAATCCTAATACTAAAAATGTAAGGTAAGAGATAACATCCGACAAAAGCAAGACATTTGTATGACAGAAAGACAGCATGCCACAAGTTAGACATCAACCAAGTCTGGCTTGGAAATTGTCCCTTTTGTCCCGTTAGAATGCTTCGATCTTGCATGGGCTTAAACAGCCCTGAGCAGTTGATGTGCGAGACCAAGACACGAGAGCATCTAGCGGAGAGCATAATGAGATGTTTGATAACATCTACCCAGATGGCAGAAGCATTTGGGCCGTATAACATGCTACAGGGGAAGGCAGAATTCTTTGCGCATTCGCCCATCAGCCAGTTTGATTTTTGTCAGGGGAAGCCGTTGCTGACCTTTAATAGGGTGCTGAGTCTGTGTTGCATTTCCCACATTTTTTAAATTAAAAAAAACACTTAAAAATAACTAGTTAATATGGGTAATGTTTGCATTTTATATAAAGAAAGGTATTTGTAAAGCCAGTGTGTGCCAGTTTCTATGTACTGAAAATTCTAGTGCTACAAAATATTCGCAGTATTAATGTGGTGCTAATCTCTCTCTCTCTCTCTCTCTCTCTCTCTCACACACACACACACACACACACGTGCCAAAAAAAGAAACTCAAAGAAATTTGGCTAGGGAAAGAAAAACAGAGCTTCATTGCAATGGGATAGGGGGATGATAATCAGCTACTCTCAGTTCCAAAAGGCATGTATATTTATCTTACAGCCACAGGACTGCTTTTGCTTTAAGCTGGGTGTAGAGAATTTGTACTGGAGAGAATTTCACATGGATCTGTAGAGGCAATCATGACACACTGCTCTTCAAACTCAAATGGCCTCCAGTTAAGGGGTTGCTTAACAATCTCATTTGTCTACATTTGCATCAAGTCCTCAATAAATTCAGATGGCAACAGGCTTCCAGGCTCCTTATGTTATTTGGATAATAGGGTTTTTCCTTTTCGTGTAACTGTAATAGCGGAACTGTAATGTCAAATCTTTGTCATATTTCGAGAAATGCATATAAGATTTCTTTTCGGAGGCAGCGATATCGTCTCCCTGTTGAATGCACTCATTGCTACAATGAAGAAAGCTACAGAGCTGACTTCTGTTTTTGGATACACCATTAAACCAGCAATGCTGTACTAGCACAGGGGCTGTATCATTTGGCCTCTTGTTGTTGCTTCCAATATTTAGTTTAACATGGGCTGTTTGTTTCTAAATGAAAGGAGTATAGCATTTAACAGCAGAGGGAGACTGGAGCTGTTGCAAATCTTTTGATCTGCAGTGATTACACTGTTGAAAAATTCTTTCATATACCTCATTTTCAAAATAGGGAAGGTGTATGAAACAGCAGAAGTTGTTTCCCTCTTTTTAAAAAAAAATACATGACATCAATCATTTCTACATAATGCACAAAACAAACTCTTCAGCTCAGATAAGATGTGTCACTTTAAACTTATGTTTGGAGGCACTTGTATCAGTGTGATCAATCACTTAATAGCCTGTGCGAGTTACATTTTTACTTTAGTCTTTAAACTCTCTTCACTCCACTTCTAAAACTATTGTTTTAATCTAAAGTAAGGACCATAGATCAATATTGTCATTTGCAGGGTATTACCAGACTTATATTGCCAAAAGTCAGAAGGCTTCTTCAAAATTATTATTATTAAAACAACTATTGTAATGTAACGTTCAAATGTAGATCAATATTTTAATTCATTCCCAAACAAATGCAGCAAAAAGTCAGGATAATTCTTTAAAATTATTATTATTATTATTATTATTATTATTATTATTATTATTATTATTAAAACAATTTTGCTTTTAATCTAAGGTTGGGATGTAGATCAATTAATTCATATCCAAACAAATCTGGTAAAAGTCAAAAGAATTTGTTGTTGTTAATTTTTAAAATAGACATGCTAGCCTGCTGCTCTGATAGGGGAAGAGGTCAGTTGAGAAGTAAATGATCTTGCATTGCATGGCTGGGTACAAAAGATGCACTGAAAATGAAAGAGAAGGAATGGGGCAATGGTAGACAATGGGCAGCCCAGGACCTCTCAAGGAAGATTTGTCCCTCTTCAATGAAATGCAAACTTTTCACGTAAAACAGCCCATCATTTGATTTATCATTAGCAGATGGTATGGGGGCAGGGGATGGAGAGAAACCAACACAATCATAAACTGGAGATGGCATTTTATTACTGAACATCCAGAATAAATGACCAGATAAAGGGCCTATTCATTTACTGGCTAAGTCACTTTCTGAATGTCTATGCACTCACATCTCCTGTGGATGACTCCAGGATTTTGGAGTCAAGATCTACCTACCTCCTGCACAGAGCCCGAAAGACACCATCACACCTGGGACTGACCTCTGGCCTTCACCCAGCTCAGGCTGTTCTTCAGCAATAGCCATTAAAGTGGCAATTCCAACCATGTCAACTCTGAAGTAAGTCCTATTGAATTTAGTGGGACATTCTCCCAGGTATGTGGGCTTAGGACTGCAGCATTAGTTAGGTGGATGTCTACAAAAAGGACTGCCCTTTGGAGGGCTTTTTGGACTGGTTGTTTATGGGATGTTTTGGCTTGTTTATTAAAAATATATTTTGATGTTTACAGTGCTATTTTTTATTATTTCGTTTGGCCTCTTTTATCTTTTATTTCCCTTAGATTGTGACTCCCTCGGGAACAGAACTATAAACATATTATTATTATTTTGGTGGGGGAACTGTTGAAAGCTACTCTATGCCCACTGGAGAGAGTAGGATATCAATCAATGTAATAAATGAATAAAGCACACAACAGCAGAAAAGGTAACTTTGGTGGTATCCCTATATCACAGGAAGATAATTGTGTGGACTGCTCAGGTGGGGCTTTTCCAGTGTCTCTTATTATTCTAGTGATGCCAGGTAGAGCTGTGGTAGAAATTCAGCTCAGTTCACATTTGAAGGCAAATCTACCTAATCCACACTTTCCAAAACAATACATGAGCCAACACATAATTCACCCTTCAAAAATGGCACTTATCTGAATGTCACAATGCAGTTCTCTAGCCAAGTAATGGGCACAAAAATGCAAATACTTAGGGTGAAATGTGGACAATTGAACTTAAGTTTGGGAAAAATGAGAAACCCAGAGAAACCCAAACTGACTGATTTGCATGATTTGCAGGTGGCAGAAGTCTTGGCCCTATATACCTGAAGGAGCATCTCCATCATTCAGCCCAGACACTGAGGTCCAGCTCTGAAGGTCTTCTGGCAGTTCCCTCACTGTGAGACGTGAAGCTACAGGGAACCAGACAGAATGATAATGGTGTTTGCATTATCTGCAGTTGAGGACCATCCCTGTCACATGAAGTGACCACCTTGATGAGGGCCTCAATGGTGCTACATTGGCTGTAGCAGTGGAAGGATTCGGCTATATATCTGGCAACAAGATGACTTAGGCAGCCCTCTCACTTATTAGGGATAAAATGCCACAATACCTGCAGGGCCACAAGCCACCACATCTGTCTCTTTAGTTACCTTGGCTCAAAAGACAGGGCTGCCAGTTCCTCAAAGTTCAAAACCCCTTCCTTTGCTCTTCTGCCAACAAACTAGCACTTGTGGCTTGAAGTGTGCAGTAGCTTCAGTTCAGAGTTGACTTTATTGCTTTGGTTCACCTGGGATTTACACACCTCATAGATCTGGTTATAGTTTAATGTTTCAATAACCCACAGACGGAGGGAAAAGTTAGATAAATATCCAATTTATCCCATCACAGGCCATAACTACTGGATCTCATACGGTTTTCACCTTAGACCATAAATAAGGTTCACCTGGAATGCACCCCCAGTTTATAAACCACGACCCAAATTTTTGGTTTGCATTATCTTTGCCGTTAACTTGCAAAAAAGTAAACATTTGAAACAGTAATGCCTAAAAAAAGAGAGGCTGCTTTAAGAGTATCCCTTTCTCTCCCTTGGGAATGAGGGAGAGAAGATTTTGGCTACATTAACTACAAAGTGCCACCCACGAACTGAGAGCTTAGTGCAAAATGAATGGAAGGTCAAACTTTAGTAGTGCCATTAATCTGTATTGCCACATACCCAGATTTGGGCGGGGAGGGATATGAGAAATGTAAACACAATTTCCAGGCTGCATTAGATAGCAGAAGATATGCATGGTCTAAGGAGATAACCTTTCATGAACATTGGGAAGTTTGACTTTATGTCACAATTTTTGTTTGTTTGTGTGTGTACTCTTTATTATGGAGTGTTTTTTATCTAGCATTTTCTCAATTTTTATTTTGGGTGATGTAGGAAATGTGACTTCTGATAAAAATAGGAGCAATGAGGGGGAGAAATATCCCAAAGGATAATGCTATTTTTCATCTTTAATGTGCTTCTGACCTTACTTCCTTCTCCACTTATCCTTTCTCCAGTTATTGGGGGATCATTATTCTTTTTGCAGGTGCCCCCTTGGCCTCCATTTTCTTGACTTTTTGTTTGCTTGCATTTTCTCATGCAATAATTCATCTCTACTTCCTTTCCATCTTCCGAGGCTTGTTTTCACTTTCTTCCTTGGTCTTTCTCTTATCCCTCCACCAGCTCCGCCATTCATGTCTTGCTCCCTTTTGCTTTCATGTCTTTTAAAACCACTTTCTCTTCCACCAGTTCTTTTTATGTTAACATCTCCCTTCTTGCTTCCTTCTTTCTGCTCCTATCTCTTTTTTCCTTTTCTTACCTCTATGGGCCAATCATTTATGAGATGGGGGGGGGGGGCTCACCACAATGCTGACAGCCTGTGGCACAGGCAGATCGTTCTCTTTCTGCTCTCTGTCAATTTTGCATGATTTCATTCATTAGTCCATTACATCTTGTTTCTGCATTAACCATGAACATTTGTATTTACAAGGCTCAGAGAAAACTTAACATGGAGGCCAAATGGCCAAAATATTGGGAAATTTTGGAGCAAGAAGGGGACAGACTGAAATTGCAGAGTTTTGAGAAATTAAAAGATAAAGTGTGAGATTGGCTTCATTATTATCAGATAATGGAGGTTTACAATTCGGATAAGAAAGTTGGTTTCCAGGTGGAAAAATCTAAATTGGAAACAGAATTGTTAGAACCCAAAACTAAGACTCTGTCAAAAATGTATAACTTGCTGCTGAAATGGAATACTCAGGATGAGACGGTTAAATCTGTAATGATTAAATGGGCACAAGACGTTGGACATAATATTATGTTTGCTGACTGGGAACAGTTGTGGACCACCGGGATTAAATTTACGGCATGTAATGCCTTAAGAGAGAATATTATGAAAATGATATACAGGTGGTACATGACCCCAGTCAAGCTTGCAAAAATCTATCATTTGCCCGATAACAAATGTTGGAAATGTAAAGAAAATGAAGGTACATTCTTTCACCTTTGGTGGACGTGCCCTAGGATTAAGGCTTTCTGGGAAATGATATACAATGAGTTGAAAAAGGTATTTAAATATACCTTCTTGAAGAAACCAGAGGCCTTTCTCTTGGGCATGGCTGGCCAAGTGGTGCCAAAGAAGGACAGAACGTTTTTTATGTATGCTACAACTGCAGCAAGAATACTCATCGCAAAGTATTGGAAGACGCAAGATTTACCCACTCTGGAAGAATGGCAGATGAAACTGATTGACTGAATGGGATTGGCAGAAATGACTGGCAGAATCCGTGACCAGGGAGAAGAGTCGGCAGAAGAAGATTGGAAAAAATTTAAGGACTACTTACAGAAATATTGTAAAATTAAGGAATGTTGAATGATGCTGGATTGAAATTGAGTGGTTTCTAGCTGTAATGATATAAAGGAATATGAAAAAAAAAGGATTGGATAGAAAACAAGGTGTTATTATAAGCTGTAATGCTTTAAGTTAAGGATTTGCTGAACAAATAATTTGAAATGGAATACAAGAAGGGGAGGTATGAGGAGGTCAGAGAAATATGTTATTGAAAAGTATGTATTATGAACTATATGTTTTTTAATTTTTTTGTTTGTTTTTTGTTTGTATAAAAAATTGAAAACTTTAATAAATATCTTTTAAAAAAAATTAAAAAATGAACATTTGTATTTATATATGTATGTTACCACAAAACACATTTATAGATGTATTTTATCCCAAATACACATTTTTAAAAATGCATTATGGTATTTTCTCTGAGCCAAGAAGAGTACTGCAAAATTCAGAGTAAGTTGACACCTGAAGGTTAATTACTTTCTGATCTGTACAAGTCTAGGAGATACAAATCAGGTTAGTTTTCTTTAGAATTTACAGCTATCGAAATCCTTAGATATCCATACCTGTTACTACTTCCCAACCAACATCTCACTGCCACCGAAGGGTCATTGCATATCAAGTGATCCAACTTTTTTATATCACGTCATCCAATTTTCTCAATATTTTGTACACTTGTTGAATGATCAAAACTAAGTTTAAATCTAAAATTTTAATTATTTATCTCATCCTGTTTGTGAGTTATGAGGGTTTGAAATTTAAAAAAATCGACAATTTTGGCCTTGCCAGACTGCACAAAAACATCAAAAGCTCAGTCCAGAATTGAGATACATCTAAACTAAAATACTAATCTAAAAAACTAAAACACTAATTAAAAACACTAATCTCTTCTGAACTTCATGGGCTTTAATATGATATACCACATGATGGACTTACTTTAAATTTTAAATTTAAGTTACAAAATTGATTTTTTTTTTAAAAAGTGATTAAAACAATTAACATGATTACATTTTTCCAAAAAAATGTATTGAGATCCCATGATGAAATTTTGCAGGTAGCTCTTAGAAATATTAAACAATCAACAATTTTTTTGGAAAAATGTAATTAATTGTTTTAATCACTTTTTAAATATTTCTAAGAGCTACCTGCAAAATTTGATTTTGGGATCTCAATGGGATCACATTTTTAAAAAATATTTTGGGTTCTATTTTGGATAAATGGGTCTTCTTAGAGTAAAATATAATAGAATAAACAAGACTTATATCAGTTACTTTAGACAATATCAATTATTTCAGGCATTTCTTTAGAAAGTTATTCAATTAAAAGTTATCTGAAAAGTTAGCCAGGCTTTTCTTTTAAAAATGTGTTCTGAAGCCAAGTGATAGCCTGATATTGCATGATAGCATTGACGCTTTGAAAGAATTAATGTTAGTTCTTCATTTTAAAAAGTTGGATCACTTGATATAGAATGGCCCAGAAACAGATTTAAAAACAAAAGCACTCTCCAGATGGTCAATAAGGAAACCTTAGGGCACCATATAGCTTCTGAGAGCACAGAATAGTTAAAGGATCTGTTGAGCATTAAGAGTAGGCTACATGGTTTGTATATATTGACTGACTTCTCTGGATCTCTTAATCTTAATCTAGAAGTAAGCTAGCTCTTACTTCTAGCTTCATTATTGCAAAATAGGTTATTATTTATTATTATTATTTATTGAATTTATATACCCGGAGCTCTCTGGGCGGTTCACAGAACAAAATCAAAATATAAAACTACAAAATATATCATCAAAATACAAAGTGTGGCCGGAAAGTTCGGTGAATGGTCACAAAAATCAGACAGCGAGAAATATTCGAACATACAATTGGCATCAGAAAGCCACAATATGCTCTAACTCGAAAGACAGTGTATGAGTGGTTCAAACGTTTCTGTGAATAATAATAATAATAATAATAATAATAATAATAATAATAATAATAATAATTTAGTTATACCCTGCCCATCTGGCTGGGCTTCCCCAGCCACTCTGGGAGGCTTCCAACAAAATATTAAAATACAGTAATGCATCAAACATTAAAAGCTTCCCTAAACAGCAAACCATCGAAGATTACTCTAGGTCTGGCCGACTACCAAAGAGCAGAACGGTGGCAAATGTTGACAGAGTTTGTGAGTTATTGATGCTGGATTGGCGTTTGTCATCTGAATGATGGCGGAAGAATTGCATATTCTGTGTGAAATCATTACTGAGGTTACTGAGTTGTCCCACCCTCCATGTTCTCCCTCTCAGGCCCCACCGGATTTCTTTCTTTTTCCAAAACTGAAATCTGCAATGAAAGGGCACAGATTTTCCAACATTTCCCACGTCCAAGCTGCTGTGACGAGGGAACAGAAAGCAGTACAAAAAGAGGACTTCTCCAGAAGTTTCCAACACTTCTACAAATTTGTCAATGGTGCATTGTATCAGAGGCGGCCTGCTTTGAAGGCCTGTAAGGTATGTATGTTCGAATATTTCTCGCTGTCCAATTTCTGTGACCATTCACCGAACTTTCCAGTCACACCTTGTAAAAACAACAACCCAATAACCCCTCATGGCTACAACGACCCATGCTTGATATTCAGACTGGGGCACACGTAGGAGGCCCCATTGCTAATGAAGAAAAACAAAGAACCATGAAACGAAAGCTATCCTGGGCCAGATTTCCCAAGCACACTTACCTAGCAGGAAGCTTCCATTGAACCAGGTTGAATGCTATATAAAATGGCTGTCAGAATTTGGTTATAAATCTAGGGGAGACAGCTCATAGGACCTCACAATGATGCACAGGTGTTATACCACATGGAATGGATTTGATGGTGGATGAATGATGATAGGAAATTGGGTCTCTTCACCCCAGTGCGAAACAAATCAGACAGGAGTGATTCCAAGCTTAACCTGGAGATACCAAAGACTGGATTTGGGAACTTCTGCATGCAGAGCATGTGCTCTCCCTCTCAGCGATGACCCTTTGCCACCACCTCTTTTGAAAAGGGTAGGCGAAATAGCCTTTATGCAGCCCCGTTCGTTTTCTCTGCCACAGTATGAGAACAAACAGGCGCGTAGCATGTATGACATGGCGTGATCAAATGCTAGAAATATCAAATTATTTTGCGCTCTTTTCCATGATTAGTGGCATTATGCTGTTATGCAAATAATCTGTTATTTATAGAGAGATGCATTATGCAGTTATGCAAATCGCCTATAAATAATTAATATTTCTCATCATTATTTGTGGGGAAATATCCCCCTAAAGCATGTAATATCAGGTATTTAATATATTGTGCCCCCTTCCCTGCGTTCTTCTGCATATCATGGTGTTGCGGCCAATGGTTTCCAAGTTACAGTCCGACATCTACACCTCTGTCTGTAATACACTCCGAGTACTATGAATTAGTATTGTGATTTGGTCTTATCTGTGGCTACAGGTGTTACTACAGAACATGAATGGTGTATAGTCATAACCCTTATTCCATACAAATCCATGAAGCAAATATATGCCTTGATGGCGACGTTGGAAAAACCACATATTCTTGACTGAGATTTGGAATCCATCCTTGAAAAAAATGTGTTCAGTCTTGTTAAAATTCAACTGGCTTCCTTTAAAATTCTGCAGTTGTTTCACCATGTTCCCTTAGCATTTCATCCCATCCTCCTGATGCAAATTTTGGGTGGCATCATTAACCAAGGGTAGCATCCTTGCCATTATCTATTGCAGGCAATGAGCTACTAGAGCCCTCTAGAAGTTGTTGGATTCCAGCTCCGAGCAGTAAAGCCCATGATCAAGGATTATGGAAGTTTTAGACAAATGACATCTGAGGTCCTCAAGCTGCCCATGACCCCTGAACTAGCAGGTTGGTTAAAAGAAGTGGATTTGATACTTTTTCTTCATGTGATCCCATTAATGTTTTAATGAGACCTGGCCAGTATATGAAGACAGACCATATTCAGGTCTCTTATCATGGTGGCACTGTTTTCTTCCTTGTTATGAAGAACAAGAAAATACAATTGGATTTTTTTTTAAAAAAGATATTTTAAATCAGTGGCAACAAAAGAAAAACAATCCTTTATAATGAGAAAATACCCAAGTTCACTGTATTGGCTAACTTTAATCAGGTAGCTAACTTTTTTACATAAAAAAGATTGACCCGTATATGTTTATACAGTGGTACCTCGGGTTAAGAAATTAATTTGTTCAGGAGGCCCGTTCTTAACCTGAAACTGTTCTTAACATGAAGCAACACTTTAGCTAATGGGGCCTCCCGCTGCTGCGCCGCTGCCACCACACAATTTCTGTTCTTATCCTGAAGCAAAGTTCTTAACCCAAGGTACTATTTCTGGGTTAGCGGAGTCTGTAACCTGAAGTGTCTATAACCTGAAGCGTCTGTAATCCGAGGTACCACTGTATATCCTAAGCATACATAACTAGGTAAAAAGGGAAAGGGAAAGGACCCCTGGATGGTTAAGTCAAGTCAAACTTGACTATGCCGTGTGGCGCTCATCTTGTTTCAGGCCAAGTGTTTGTCCACAGACAGCTTTCCGGGTCATGTGGCCAGCATGACTAAACCCACTTCTGGTGCAAATGGGACACCATGACGAGTGCCAGAGTGCATGGAAATGTCGTTTACCTTCCCGCCACAGTGGTACCTATTTATCTACTTGCACTGGTGTGCTTTTGAACTGCTAGGTTGGCAGGAGCTGGGACAGAGCGATGGGAGCTCACCCCGTCACATGGATTCAAACTGCCGACCCTCTAATTGGCAAGCCCAAGAGGCTCAGTGGTTTAGACTACAGCACCACATAACTAGGGCAATGGTGGCCAGTAAGTGGCACAGAGGTAGAGGGCAGCCGGCTAGCACTATGGAAATGTGCAGTTGCTGACCGGCAGCTGCCAGCGCAGGCTGATGACATCATTAGTTTGTGCCCGTGGTGTTATTAGTCAGCAGCCCAGCTCCTGCATGGTGTTGACACATTTGCCAGCTTCCTGCACTCCTGTTATGTAACAACCACCAATAAAGATGTGTAGCTCCTCTAGATGGAAACCATTCACTTTCACTTCTGTTTCTTTCACTGCTATATTCACGTGCCTAAAAGTATGGACTATAGTTCTTGTCTCCTCCTTGATCACCACACAAAATTTCTCCTAGCAAACCACCTGCCAGCCACCATTGGGTTGTTTGAATTTGTCTACTATGGCATGCCAGGCTGCCGGATGACCTCCCTGAACAAATGTACCAATCACTGTTCATTCTTCTCTATTTTTCTTCCCTTAGTACCAAAGTTCTTCAGAATACAGAACTCTCTAGCTTCATTTTTATTTTTACAAAATGTACCCTAGCCTAATTTCAGATCCTGATTTCCCAGTACAAACTTAAGCAACAAATATATAATTATTCTCATAAATAACTCAGGACTATACAGTATATTTCAAAAAGTTTCCCCACAAGGCACAAGTGCCCTATATTAAATTCTTTTTAAGTGTAAGTTGATTAAGGTAAAAATTAGTTGTTATTACCTTATGGACATTTTAGAATTTTGCAGCATTTCAAAGCCAGTTCTATCAGGAGTAGATTTGTTGCCGCCCACAGGTATAATCATCAGGAAAATTAATAATCATGTTCAGAGTGGTTATAAATCATTGTGGTTTAGGCAATTAATATGGGGAGGAAAAGATGAAAGATCTATAAGTGTTATTATTGTGTAAAGTATACATTGTGAACCCTCAGCTCCGACACAGACTAATTGCAAATTCCAGCTTTCTGATGTTGAATGCGTTACAGTACAGGACCATCAAAGAGAAGGAAGGGATTCAGAATAAATAATATTGATACATGCCAGTAGCTACTAGCAGTGTATGGAATATTCACGGATTAGCTTGCCTGTGAGATATATTGGTTTGAGATTCAATTTTTGGTGTATATTAGGTGTATATTTTAAAATGTAATGTTTGAGGAGTCCTTAAGTGATGCTAAGAAAGCCAGGACACACAACTTGTTAATGTAGGAGATAAAGAAATGGTCAGTCAGTACATAATCAAAGATGTGCTCCAACTGATCAAAGTTTTTCATTCAAACTATAGCATACCCTCTAACATTTCTCTCATGAAAATAGGGACGTCCTGAGACTCTTGAGAGTCCCATGGACTACAAGAAGATCAAACCTATCCATTCTGAAGGAAACCAGCCCTGAGTGCTCACTGGAAGGACAGATCGTGAAGCTGAGGCTCCAGTACTTTGGCCACCTCATGAGAAGAGAAGACTCCCTGGAAAAGACCCTGATGTTGGGAAAGATGGAGGGAACAAGGAGAAGGGGACAACAGAGGACGAGATGGCTGGACAGTGTTCTCGAAGCTACCAGCATGAGTTTGACCAAACTGCGGGAGGCAGTGGAAGACAGGAGGGCCTGGCGTGCCCTGTTCCATGGAGTCACGAAGAGTCGGACACGACTAAACAACTAAACAACAACAACAAGGGAAAGCAGGACATTCTGGGATCAAATAAGAAACTGGGATGGCTTCTGTAAATCTGGGACTGTCCCTGGAAAATAGGGGCACTTGAAAGGTATGCCATAGCTGTGAGTAGACCTGTTATGTCTTAGGGCCTAGCAGTTATACCATATGGGGGAGATATATAGCCAACGATCACACATGCCTCTCTAATAACATTGAGTTAAACAAGGCATTTACAGCACCATCAAAAGTCCCATGGACTCCAGTTGAGCCTAGTCCCAAGAAACTGTGTACAGAATTGCAACCTTAGTTAAACAAGGTAAGAAGAAGAATCACATAGGTTTCTTATCTGCTTCATTACATAGCTGTCTGCTGAAAGAGGACTTGCACCTGCGTGTGAGACTGAGATAATATATTTATGGAATTTATTTGTTCCAAGGTAAGCTTCTGGCAGTTGCATTCTAAGTGGATGGTACCAAAGAAGCATATACATTTTCACACAGAGACACACACTATTGAGCTCTGGTTTTACTTGTGGGTTTCCCATAGCTGTCTATGGGATGCTAGACTTCAAATCCCTTGCTCCAGGAGGACCGCTCTTCTGTTCCTCAGATACTCCCCACATTTAGAAACGTTTTCCTCTTGTTTTTTGCAGGTATCGTTTAAATTCTAACCCAAGTTATTTCATGCCCTCTTTTTTTGCTTTAGCAGTTTAGATACTTAGAGAGCCAAACAATCAAATAGACAGCTGTACTTCAGCTTTGGGGCAAATCCCAGCCTTCATGAACAGGCTGCTATATAGAAATTATAGCAACTGATACACACTATTGAAACGAAGATAAAGTACTTAATACATTCAAATAATGGCACGCCCCATGTACTTTAGGCTTCCAACTATTGTTTCAGTCTATCAGGTGAATTGCATTTCAGGCTTCAGAAATGATTTATATGGCCTGCTAAACTTTCAGATGTATTACGTCCAAGCAGAATTATGAAGCCAAACACGGAAATCAAACGCAAATTTAATTCCATGCTGAAACATCAGGTCAAAGTGTGTTGGGGGCAGGGGGGAGACACTAGCCAATTAGGTCAAAATAGTCACTAAAACCAGGAATAACTTTTCTACAGTGATAATATGAACCATTTTAGATTAACGTAGCAAGAAGCAAAATAAAACAAACGGTGCTTGTTTTACATTTGGATGTTGACAAATGAGAAGAACACATTAAATAGGCGAGACATTTCAGCCACTCAGGCCTGATAACTTTTAGTGATTCTAACTAAACATGGACCGCTAACTTTCATCTTATGCTTATTTAACATATACACTTGCAGCTTTATGCATGCCACTGAAAAATGATTTTTTAAATTTAAAAATGATGCAAAAATGGCAGGCACAGGGGGATAAAAAGAGAGGAAAATGGGACGAAAATGACCACCTCTGGATCGGAACCATAGCCAAGCACTTCTTCTGGCTACTGGTCAACCCCAGTGGCCCTGATACCATTTGCAGCAGCATCCAGTGAAGGAAAGGAAGACTGAGAGCTGCATTCAGTAATTAAGTGGTTTTGTTACAGTTTCGTTATGGTTTTCTTGGGGGTGTTTTGGCTCTATGCACTTTTGTTTAGATGTGCGATAGCCCTGTATAAGATGTGAGTTATGTGTATTGGGAAGTGTAGAGAAAATGACTGAATAATGGTGCTCTCCGGAGGTACCAACTTGAATAAAATATTGGGAGGAGGCAGGTAAGCCCCGCCCTGTGTAATCGATCACATGGCACGGTGCACACCCATCATTTGAATGGCAATCCCCATCAACATTTTGGGGCCCCCAGCCCCTACCAAATATTTTATTTGACCCCTTGGCCCCTAAGAGTTGGCTGCTATGGTGCTCTCTTCTAACATGAATGGTGAGACATTAGTGTGGGGTGCATAAGAGGCCATCTGGAAGACATGTATCTCAAGGTGTGCAATTTGTGTCGAGAGGGTTTTGTGTTCTTTTGGACAGTCTGCCAAAAAATGAGAATGGAATTATGATTGAGTGTCATTGAAACTAACTTAGAATGGACTTAGGCTGATTTATCCATGCCTTGTGCACACCATAGCTATGTCTGCGTTATCAGTCTTGCTTTCTCTATCAAGAGAGCTTTGATTAAAAAAAAAATCTAACCATGGGATGGTTGAGCGCAACCTCTTGAATCTAATCCACATATCTATCTCCATAGTTCTCCCAAGATATGGAGAATAAAGCTAACTTGGATAACGTGTTAGGACAGTATCAAAAGGAGATGAAAAACCAGCCCCCCCCCAGCCTTTCTGATTCACTAAACAAACAGTAAAATAGGCTGGTCTTGATTCCCTTCCCTTTTCTCTTTCTTTCTTTTAAAGATTCACCTGATCCATCTGGGTGGTTAAATTAAATGATCTTTTCCACAAAGGTCAAAAGTTAAGTGTCTTGGTTTCACGAGCCTTTGCCTGTAATGGGATGATAATCCAATTCTTTGACATGAAGAACGAATTCTCATCCTGTAGTTATTAAATATGCAGGAAGCATGCGTCTGAAGATAAATATATAGAAGTAATGAGAAGTAGAGCTGGGATAGAACACCAAGATAATGCTGGAAACACCCGTGAAACAGAAAGGCAGAGCAAAGGGGGGGGGGATGGCAAAGGAATACATTACAAATGCAGATGCGCTTAATGTCGAGACTCTCGTACCCCACAATAAACCATAAGATGTGATGGTTCTAGTTTGGAGGAGAGCTCTTGTACCAGCCTCATTTCCACCTCTGTTATATTCAGCTGATCACATGTTTTACGTGCAGTAATGCACTCGTCAACATGAACTGAGCCAAAGAGTAAATCCTGATAAGACCAATGTGGCTAATGTACCACTCGGCCTGAGCAGGGCCTGCAAACAAAGCCACAAAAGTTACCACCTCACAAACTTTTTTTTTACTAGTCCTGCTGCTCACACATGTATAGGCTAATCATTTGTGATACACTGTGGGCCTGAAAAGCAAAAAAAGAGAACTAAAGGCATACCATCCAACATTTATCCGATGAAAATAGGGACACCCTATTCCATAACAACAACAACAACAACAACAACAACATTATTATTATTTATACCCCACCCAACAAACAGGGTTGCCCCAGCCACTCTGGGTGGCTTCCAAGATATATAGAACATAACAAAACATTACACATTAAAAAAAACTTCACCATACAGGGCTGCCTTCAGTTGTATGGTTACTTATCCTCTTGGTTTGGGGGTCACATAACTCTATACCCTCCAACATTTCTATGAGGAAAAATGGGATTGTCCTAAGGAAAAGTGGGACATTCTGGGATCAAATCAGAAACTTGGGCAGCTTCTGTAAATGTGGGACTGCCTCTGGAAAACAGGGACACTTGGAGAGTCTGCAAACGCTCTTCCAGTTTTTACTTCCCTGACTCAGCACACAGACGCATCTTTAGCTTGTTGGAAATTTCCAGGCATACATTTATAGCACATTACTTCTCCAAAGAATCGTGAGAGCCCTAAGGGTGCTGGGAATTGCAGCACACCCTTTTAACATTCTGTTGGATTATTGGATAAACGTCACCTTTGCTAACAAGCGTTTTCTGTTTATAGTTGTGGAAATGATCATCATATGCATATATTCTCACAGGCCTAAGGAATTGTGGCTCTCATTCGCCGCATTAGCAAAAGTGTTCTGGAACCGTACTGCCCCTGACTGTGGAATGTTTTTGCCTCATTCCGCAGACACTCAGAACATGAAGCCTGCTGCCTCCTAACAGACGTCTGCATTGCAATTCAGAGCAAGCCAAGACACATGTAGGATGGAATGTGGGTGGGTGGGAATTTCGCATTTGATCGGGGAAGGAGATTTGCAGCAGAAGTCGGGCATTTATCTGTGCTCGTGATAAACCATACAACAGTACGGGGAAAACACCGGCCTTCGTACACTTTCACAATCTGCGCTTTATGAATTGGGTGTTTCAGGGAAGGAACGTGCCAGAATGCTTTAGAACTAGGACACCTGTCATGAGGACCCATATCTGAGACAATACCCATAAACCGATGGGCACCTTTTCTCCTCCCCAGAAACATATCTGAAAAGCGGGTAAAGATTGCACCAGGCTTGGAACATCTACACATTTGTGCATTGACAGTTTTGTAGGAGCATCACGACCCTCGCTCGACACTATCTGTTTTTAATGAAGGACCAAGCCTTCCACCTCTTTGGGTCCGATTCAAGTCAACTGAAGTGAGCTCACTAGTCTTAATCATAGTGGGAATGTTTCGAAATAAGGCAGCAATGGGAGGGAGAATTGAAGGCGGTCAAACTGCCTCACCCAGCACCCTGAAGGGCTCATGTGAGCAGGGCAGAAAGAATAGTTTACAGGACTGGCCTAATTTTCTCCAGGACTGGTTAGGGAGGTGGCTGTGAATGTTATTGATCTTTCATGCCTTCACCTACACCCCACCCCCACCGAAACACCCCCTGTCTCCCCTGGAATCCCTGTTTCTAAACCCCATTGGTGGGCAAGAAATGTAGAAGTTTGTTTTGTGGTGGGGAAGAAGCTTCTCACCTCAGATCTCCCTCTCCAAGGTCAGTCTGCTTTCTCGCCTTGGAGATGATCATCAGGTGCTTCCTACGCCATTGAGAGTCCCTCAAAGGCACCACAGCATTGCAAGGCCTGGTTATTGTATTTGAACCTTTCCTCTTTCGTTTGGCCTCATTTCCCCGTCTAGCTATGTTTTAAAGAAATATATTACCCAAGCCATTGTGTGTTGCAAAGTCAATACTGTATTTATGCGAATCTAATGCGCCATTGGATCTAATGCACACCTCAATTTGCGCCCTAATTTTCACAACGCAATTTGGCCCCAAAAGGTGTGCATTACATTCAAGTCAATATGGTAGTGTTGGCCAAAAATAGCAGCAAGTTTGTTATTGCATTTTTAAAATGGTTCTCCCCTCATATTTTCTATTACTACTACTACTACTACTACTACTATACTGCCCTTCCTTTGAGGATCACAGGGCGGTTTACAATATAAAAACACAAAAATACATGTCAGTGTAGCTAACAAAAACAATACCTTCCCTCCAGTATAATATTGCTATAATGTCTAGGATTTCTCTATGGAATTTTTGTTCCCCAACCCATAGTTGCTTCCCCACTTTCTGTCAGATGTTAACTCTGGCCATATAGGGTTTATTCCACCCCACCCCAATTTTGAGGTTTGGCCCACAGGCTCACATAATCCTTTAATTCAGATTCATGTTTGGATGTTATTTCTCTTCCATTAACGAGAAAGCATATTTAGATAATTTCAGCTGAAGTCACTTCTTTGTGCATCCATCTTCCTCATCAATATATTCCCAGTGTATTCTCTGTCGCATGGCGTTTTAATTAGTTTTACGAGATGTTGTGCATTCAGCAAAAACAAAAAAGAAAAAAAGGAGAGAAAAAACCCAAAATATGACAAATGTGATTAAATGTTTCACTTTTGAGAACATCAGCTTAGGTAAGCTTTTACACAATAACGCATTAATAACCCTTTGCATGTGATATAAAACAATTTTCTGTGATTGATTAAGAGAGTTGTGATGTTAACAGCAATAACAATAGATGAATACTTTACTCATTGTGGAGGCAGATAGAGCATGTGAGAAGCACATAAAATTAGAGTAGCATCAGCAAAGAAGGCAAAGTGGAACTGAAGCATTTTTGCTCTTATTTGAGTCTATTATTTGAGTGCAAGGTTTATCAGTTCGGTAATAGTTTATCAATATTTCACTTAATATTTTAGTTAAGCAAAAAATGATGGAAGGTAAGGATGACCGGTCTTTATTCAGATAATAAATGTGTAATCTTAATGCTCCCAGGAGCTTTCCCAGGAGCCATGGGATGGTACAACCTCCTTCACCTATCTATGGAGATCCTTCACTGCCCAGCAGTGGACAGCTTCACTGTTGTGGCTTCCGCATCGTTGGTGCTCTGTGGGTGGTAAGGGCAAAAAGGGCATGTTCTGTGGGCACATCCCTGGAATGGGATAGCCTATGCCATCTCTGGAACTGGCAGTAATTTTCTCTACTATTTAAACCAATGGGAGGGAAAATGGGGAAAAGGGTGGAACACTCAAAAGCCATTGCCATCATTCTCTGATGTCAACAGAGTCTCCCCCAGCCTCCATACGATTGTTCTGTCTACCATTTTAATGAAGTGAAGAGGAGCAGAAGGAAGGACCGCCAGGCTGGGCTACAATTTAGTCCCACATCCAGGAACCAGCTGAACTGGCACTGATTAGCCAGCTGCCCCCGCCCCCGGAGAAGGACCGCCCAAAGCCTACTGGCCTAGCCAATCACAGGCAGGTGGTCAGCCAAACCCCTGGCTGCTTGCTGGATCACTGGTTGTGGTCTGGCTGCAAAACCACCCACCATTTACAGTGAGCAGACTTCACAGAGGGTATTACACATCTTTTGGGTGTTCCATCACACAGAAGAAAAAAGGGTGTTTTTGACAGAGAGCTGTGGGGCAGTCAATCCCAGACTGTTCCATCAGGTTCCTAGCAGCCTGCATTTCTGGCCTGGCCATGTCACTGAAATTCAGCATTACCTAGTACTGAAATCCAACATTTCAAATCCAACTGAAATCCTACTTTGGAATACCAATTTATCCAGCTCCTAAAACAATCCCTTCCCTCTCTGTTCTTCTATGGTTTGGATCCTAATCTGAGACTTTCCTTTCCATCCTTTCCATCCAGCATTACAGATGCTTCAGTTACAAATGCTTCAGGTTACAGACTCCGCTAACCCAGAAATAGTACCTTGGGTTACGAACTTTGCTTCAGGATGAGAACAGAAATTGCGCAGCAGCGGTGCGGAGGCAGGAAGCCCCATTAGCTAAAGTGGTACCTCAGGTTAAGAACAGTTTCAGGTTAAGAACGGACCTCCAGAACGAATTAAGTTCTTAACCTGAGGTACCACTGTAATTTGACTATTTATACCCCACACATTTTACTGGGTTGCCCCAGCCACTCTGGGCAGCTTCCAATATATATAAAAACATAATAAAGCATTAAGCATTAAAAAAACTTCCCTATACTGGATTGCTCGGCGAATAACTCCATACCCTCCAATATTTCTCCAATGAAAATAGGGATGACTTGAGGAAAAGCAGGACAGAAACTAGGATGGCTTCTCTAAATCAGGGATGTCCCTGGAAAATAGGGACACTTGGAGAGTCTGTTACAGCAGAAGCAATGAACAACCTTCTTGATTTCTTTCCTGTTTGCCTTCTTTGTCAGCAAAGAGCTAAATCTTAGGTTACAATCATTTCTAGTTACACGTTTACATTCTCTGCCTACCATTTTTGTTTTGACCTCCAGTCACGGGGTTTTACTACACACATTCTTTAAGGATAAAGACAATTAAAACAACAAACCCGAACGCCTGAACAAAACGTATTAAGTGTTTTGGTTGTGCCGAGCAAAAGGCTTTGTTTGCGATTATGCGATGCCCTTCTTGATTCCTCTCCAGCCGCATCACGTCAGAAACTAACAAAATAATACTTGCAATAGTTAGATCAAATATACAAGTAAAAATGGGGAAAGAGCGAAGGGTAATGCAGAAATGCAAGATCCATTAAACTATGCAAGTATGCATGAACTGTAAAAAGTGGATCCCGTACATATCGGCTATAGCCTTTAGCTGTTAGCAGGTGTGAGTCAGTCAGTTGTACAATTCATTTGTCTACCTAATTGCACTGAAGATAGGCTTTTAGTTTGCCTATAACATTGCTAATGAGTAGGTTTTCAGTTCGATCTAACTAATTAATTCTTGTTAACTTCCTTTGCCTTGCTGTTCTTTTAATTTAACCAGAGACAGCCCCATAGTTGCTACTTGCGTTGAGGCTCCACCAGATTACTCTATTCATTAAGGGCTGTAATTGTTGGCCATACCCATTCCAAATGGTCATTACAACCTCTGGCTTGCATATTGAATAACAGCAATTTCCTGACTCCAACAGACTCTTATGTGAGGGAGGGGAAAATGCTAATAAAGAAAGAATAAATGATTCCCTGCTTCATTCAGTGGTGTGTAGATTTCTTTTACAGAAGAAATTGCACCGAGGTGGTAAAACGGGTTTCTCGCAGGCCCCCTGCCACCACCCCGAGTGAAAACAATAAGAACCAAGTCAAGCATTCCCTGCTACTGTGATTACAGCATCCGTAAAAGTGATTATATGGCTGCTGTAATCAACTTCAATGAAAGCTGCCTGTTAGAGCTTCAATAATTACTCATTTCTGTTAACAGCTTGCTTTCAGTTTAGTACTTTGAGGCCTAGAAAGAAAATAAAAAACCAGGGTGTTTTAATAAAAAGAACCTGTGAGTGCAATACTTTGTGGGGTAAAAGCTTGTGTGTGGGCAAAAAAGGGGGGAGGGAGGAAAGAAAAGAAAAGTTCGTGTGCAACTTTTTTGTCCTCTGAATAACAAGCCCTTTTTTCCCCATTTAAGCTTTAGGTTCTATTTAACCAGCAATAAGCACAAGTTCATACAGGGTTCACTCATGTACCAAGTGTTTACTGAAGGAGGCACAATAGTTTAAATAAAGTGGTGGTTTTAAATATTTTACCCATTGCTTTAAACAAATTGCCAGCCCTTAACGTCTGTGCTCATTTGAAAACCACCATGGTTGCCTCTGCTTGTGATGGATCTCCTTTCCCCGAACCTCTCTCTCTCTTTCTTAACTGCTTAGCCTAAGTCAAACACAGCTCAGATTATTTTAGTAGTTCTCAATGGACTATAGAGCCAAGGTGGCCTTTTGGGTAGTATACCAAGCTTGGAATTGGGCAGAAGTAGCCTGAAACTGCTTCTGAACCACAGTGATGTGGGAAACCCTGGCCAGTTTCCCTCTGCAAGCTTTACGTTTCTGAGCACAATTCAAAGTGCCCCAGCCCAGTAAAACTGAAGGAGCATCTCCACCCCCATCGTTCAACCTGGACACTGAGGTCCAGCGCCAAGGGCCTTCTGGTGGTTGCCTCACTGCGAGAAGCAAAGCTACAGGGAACCAGGCAGAGGGCCTTTTCAGTAATGGCACCTGCCCTGTGGAACGCCCTCCCATCAGATGTCAAAGAGATAAACAACTACCTGACATTTAGAAGACATCTGAAGGCAGCCCTGTTCAAGGAAGTTTTTAATGTGTGACATTTTTATGTATTTTTAATCTATGTTGGAAGCTGCCCAGAGTGGCTGGGGAAGCCCAGCAAGATGGGCGGGGTACAAATAAAACATTATTATTATTATTATTATTATTATTATTATTATTATTATTACTTCAGTAGTGGAAGGCGCGATGAGACTCAACTGACCTCCCCCCACCGGCTGAGTCCTCGCTGCTGACGCAACAGACAGGAGGAGAGGTAAAGTAGTGGTGAGGTTGGCACAGTGTAAACATGCCCACAAGAATGCCAAATTGCATTTGCTGGCATGTTTGCACCATGCCACCCTTACCACCATCTTAATCCTTCCCCTTTCCATCCTGAGATGCAGCAGCGACTCAACAGGATAGAATTTTGGAAAGCCCTTCCCCCATTGGAAGGAGGTCAGGTGAACAGCGTACTCTCCCATTGAAATGTCTGCCGCTGCCTAAACTCCTGCATAGGGCTATTGGGCTCATCCACTCATGTACGTTTCCGAGCACAATTCAAAGTGTCGGTGATTACCTTTAAAGGCTTCAGTCCTGTATACCTGAAGGAGTGTCTCCACCCCCATCATTCAGCCTGGACACCGAGGGCCTTCTGGTGGTTCCCACACAGCGAGAAGTGAACCAGGCAGAGGGCCTTCTCGGTAGTGGCGCCCGCCCTGTGGAATGCCCTCCCATCAGATGTCAAGGAGATGATGCTTTTAGGGAACATCTGAAGCCAGCCCTGTATAGGAAAACTTTTAAATGTTTAATGTTTTACTATATTTTTATATATGCTTGAGGCTGCCCAGAGTGGCTGGGGCAACCCAGTCAGATGGGTGGGGTACAAATTATTATTATTATTAGCATATTTAGTCTTAACAATTCACTGGGGAAATCCAGGGCAGCAAACGTAAACTGTAGAGGAAGCAATGAGTTCAGCGTCACTGAATTCACTCCCTGCTCTGCCTACTGGTTCATTGCTGACCTAGGTGGAGATGATACAGGTACAACTGCACCTATTGGCAAAATTGAAACTGTTTCTTCCAGTTGACTCACACAGGCCTTGCTGGTGCTCAGGCTTTCTTTAAGAACGAAGGCAATTAAAACAACAAACCTGAAAGCCTGAATGAAACGTACCTAGTGTTTTGGTTGTGCCGAGCTAAAGGCTGTGTGATTTGAACGCAACAGAAAGATCATTACATTTCCTCTCTCCTCGCTTCAGGCAACGTTTTGACGTTTCCTTTCTTCTTCTTTGGTCCTTTGCAATGACAACTCCAAGATGAAAAGTTGCCCTACTCAGTGGCATTGCGTGGGGAGGGCCAGATGGGCGATGGCCCTGGGCACATTTTCTTTTTTTTTTTTGGGGGGGGTGCATTTTGCTCCCTGCCACCCTGCAAGACCCACCCTGCCCTCCTGCAGCCCTTGGCGGGTGCAACAAA
The DNA here is from genome assembly GCF_027172205.1 of Podarcis raffonei. Lineage (NCBI taxonomy): Eukaryota > Metazoa > Chordata > Lepidosauria > Squamata > Lacertidae > Podarcis > Podarcis raffonei. The sequence goes on along the minus strand of NC_070607.1, from coordinate 29,310,640 downwards.
CATGCACCCGAGGAGTGCGATCACATTGCCCTGCTAGCCCTGTGCCCATCGGTGATGCTGCGAGGCTGTGTGAGCAGGACACAACAGGCATGCAAGCTTCCTGTTCAGGTACCAACCATGCACGCTACGCTGCTGGCCTTTGTCAGGAGTTCAGCCTACGCGCGAATAGGACCCTGGCAGAGACGTATGCCCGACTGGCATGTTCCCTCCCTCCTGGTCCTTCGTTCGGGAGCTTCAAAAGCTTTCTTCAGCCTGAACATCACAGCGACCGATGCCAACAGACACGGGTACACTTAGTGATCCACAGAGTCTTTGCAGTTGCATAACAGACCTCAGCAACTCAGCATTTTGGCTAATCTACTTTATTTACATATAAACACACATGGAGCTCTGCACCATGGCTCCCCCTCTCTCTCTAGCATCAGACAGCAAAGAGAAAAAGAACAAAGAATAATACAGTGGTACCTCGGGTTAAGTACTTAATTCATTCTGGAGGTCTGTTCTTAACCTGAAACTGTTCTTAACCTGAAGCACTACTTTAGCTAATGGGGCCTCCCACTGCTGCCGCGCTGCCGGAGCACAATTTCTTTTCTAATACTGAAGCAAAGTTCTTAACCCGAGGTACTATTTCTGGGTTAGCGGAGTTTGTAACCTGAAGCATATGTAACCTGAAGCGTATGTAACCCGAGGTACCACTGTAGTCCCATTTCACGGAACACAGTAACACAAACATCCTGTCTCCATCACTTCCCACTCTGTGGTTCAAAACAAACACCGTCATGTGATAGACAACATTCCTATGACTGCAATCATGGAGCAGGAATTCTAACATCCTCCCCCAATTCATGATCTGTGTTGCAGTCATCAGTGTACCTGCAACAACCTCAAAGGAAACATTTTCATCATCGCATAGGGAATCCCCACATGAAGCAGAGCCTTTCTAGAAGATCTTAATAAGCAGGCAGGCTTCTATTCCCACCATGGAGCTAGATGGAACCTATTTGGGGTTCTATGGCCCCAGTATCCATAAAACCACCATGGTATTAATCTTTGGCCGTTCAGCTATGAAAGAACTTGCTAAGTAGCAGCACAAGGCTAACCTTGTCTAGTCAAAAGAAATTCTTTTTGAATTCTGCGAGGTAAGTGGGGTTAGGGCTGCACTCCAAGACACTTTGGAGGCTTAGTTCTGATCGCCAAGCCCATTGTAAGAAAAACTCATCTATAAAAGCCGGGACCGGTAGGGTTTATCAGCTCAATTCAGCAAAGGCACCCACGTATGGAAGCACACTTCTGTAAGCATAGCCAGGACCAGCTATCTCCATTCACATCTTGCTGCTTAAATGGGACACACCGAATGGACCAGATGCTTCTTTTGATGCAGATGGGGAGGCTCAGCTCACCAGTTAGTTTTGGGAAGGAGGGGTGGCAGAATTAACTATGCCAGCTGGGAACCCAATCTGGGGCTTCTTGGGTGAAGGGAGGAGCTTTGGATCTAGTGGATCTCAGACTACCTCCACCTTGCCCATTTCAGGGACTACAGCCAGCAGTCGATTCACCCTGCAGAGGCATATCTGGGTCTCTAGGGCAGAGATGTCCCCCTGCTGGTGGATCTCCTCTTTGCTGGTAGAAGGGTACTTCTACCCCAGTTTAAGCCCCTCCAAGCAACAGATCTGTGGATTGGTTTAGTTCATTCAACTGAATGGGGCTTATTTCCAAGTGCAGGGGTCCAGGCTGCAGAACTATTTAAATGTAAGTATACCAGCTCAAGCAGTTTTCTGTATCCAGGTTGTCTACCTACAGTAGCATCTGAGCGTACTGTTTTCCTCCTCTGCCTTCACTACACATGTACTATTTTAAGAGAAAACAAACATTAAAAATCAACCTTAAGTGGAGATCTAGTTTGGCTGAGAAACGTAAGAAGAATTGTGAAGAGGAGCTGTAGGAAGACGAAGAACGGACAGATTCCTTAGGGCTTTTCTTTTCTTCTCTTGACTGACTAAAGTGCAACATGTTAGAGTGTCTCTCATGTATCAAAAGCGACATTTGAGTGCTTTTCTTATTCAAAATAGTACCAGCTTCCTCAGCATCAAATGCAGTACAGTCCTTTCAAATGAAGGCATCAAGGTAGACAGGTAAGTTGGGGTGTTCTGACACATATTCTCCTTAAGATGTGAAGAGTGTCTTTAAACCTTCTTGCTTGAGGAGGTGATTAGGGGAGACTATTTGGAATTATGTGTAAGTGGTATGCAAAAAGCTATGCTACTCTAGTCCAGCTTCCAGCTACAGGACTGCATTACTGACAGTGATATCTTGCAACGTGCGATGATACTTGAGCGGATTTCTTTTTTATAAACCATCCAAGGAAAAGATAAAAATGTAGCACTTAATTTTGTTGTAAGTTATCAGCTGTTTCCATTGGCAAAATTGGGTAATTGTGACCAAATTAACACAAATATTTCAATTGCACCAATAGACTATATATATTTTTTGTTATCACAGAGGATTGATCAGTAAGTATAGAACATATTTACCTGCATAACCTCTGGTGCAGCTAGTATGTCTAACAATTCATTAAAAAATTGGAGTTCTCAAATAACTCTTGTCATATGTAGATTTTTAATTCCTCTGCTTAGAATTATATGTATAAGAATTACTCCATTTTGCAGACAGGGAAACTAAAGCCTTGGGATTGAGACAGATTTGTAAAGCTATATATAAGATGGCTTGAGGTATGTGTGTGTGTGACATTTTAGATCCCCCAATTTCATCCTTAAACCCCAAAGATGTCTCTCTATGACTTTCAAACACCCACCTTTCCAACAGAAAGTACTGGCTTGCAAAAAAGCTTTGATTTTCAAAAGACCTTTGGGTGGAAAATGTGGAAATAAAATAAATAAACCACAAATAAAAACTAGGTGTAGTGAGTTGCCTTTTACAGCAAGTACTTGTATTTTCACTACTTCAGTCTTACATCACTGAAATATCACCCACAAACAGGTTGTCACCTTTTTATTCTGGCAGTGTTCCTAGGCTTTTAGTAGCTACATGACAATTAAGAATTTAGCAGGATGCAACTTTTACTGGTATGGAAATCCAGCGAGAGGCAAACATCTAACAGGTGCAGATGTCCTATCATTCAGTTGCTAATGTACAGAAGCCCTGTAAAGATAAAGGTAGCAAACCTATTAGGAAAAATAAATCAGAACTATGATTTCATTTTATGAATTGGTGATGGCACTGCTGAGTACATAACAGAAACCTGTATGTGTCTAACTAACAAGCAAGCAAATAAACAATCCTTCCAAAAAGCAGAGTGTATTTCTCAGAAATCTCAATTTTTTTTTAATATAAAGCATCCACTACTTCATAGTATACAATAGAAAACAGTACTTATTCATAAGTGCAAGAGTCTGGCCATGGGGTATACAATCTGGGAGACTTGAGTAATCCCTTTGTGAATTTTCCCAGTCAAACTCGGAAATCTATCATTGGATTCAGCTGGGGTAGAGTAACAGCCTCCGCTTTTCAGATATTTTTGGGGAACTCTGCTCTCATGTGAAAACACTCCGATAACAGTTGGTATACACCCCCCTCCCCAATTCGCATAATGCACAATTCTATCTTGGCACAGACGTCATGAAGATTTAAAGATCAGCAGTAAGCAAGTTGTATACGCATATTAGATGAAAAGTAAGCAGTATAACAAAAAAAAAGTTTCAAGAAATGTTTAGTATAAAACAGAGAGAATGGTTAAAAATGCTTCTGTATGTATTGTTTGCTCTTGTAGAAGCTATTCATTTACCAGTAATATCCAGAAGGCCAAGGTCACATAAAATCTTGTACTTTTTGTGTAGGTCAGTGCATTGAAAAGTTCTTGCATAATCTATATGCACACTAACCTCTGCGAGAAAGGTTCCTGCATGCAAAATATATTTAAAACCTTCTTTTTAAAATAGTTGCTCTGCATTTGATATCTTGTTTCCATATGCCAAAATGAATTTAAGACCAGTTTAAATGGACCTTTTTACCCACTCCCCAATCTAATAGCATTATGATAGAAAAAAAAGATATTTTAGCCATGAATTACCATGTGCACCTAATTATGATGAATCGGAGTAATCTAACAGCACATGACAATAATTTATGAATTGGCAAATATCCCTTAAAACGTGGAATCAAGTTAATTTTATCCCATATTTACCTCTGCCAACTCAAATGATAGTGGGGGGGGGGAATATTAGGGGGTGTGGCGTTCGTACAGAGCCCCTGGTTGTTTCATGGACTATTGACCTGTACACCACTGCTTTATTCTTCCATTGCCACCAACCAGGTTTCCTCTGGTAAAATACTGAGGCTCAGTCAGGTTGTGAAGTCAACAACGAAGATTAAAGTTTATTGAAGAACAAACAAGTTTTAAATATGTTTAGAATGGTTTCTCAAATGCACACCCTTAATTACATGAGGCACTGTCACACTCTTCTCTCTCAGTTCTATCCGTGTCTCTCACTCTAACTGTCACAACCGTTATATTCGTCTTTTACTTGCTCTGTCTGACCCTGACTCTCCTATCTCCCAATAGTAAAACCCCTGGGCTGAGCCTCCAAACCAGGTTGGCTTCGCCTCTGAGCTTTCTCATTGGTCAATCTACAGTAACCATTTCCATCCCTCTGTACAAACAGAATCACAAGGAATGGGAAAATGCCACAGGGGGCAATCCAAGCCCTTGGTAGTCAAAAGCAGTATTGAATGGAGCAGAATTGCCATCACTGCATCCAAATCTTTAGCCCTTTTCTGTGTTGTAACTTAAATGAATTTGACATTCACCGAATAGCAGAAAATATAGCAGATGCTATTGATACCACCCCCTTCATGGATCACTGCCTTGCCGTGGCGAAGGGGCTTGAATAACCCAGAGAAGCTATGAGCTATGCCGTGCAGGGCCACCCAAGACGGACAGGTCATAGTGGAGAGTTTTGACCAAACGTGATCCACCTGGAGCAGGAACCGGCAAGCCACTCCAGTATCCCTGCCAAGAAAACTCCATGGACAAAGACAACAGGCATATAAAAGTTATGACGCTGGAAGATGAGCCCCTCAGGTTGGAAGGCATCCAACATGCTACTGAGGAAGAGCGGAGGACAAGTACAAGTAGATTCAGAGCTGATGAAGCGGCTGGGCCAAAGCCGAAAGGACGCTCAGTTACGGATATGCCTGGAAGCGAAAGGAAAGTCCAATGCTGTAAAGAACCTGGAATGTAAGAACCATGAACCTTGGTAAGTTGGATGTGGTCAAAAATGGTGCTGGAGGGGACTCTTGAGAGTCCCATGGACTGCAAGAAGATGAAACGTATCCATTCTTAAGGAAATCAGCCCTGAGTGCTCACTGGAAGGACAGATCGTGAAGCTGAGGCTCCAATACTTTGGCCACCTCATGAGAAGAGAAGACTCCCTGGAAAAGACCCTGATGTTGGGAAAGATAGAGGGCACAAGGAGAAGGGGACGACAGAGGACGAGATGGTTGGACAGTGTTCTCGAAGCTACAAACATGAGTCTGACCAAACTGCAGGAGGCAGTGGAAGACAGGAGTGCCTGGTGTGCTCTGGTCCATGGGGTCACGAAGAGTCGGACACGACTAAATGACTAAACAACATTGATACCACACTCACAAGCATTCACATATATATCAGATTTTCATAGATTTTTGGACATGAAAGAATTTTGATAACATCATTATACAGTTTATTTATTGGTGGAGTTAGTTGTATTCATGTTTCCTGTGGCTGTTCTATTCATATTTAAGAGATACAATATGGTCTAGTTTTCCAACCTTTAGATCTTTTATGCAAACAGAAACAGGAAAAAGTTAGCTCAATATCAAAATAAAAAAGCACAAATTAATAAATTGATAACTATATTGCAATTCAACTCAGTCGAAAGCTTTTAGCTTTACAGAATTAACCCCTCCCCCAAAATCATTCACTTTTTATGACCAGATATTTTGATCTCTGTGGATTTAGGTCTCAGTTATCACAACCAATAACTATATTTTTTGTTAGCTATCTTCAAATCTCAGTCAACCTCTCATACGATTCTTCTCTCCTGTATTGAAAAAACATTGCCCTAAATTAAACCATCTTTGTAAAAAAATAGTGATGCCATTTGTACTCTGTCAATGTAGGATTTTTTTTTAAATCGCTGAACTTCATTCGCATGAAAAAGGCTTTCTTATTTCAGCAGGCATCTTAAGGCAGTTTTGTGATGAATTATTGCTTTTTATTATTTGTATGGTTTATTTTTAATTTTTGTATTTTTATGTCAAATACTTGGAAAGGTTAATGATTAAGTGTTATATAAATGCCAAATAAGAAATCATCCACCCAGCTCCAGATATTTCGTTAATAATAATTAGAGGGGGGGGAGGGAGATAGTTATGGTGGATTAATTGGAAAAATGCCTAAAGTAAGTAATTGGTATCTGCAAGGGTGCACATATTTGTTCAGAATGATTGAGAAAAATGGAGCTGACTGTCCCCCCCCCCAAGTGTCCATATCTAGACTATCCTGGAACATTAAGGCCAACATCTTCATTATATTGAGTAAATTACACTTACAAATGCTTGTTGTTGACTGAATCTTGCCCAAAATGTTTCATATTATTTTTGAAAAGTCATTTCTTACCTCCTGACATTAAGCTTCTATTAAAAAAACACGCTACACCAACAGAATCTTCTAAAATTTTGAATTTCTGAATTACAAATGTCATAACCCAGGAACAGATACAAGCATGGTTAATTTCCACTGAAGTCATAATGATATATGCTTTTTGTTAAGCTCTGAGGCCCAAAAGATTTCAACAGGACTTAAAATACCCTAGTATTTTCTCTCTGAATTATGCTTATGATCACAATGACTATTTCTTCAGAAATTTCACTTAGCTTTCAAGGATGTTACTACTGTAACAGCAAATGAGTGTGCTGAAATAAAAGCCAACAGATTTTTAAAAAAACAATGCTATGAATCGATAAGAATTTTCCATCAGTAATTACATCTGGGGTTGGGGAGGCGATGCTTGCCCCCCCTTTTAATCACATCAAAGCCACCACCAATTGTTTTTCCAAATTTTGCTGCTAAAGAGTTTATATTCATACCATCACACTTTCATAATAACTGATAATATTGATGGAGGTAGGGAAGGACACACAGGAATTTGCAAATTTGTAAGTCATGAGCCTCAGTTTCTTTGAGCCTAGTGCTGAACTCTCATTTTTCTACCTGTAATTCCCCCCTCCCCCACTGCTTTCTTTAACCAATAGGGTTGTTTAACAAACTATTGCTTGTTGTTAAGTCAGGTTGCCTGATTTGCACTTTATGCCAAGCCAAGATTAGATGAAACTGAAAGTAAACTTGACACTTGGATCAGGATTATCCAAACCATGGTTTAGTGTTGCATGTGAACCAGCCCATTGTCCAGAGAACCATGCAGGCAACAACATGTGTCCTGTCTCGTTTTGAACTTGCGTTTCCTGAACAACAGGGATGCGGCAGAGGAAACCACTTTTGAAATTAAAACAAGTTTGCAAAGTAGTTTATGGCCTGGGAGGGGGTCTGCTATAAAAAGAGGGGTAAAATCTAAATCCCACTCGATGCAAGCAAAGCCTAGAAGCACCTAAAGTAACTCTCTGGATTATGGCCAGAAAATGACATAAAAGCTTGATTGTAAAAGAACATTTTTTTAAAAAAGCTCTACTTTGGATTTCACCACTTTGAGGTTGCTGGATTGCTAGCGCTGTAACATTCTACTCTTTCGAAATGTTATATATTGTGTTGTAATTAGTGTTCCTTTTGTCTGGAGGTTGGGGCACGGCCAACACCTCATCAGGTTCATCCAACCCAAGGGTGAGGAAGTTTATTTAATCTTTGGCAAACAAAGAGCCCATCTTTACCTCTTGTAAACTCTCATGCCTTTCCCCCCATTTGTTACAAACACTTATCTGATCCAACCTGCTGCCTTGGTCAGAAAAAAAAGGATCAAAATAATAACTTAAGATTCCTTTTGCCCCGGATGCCTCTCCTATACTACTTAAAAATCACAAATGAAGCCTCACATACTTCTCTGATCCCAGCTTGTGCCCAGGGTGATTGCAATCTCTACAGCATGCAAGCATCAAAAATGACTGAGGCTGCTCCTCATATAATAGATTACTTTCAAATGAGACTCTCTAATCCTGCTGTACATACAGAAAAGATTAAAGAAACTGACTTTTGGGGGATGGCGGTGGGTGGGTGGGTGGGTAGGAGTGAAGAAATATATATGCCTGGGTGAGGGAATTTGTAAAATTCTTCAAGAAAAAATAAATCCATTTGTGTTGTCAAGATAATGTGCATATGTATGGTAAACTGCTTTATACAGAGTCTGGCCCTTGCTCCATCTAGCTCAGTACTGTCTACTCTGCAGCAGCCCTCCAGGGCTTCTAGCAGGTGCTTGACCACTGGCCTTTCCCTTCTGGATTATCTTCTGCTAGTCACAGCAAGTCGGGCGACATGTGCAGGTCTGTTTCTGCAGGCCTCGAGCGGAGTTGACAGAGAACAGCGACTTATTTGTGAGCATTGCAAACATCAGCAAAATCACACTTCCCGTTTCCTGAGTGTAACAACGGCATCCAACCAGAGGTAGCAGCAGCACTTTTCAAAAGTAAAAAAGAGGTACCTGAAGCATGAAAGGACCTCATACATGAAATGGAATTCTAATTAGCTAAGGTCCCCAAGTTGAATAAACTATTGGGGAGGGCAAGTAAGCCCCACCTTGCATAATCAATCACATGACATGGTGTACACACACTGTTTGAATGGTAGGTAATGGTAAAGGGACCCCTGACCATTAGGTCCAGTCGTGGCCGACTCTGGGATTGCGGTGCTCATCTCGCTTTATTGGCCGAGGGAGCCGGCGTACAGCTTCCGGGTCATGTGGCCTGCATGACTAAGCCGCTTCTGGCGAACCAAAGCAGTGCACGGAAACACCGTTTACCTTCCCGCTGGAGCGGTACCTATTTATCTACTTGCACTTTGACGTGCTTTCGAACTGCTAGGTTGGCAGGAGCAGGGACCGAGCAACGGTAGCTCACCTCGTCGCGGGGATTCGAACCGCCAACCTTCGGATCGGCAAGCCCTAGGCTCTGTGGTTTAACCCACAGCGCCACCTGCATCCCTGTTTGAATAGTAATGCCCATTAAAAAAATTATAGGGGGGACTGGCCTCCTCAAATATTTTATGGGGCGGGCAGAGGGACCTTGGCCCCACAAAGTTGGCTCTGATGTGGAGACTCATGCCCATAGGTGGATAGGTCCCCTTCGTACCTGTAGCCAATGAGGCCACAGCTAGAAGATGTGTTGTTGTTTGAAGACCTGGCTACCAGACATGACCCCACTCTAGCCCTCACATTTTCTGGAAACGGCTTACAGGCAGGGGTTGTTCAAATACCTTTTAAAATGTGTAAGGTAAAGGTAAAGGTACCCCTGCCCGTACGGGCCAGTCGTGTCCGACTCTAGGGTTGTGCGCCCATCTCACTTAAGAGGCCGGGGGCCAGTGCTGTCCAGAGACACTTCCGGGTCACGTGGCCAGCGTGACAAAGCAGCAGCTGGCGAGCCAGCACCAGTGCAGCACACGGAAATGGCATTTACCTACCCACTATAAAGCGGTACCTATTTATCTACTTGCACTTAAGGGTGCTTTCGAACTGCTAGATGGGCAGGAGCTGGGTCCGAACGACGGGAGCTCACCCCGCCGCGGGGATTCGAACTGCCGACCATGCGATCGGCAAGCCCTAGGCGCTGAGGTTTTACCCACAGCACCACCCATGTCCCTTAAAATGTGTAGGCTTCAACAAAGCCAGCTGTGTCTCCTTGCTACATGTATCTACATAGTACAGGCATAGGCAAACTCGGCCCTCCAGATGTTTTGAGACTACAATTCCCATCATCCCTGACCACTGGTCCTGTTAGCTAGGGATGATGGGAGTTGCAGTCCCAAAACATCTGGAGGGCCGAGTTTGTGACATAGTACATGCATTATAATTATTATTACTATTATAATTTTTTTCCAAATGTTGCCTTCTATTACATTAAAGCAGAAGTAGCCAACATGGTACCCTCCAGATGTGCTTGGACTACAACTCACATGGCTGGTGGGAGATGTATTCCAACATCTGGAGGCCTCACCCTGCATCAGAGCATATATTGTGGGGCAACTGCTTTTGGGTTATGCACAAAGAGGCTCTTATGATTTGCATGCATATTATATGCGCTCATGAGACCATTACCATACCTTCCATTTTTGTACAGTATTATGCAGATTAATGGAAAAAGGATTCCGTAGTTTTGAAAGAGGACCCATGAACTATATTCGGTTTGCAGAGGCAAGCCTGTTCTCTTAGGGATGATGTGATTTACGCTACTGGGTGTGATTTACGGCTGGGTGAGGACTGCAGGGCCTGCTCCATTCCAGGGCCTTTTCCAACTGGCCCAGGGGGCGTGGCCCAGGCCCTCTCTCCCAGCTATAAAGGGACTCCTGCTGCGGGGAAGCCTCGGACCATCGGCTGGGTGAGGACTGCAGGGCCTGCTCCCTTCCAGGGCCTTTTCCAACTGGCCCAGGGGGCGTGGCCCAGGCCCTCTCTCCCAGCTATAAAGGGACTCCTGCTGCAGTGAGGCCTCGGACCATCGGCTGGGTGAGGACTGCAGGGCCTGCTCCCTTCCAGGGCCTTTTCCAACTGGCCCAGGGGGCGTGGCCCAGGCCCTCTCTCCCAGCTATAAAGGGACTCCTGCTGCGGGGAAGCCTCGGACCATCGGCTGGGTGAGGACTGCAGGGCCTGCTCCATTCCAGGGCCTTTTCCAACTGGCCCAGGGGGCGTGGCCCAGGCCCTCTCTCCCAGCTATAAAGGGACTCCTGCTGCAGTGAGGCCTCGGACCATCGGCTGGGTGAGGACTGCAGGGCCTGCTCCATTCCAGGGCCTTTTCCAACTGGCCCAGGGGGCGTGGCCCAGGCCCTCTCTCCCAGCTATAAAGGGACTCCTGCTGCGGGGAAGCCTCGGACCATCGGCTGGGTGAGGACTGCAGGGCCTGCTCCCTTCCAGGGCCTTTTCCAACTGGCCCAGGGGGCGTGGCCCAGGCCCTCTCTCCCAGCTATAAAGGGACTCCTGCTGCAGTGAGGCCTCGGACCATCGGCTGGGTGAGGACTGCAGGGCCTGCTCCCTTCCAGGGCCTTTTCCAACTGGCCCAGGGGGCGTGGCCCAGGCCCTCTCTCCCAGCTATAAAGGGACTCCTGCTGCAGTGAGGCCTCGGACCATCGGCTGGGTGAGGACTGCAGGGCCTGCTCCATTCCAGGGCCTTTTCCAACTGGCCCAGGGGGCGTGGCCCAGGCCCTCTCTCCCAGCTATAAAGGGACTCCTGCTGCGGGGAAGCCTCGGACCATCGGCTGGGTGAGGACTGCAGGGCCTGCTCCCTTCCAGGGCCTTTTCCAACTGGCCCAGGGGGCGTGGCCCAGGCCCTTTTTGGAACAAACTTTTTGGGAAGGGTGGGAAGTGTTCTGCCATTGCTTCCCTGTTCCAGGTGGTTAATGTGCTTTAAAATGTCCTCAAGCAGTCGGTGGCAATTTAAATTTTTATTTCTTTTTTTTCCTTTTTTCCTTTGTTGGGGGTGGGTGGGATGGATATTTGGTTGGGGATTAATTTTAGTATAATTGTTCTGTTCTTTTTTGTTGTTGTTCTTTTATTGGTTCTGTATAGTTTGCGTTTTGTTTTTAAGGGGCGGGATCAGGGCTGCCTGGGAGTGGGGCCCCAGCCAACACGATGGCTGGGACAAGTTCCATAGGGGGGGAAGCACTGGGACATCCGATCTCGGTGATCATGGGCAGGAGGCGGAGTTACGCTAAGACCAGATCATGTCATTACCGAGGAGGCAGGTTTAGTCGTTGTCTGAAGACTATCCCTGCCTCCGGGTCTGGCCTTGACCGGATGGATACTGGAATCAACAGGGGAAACCTACATGACCTGAAGGTGTTGCTGTGTAATGCCAGGTCAATGATGAATAAAACCACTGCCATCCACGACCTGATTGTGGATGGAGGATTTGACCTGGCATGTGTGACGGAGACCTGGTTGGAGGAAGCAGATGGGCCTGTCCTTGCCGCTGCTTGCCCACCAGGTTTCTCTTACACACAGCAACCCAGGTCATGTGGGCGGGGAGGGGGGGTTGCAGTGATTTTTAGGAAGTCACTAGCTTGCACCAGGCGTCCTACTGGGAAGATCCAGTTTTCTGAGTGCATGTTCTGGAAGTTGGGCAATAGGGGCAGTACAGGATTCCTTTTGGTGTACCGACCTCCCCGCTGCACCAAGGATTCCCTGTCTGAGCTGCTTCAGGTCGTGGCGGATTTTCTCCTGGAGACACCTAGTTTGGTTGTCCTAGGGGATTTTAACATCCATGCCGACACGACCTTACAAGGGGCCGCTCGGGACTTCGTGGAAAGCATGGCCTCCATGGGGCTGTCCCTGAATAAGTTTGGCCCAACTCATAGTCATGGACATGCCTTAGACCTGGTGTTCACCTCTAGTGACGTGGGTGATCTGACACTAAGTAAAAGTGAAACAAAAGAAGTGCCATGGTCAGATCACTTCCTGGTGCAACTGGACTTCTCCGCGACCCTTCCCCTCTGCAGGGAGGTGGGACCAATTCGGATGGTCCGCCCCCGCCACTTAATGGATCCAGATGGTTTCCAGAGAGTGGTAGGGGATGCTTTATCCCATGTTGATGGCCTTTCAGCTGATTCCCTGGTGGCCCGCTGGAATGCGGAGTTAACCAGGGCTATCGACTGTCTGGCTCCGAAGCGCCCTCTCCGATTGCATGGAGCCCGGACAGCCCCGTGGTTTTCTTCGGAGCTGAGGGCGATGAAACAATCGCTGAGACGGCTAGAGCGTCGGTGGCAAAAAACTCACTCCGAATCTGACCGGACACAGGTTAGAGCTCAACTTCGAGCCTACCAAGTGGCGATAGCGACGGCGAAGAAGACTTTCTTCACCGCCTCTATTGCATCTGCAGAAAATAGTAGCAGGAGACTCTTTCAGGTGGTTCGCAATTTAACGGAACCACCTTTACCACCGGGGCCTTGTAAAGACCCCAAGATCTCCTGCAACGATTTTGCAAAGTTTTTTGCAGATAAAATCACTCATATTCGGAAGGAGCTAGACACCACCGTGGGAGCAGGGCTGGGGCGGGAGAGTGCTAGAGCTCTGTCTGGTCAAGTTGCATGGAATCAATTTCAATCCGTTACCCCCGAGGATGTGGACAGGCTGCTTGGACGCGTGAAACCAACCACCTGTCTCCTTGATCCTTGCCCATCCTGGCTAATAAAAGCAAGCCGGGAAGGGCTGGGCGATGGGCTCTGCGGGGTGGTGAATGCTTCCCTCTGTGAGGGAACATTCCCAGATCCGCTGAAAGAAGCGGTCATTAAACCGCTTCTTAAAAAACCATCTTTAGACCCGGCCAGTATGGCCAACTATCGCCCAGTCTCAAATCTTCCATTCTTGGGCAAGGTGATTGAGCGCGTGGTTGCTGAACAACTCCAGGCACGCCTGGAGGATGCGGACCATTTGGATCCCTTCCAATCAGGATTCAGGCCTCATCATGGGACTGAAACTGCCTTGGTCGCGCTGGTTGATGATCTCCGGCGAGCTAGGGACAAAGGTGAGAGTTGTTTCCTGGTTCTGCTGGATCTCTCAGCGGCCTTTGATACAATCGACCATAACATCCTTCTGGACCGTCTAGAGGGGCTGGGAGCTGGGGGCACTGTTATGCAGTGGTTTCGCTCCTTCCTCCTGGGCCGTGTTCAGAAAGTGGTGGTGGGGGATGAGTGTTCAGACCCCTGGGCCCTCACTTGCGGGGTGCCTCAGGGTTCCGTCCTCTCCCCCATGCTTTTTAACATCTATATGAAGCCACTGGGAGAGATCATCAGGGGGTTTGGACTGGGTGTCCATCAATATGCAGATGATACCCAGCTCTACCTCTCTTTCAAATCAGAACCAGTGAAGGCGGTGAAGGTCCTGTGTGAGTGCCTGGAGGCAGTTGGAGGATGGATGGCGGCTAATGGATTGAGGTTGAATCCTGACAAGACAGAAGTACTGTTTTTGGGGGACAGGGGGCGGGCTGGTGTGGAGGACTCCCTGGTCCTGAATGGGGTAACTGTGCCCCTGAAGGACCAGGTGCGCAGCCTGGGAGTCATTTTGGACTCACAGCTGTCCATGGAGGCGCAGGTCAATTCTGTGTCCAGGGCAGCTGTCTACCAACTCCACCTGGTACGCAGGCTGAGACCCTACCTGCCCGCGGACTGTCTCGCCAGAGTGGTGCATGCTCTGGTTATCTCCCGCTTGGACTACTGCAATGCGCTCTACGTGGGGCTACCTTTGAAGGTGACTCGGAAACTACAACTAATCCAGAATGCGGCAGCTAGACTGGTGACTGGGGGCGGCCGCCGAGACCATATAACACCGGTCTTGAAAGACCTACATTGGCTCCCAGTACGTTTCCGAGCACAATTCAAAGTGCTGGTGTTGACCTTTAAAGCCCTAAATGGCCTCGGCCCAGTATACCTGAAGGAGCGTCTCCACCCCCATCGTTCTGCCCGGACGCTGAGGTCCAGCGCCGAGGGCCTTCTGGCGGTTCCCTCATTGCGAGAAGCAAAGCTACAGGGAACCAGGCAGAGGGCCTTCTCGGTAGTGGCGCCTGCCCTGTGGAACGCCCTCCCATCAGATGTCAAAGCGATAAATAACTACCTGACATTCAGAAGGCATCTTAAGGCAGCCCTGTTCAGGGAAGTTTTTAATCTGTGATATTTTAGTGTATTTTTGGTTTCTATGGAAGCCGCCCAGAGTGGCTGGGGAAACCCAGCCAGATGGGCGGGGTACAAATAATAAATTATTATTATTATTATTATTACTGTAAAACAAGAGTAACTGACAACAGACAGGAAGCCTGTTCCCAAATAGAAAGCTCTTTCATGCTGAATTATAACTTTTTTTTAAAAATCTAGCATTAATTTAGAATGGGAAGTGGAGAAAACAGCCAGCTACCCCCTCAGCTGGCTCATGTACAGTAATTTCATCTTTTTCTCTTAATTTCCTTACAGCAGTGATTCAGTTAGAACAAACAGTGGAAGCGAAATGTAACAGAATTATATGGCTTGAAGTGTTTATAATTTTCTCACTCCTCTATTAGCAGGCTAACTCAAATAAGATGAGGCAAAGCCTGCTCTGAATGGCATAACAAATACAATGAATAACTCAAGACATTTCCTCAGTACATTTATTTGCTTTTTAAAAAAAGTGTTGTCCCTCCCCAACATGTAACTGAGTGACCTGGTTTGTGTCCCTTTACAATGACTCTGAAGGAGTTAAGGAAGAGGTTATTTACACAACACCGCCCTGTTAATCAGAAAGTGAAGTGTATACTTTCCTTCAGCAAGGAAGCAAAAGGTGCTTTGAACTAATGGCTTTGATGTGGTTCATCTAACGAAGTCAATAATCTGGACAGGGGAAGCATCAGGAGCCAACTCTACCGCCTTCAGTTGCCATTGCGACCAAAATAAAGAAGAGATGTTTTCCGTCTTTAGGAGCATGGCTGTGTTTCCTTTATCAGATTTAAGTAGCTACTTAGCTCACAAATCTGGAACAAATATGGTGTCGAACACACCGGTGCTTGTCTTTTTAAGGACATCTTTCATGAGCTATATAGATTTGAAACATTGGAAAAGCACAGTTCTCAACATACACACTGAGCGAAGCGAATGGATGGTGCCAATTTTGGTCTCAGTCCCGATTAATCACCACTAAAGAGCCTAGGACTTGCCGATCAGAAGGTCAGTGGTTCGAATCCCCAACGCAGGGTGAGCTCCCGTTGCTCAGTCCCTGCTCCTGCCAACCTAGCAGTTTAAAAGCACCTCAAAGTGCAAGTAGATAAATAGGTACCACTCCGGCGGGAAGGTAAACGGTGTTCCCGTGCGCTGCTCTGGTTCGCCACATGACTCGGAAGCTGTACGCTGGTTCCCTCAGCCAATAAAGCGAGATGAGCGCCGCAACCCCAGAGTCGGCCACGACTGGACCTAATGGTCAGGGGTCCCTTTGCCTTTACAAGAACAACCAAACTGCAAAGAGTCCATAACACCTAAAAAAATAATCTGGGGATGCGAAGGGTTTGGACCCCCAACTTAAGAGGCACCCCTGAAAAGTCTCATGGAAACAACGTCCACCACAATGGCTTCTTCTCTCCCTACCCCACTCCAAACCCTGGAGTAAACTGGTGGCAGAAATTCTTTTTTTAGGAAAGGAAGTCTGCAAAGGCACTTGTCATAAATACTTCAGTCTTCTCTAACTTCAGGAAATGAGGTTTAAAGATGTAACTGGCCCATGTTCATCTTCAGAGCTTCTATGTTTCCCTGCACTGGGGAAGCAACTCTGTAATGCTATTACTATATAATTTGAACATATGTATTTTGGGGGCCTCAGAGACAAATGATTCATTTCATGAAAAGCTTATTAAACTTACACAGCCTTTCAAAAACACACCAAAAAACCCAGAAAGCTCTCCTACTGATAAAAGTGTAATGGCTGCCAATTAACCACCGGGCTAAATTCAAGGTGCTGGTATTGGTGGATGAATCTTGGGACCTGTTATATATCCAACTGATCACTAAAGCTATGCCAAAAAGAGAAAGGACTCCTTGTAGATACCGTCTCATCAGGAGGTCTGCTCCGTACAATATAGGAATTGGTCTCTTAGTGTGGCAGCACCTCCCTCCCATTACATATCAGAGAAGCACTTTATCTTTTTGGTGCCTATCGGAGACCTTACGTTTCCATCAGGCCTCTCATTGTTTAATGAGAAATTACTCATAAATGAAATGAATGGATAAAAAGAGAGAGCTGGCATTGCTGTATCAGAAATAACTAACACAAACCGTACCCCACCTCCAAAGTTGCTGAACATCTCCCTCTATCGTGGGAGGATATTTGTCCCTGCTCTATGTAAAAAAAATAATTACACTGATTTCATTTTGCTGGAAATCACTGGGGCACAGCAATGAGGAAACAGCTAAAGTTCAGTCAGCAAATTCATGATGAGACTTTTTAAGCAGAAATACGTTCAGTCACAATAAAGAGTATGCCTCTGAGCATATGCAAACTGCTTTCTCCTCACCACTGAGCAACTGCAGCCTCGTCCCCTTCTCAGAATTAGAATGGAGAAATGGGATTTACAGCAGATCTCCATAATAAGAATTAAAGCCGTAACACCTCTCCCTTTTTTGAGATTATCTACTTCTATATACCTCCATTGCCAGCAATCCATAACTAATTGGTTTCCCTCCACACACAAGACAATCCATTCCTCATTCCTTCCCAGCCGGCAATTCACAAAAGCATTCTACACCCACAGCCCCAACTCTTACCACAAATGTTCTCGTTCTTCTGGCTTTTATTTATTAATTAAATTTATAACCTGCCTTTCCTCACAATGGAAGGCAGAGATAAAGCCATGAGCAAATCTTAAAAAACAATTCTAATAAAGATGCAGACTTATCTGTTCTCTAGGGTTGAATCCTGGTATATAGGAAGAAAATGAGTATCCCAGAGCATGTGTGGGGTGCTGTTCCTTTACCATTGGACAACTTCTTGCCTTCCTCCACAAACAGAATTCAGGGACAAGGCTGCCCCTGAGCAATTTGCCTGGTCAGGACAGCTCTTCTCTCCCAAGAAATCCATTGCTAGTTCTCGCTCATTCCAATTTCCAAATATTTATCACTTTATTTTATTTTATTTTATTAAAACCCTTCCAGTGCAACAGCACTTTACATTCACGGTGATGCGTTCCCCTGCCATAAATTAAGGAAGGAGACGAAAGCCAGAAAATACCTCCGTCGCCCAAACTCCTTTTGCTGTTTTCTCCCACTCTTTTCCCTCCCTATAATTCCTTTGCAACCCTTGGGAAAGCAGCGAGGGATAGCCAATAATAAAAACATCCAATTTGCATTTAACAGTGAGGGATTTGTGGTGGGTTGGTGGAGGAGTTCGGCAGAATAAAAACCGGCATGTGCATTTTAAAAAAACAATCCACTTTATTGTGCTTACCTATTTGCTCAGTTAGAGTGGCATGGTCAACAATCTTGGTGGCACCAAGATTGGTATGGAGATACAGAGCTTAAATATACCAATCTGAGAAACAATTTGCTTGTTATGTGCTTTCTGGGCTTTAGTTTCAGCAGCCATAATTTATCTGCCGTGGAAACAAATGCCTCATAATGCAGAAAGAGTTACACATTTTAACCCCCTCTCCTCCACACTTGAGTATGGATATCTGCCTCGACATTTCATCTGGTACAAGGCCTCAGTGTAATGGCGGACAACAGAGACCAACTCGGTACTGCTTTTCAGTGTCCTTAAGCATTTCAAGATGCTTCATCCTTTGCTGGGTGATGAGCCAACAGAAGCCTTGGATGAATTCATTTAATTCTCAAATGTCCCTGTTCCATCAAACTCTGCTGCACAACCACCACCAGCAGCCACTGCAAACCTGTGGCTCCTTCGAAACCAATCAAACCCACAGCTCTCTGTAAGATACCATTTCACTTCACCTTCCTTTAAAGAAACAGAAGGCTTGATGGCCTCATTTTCACTGAGCTTCATCTGCAAGTGTCCTTCTCTTAGAGGGCTTGTGTCACTCATTTCAAAGTCCAGGGGTTGAGAGGTATAATGAGGAAGGGCTCGGAGACACTTTCGGCGGTCATCCTGTACGCTCCGAGGTCAAGTGTTTTCTTACACTCCTAGCCATTTACCAAAAGTAAGTTGGAGCCGTGAGAGAGACAGCTGGGAATCTAACCGCCTCGTGAGTCCTGGTGGATAAATCTTGCCTTTGATCATATGCACTGACCTTGGTTGCAACAATAGTCAAGAACTCCCTAGCACCGGACCGAGCTGAGAATCTGTTGCTCCGAGCTTCCTGTTTTCATTCAGATGTGTACAAATTACCTCAACATGCCCTCCTCCCTCCCCACCTCTCCCGAAAACACTAAGGTCTGAAAGAAACTCTTGTTATATTGTTGCCACTTAGGTTACACTGAGCCTGCATTATCTACTCACAGCTTTAATGACTTCCTGCTGAGAGAGGCTCTGTAGAAGTCTTGGCAGCAGGGCTAAGAATAGCATTAAATGCAAGGTTATCTAGGCATTACACTCACTGTAACATGCAATTAACTCTCCTCTTCCATTTTCATTACACAATTATTCATTAATGTCAATTTAATTTTATGCATTGTTCTACATGACCGAAGGCTGATTACGGGCCTTTTCACTGCAATATCCCAAGTTAACTGGTGCCAGCCTCACTCAGGGCTGCCTAATTGCAATTTAGCCTAGACAATTCCTCCCATTTTTGCCCTCCAGTAATGGAACAACAGATCTCAGCCAGGTAAAGATTTTAAGGTGGAAGGGGGGGAAAACACAAGGCTGAGAGATGCACAAAAAACAACTGGACTCTTTTTTCTTCTTTTTTTTGAGACAGAGAAAATATATGAGTTGAGAGCAACTTTCTCTTGACTGTGGTTTTTGTGTGTCTGCTGGTAAGGCTCCTAGGAACAACAACAGCCTCATAATTTAAATTGGTCTTTGCTCCCCATAGAGATTTCTTCAGTTATGCAATACAAAACATAAACACTCAGTATTATAAAGGGAAACTTCCTATGATATTTAATTCATCAGTCTAGTAATGTTTCACAATTGTTGCATTTTCTTTTTTAAGTTCAATTGTTTTATAATAATAATAATAATAATTTATTATTTATACCCCGCCCATCTGGCTGAGTTTCCCCAGCCACTCTGGGCGGCTCCCAATCAGTGTTAAAAACAGTACAGCATTACATATTAAAAACTTCCCTGAACAGGGCTGCCTTAAGATGTCTTCTGAATGTCAGGTAATTATTTATCTCTTTGACATCTGATGGGAGGGCGTTCCACAGGGCGGGCGCCACTACCGAGAAGGCCCTCTGTCTGGTTCCCTGTAACCTCACTTCTCGCAATGAGGGAACCGCCAGAAGGCCCTCGGCGCTGGATCTCAGTGTCCGGGCTGAACGATGGGGGTGGAGACGCTCCTTCAGGTATACAGGACCGAGGCCGTTTAGGGCTTTAAAGGTCAACACCAACACTTTGAATCGTGCTCGGAAACGTACTGGGAGCCAATGCAGATCTCTCAGAACCGGTGTTATGTGGTCCCGGCGGCCACTCCCAGTCACCAGTCTAGCTGCCGCATTCTGGATTAATTGCAGTTTCCGGGTCACCTTCAAAGGTAGCCCCACGTAGAGCGCGTTGCAGTAGTCCAAGCGTGAGATAACTAGAGCATGCACCACTCTGGCGAGACAGTTTGCGGGCAGGTAGGGTCTTAGCCTGCGTACCAGGTGGAGCTGGTAGACAGCTGCCCTGGACACAGAGTTAACCTGCGCCTCCATGGACAGCTGTGAGTCCAAAATGACTCCCAGGCTGCGCACCTGGTCCTTCAGGGGCACAGTTACCCCATTCAAGACCAGGGAATCCCCCACACCAACCCGCTCCCTGTCCCCCAAAAACAGTACTTCTGTCTTGTCAGGATTCAACCTCAATCTGTTAGCCGCCATCCATCCTCCAACCGCCTCCAGGCACTCACACAGGACCTTCACTGCCTTCACTGGTTCTGATTTAAAGGAGAGGTAGAGCTGGGTGTCATCTGCATACTGATGAACACCCAGTCCAAACCCCCTGATGATCTCTCCCAGCGGCTTCATATAGATATTAAAAAGCATGGGGGAGAGGACAGAACCCTGAGGCACCCCTGGTTCAAACAGGCTGTTTGTTGTTGTTGTTGTTGTCCTACTTAGCTTTCAAATAGCAATACTGTGACTTTTCTCTATGAACATGTATTCTTAAGGATATTTCCATCCATAGTGGCCACCCTTCCACAGTAAGAGAACACACAATCTCATTTCTAGCATATATTAAGCCACAAGCTACCTTAAAATGCAAGTTCAGGCAGACAATCCACAGATAATTTGGTTCCCCATAAATTATCTCATCCCAGTGCTTAGAATCTACATCAGTGGATTATCTCTTAATTTTTCCAGTAACAACGGAAGATGATAGTCTAAAATTGAGACATTGGAAGCTTTGAGTTTCAATAGTAGAATGTGAGCCTCTCAAACAATGAAACTGTATTTTAAAACTCAGCTGCAAAAAGTTCTGCTCTCCCTGGTTGTCAGGACATGTTGCTTTCCTGTTCTTGGTAACCGGGACCTAAGATCAGATACAGTGGTACCTCAGGTCAATAACTTAATTCGTTCTGGAGGTCCGTTCTTAACCTGAAACTGTTCTTAAGATGAGGTACCACTTCAGCTAATGGGGCCTCCTGCTGCTGCCGGAGCACAATTTCTGTTTTCATCCTGAAGCAAAGTTCTTAAACCAAGGTACTATTTCTGGGTTAGCGGAGTCTGTAACCTGAAGCATCTGTAACCTGAGGTACCACTGTACTTTCTTTCAGCATCTCCTTCCATGCTCTCTCTATTTCATGTAGGGGTGGATGGCTTAGCCTTCCAATCCATGACAATTTCACAGATATTCATTCCTAAATGCATTCTGTCCCATTTTCTAAAGCAGAAAAGTGTATCACAAAATTCAGAGAAATGCAAAATCCAAAGGATAAATATTTCTTCATATATTGACACCTTCAGTCTGCATGAAGTCCAGATCTTACAGCATCGTCATTTCAAGAGGGGCTTGTACCCCATAGCAGTGCAGTCCTGGAGTCCAAGGCATCTCTCTCAGCCAGCCTTCAGCCAGCCTGCCCAAGATGGATCTCCATCTTTGTCCCCCCCGCTTCTACCCACCATACCTTGCTCAATACTCTTTCCTGCCACCTCACAGCCAGTTACCCTGCCCAGGTCTAAGATTCCTCTTAGAAGGCCCATCAACATCTTTTGCCATGCTATCACCTCTATCCCAGGTGAGGCCCTGGTTTGGAAAGAAAGCTTAGCCTCCATTGGCCAGTGGCCAGCCTCCAATGGCATGCAATCTTCCCTTCAATACTCCAAAAAATTGAAATCCCACCATTTACCAATTTCTAGCCCCCCCAAAAAAACTATAACAATATGTTCAGTAAGTTATAGGCAATGCCTCTTCCCTTACATTGCCTGAAAGTTGATAAAGCTGCTTCAGCACGTCAGCTTTTAAATCCTGCAGGTTTGTTTTGGGTACAAGTATTAATTAAAAGTTAAAAATTAATTTATTACTGGAACTTGGTCTGCAGCTTTAGCTGGTTTTGCCGCATGGCGTTATTTATTGCTCCGAAAATGTCAAAAACAGCATCTTCTTCGCTATTTGAAAATACCTTCATTGTGTAATTTCAGATTACATAACTAACGTATTTCTAAACTAGCAAGGAAGATTTGTTATTTTGCTTTTCAGTAAGAATCAAAACATGCACATGATGATATGATAACAGATTCTACAAATTAGGCCTCCACCCACAACAATTGGTGGGATTTTAACAACTATAATAGATTTATATTAAAGGATGTTTACATGAAAATTATGTGAGGAGGCAAAGAAAGAGACCCATATAATGGTATGAGCTCATATTCTTCCCTGTTATATCTCCATCTCTTTTAATGCACCTACATAAGTAGGTAAACCAATAGGTTATCATTGGCTATGATGATTTTCTTACAATGTGTGAAGCTATGAAATATGTTTTAAAACTCCCTCAATAGGTTTTAACATAATTGGATCAATGTGTGCACTTAAAACTTCCCTTTCCATAACTAGGCCCATAACTGGTGTTCAGGGAAATTTAAAACTATATATATTTTAAAAGTAGATTGAAACACACACACACACACACACACACACACACACACACACACACACCACTATAAGGACCAAGTGTCAAAGAATGGAGAAGTAAAGAGCAAGTTTTGTTTCATGTTGGCTGAACACTGTGCTTACCAGAAGGTCTTAGGCAAGCCATTCCCTCTGAGCCTCAGCCCTGCTCCTATTTGCATCATTTACCTTACAGCACTTGTGGACAACTTGCAGTACTCTGCCTAATTTCATGTGACCCTTGGCTTTATGGACGGTAGGGGAGAGAGAAAGAGATCCTTGTTCTGTTATTCTATTTGATCCTTCTTCCACCACACATCCTTTTCTTCCTACTGTTTTTAGTCTGTGGGTCAACTTTTGATGACATAAACAAATCAGAACTGAGGTCAGGGACTGATACCCAAGCAGACCCTCCAAGTGTCCCTATTTTCCAGGGACATCCCTGATTTAGAGAAGCCGTCCTGGTTTCTGATTTGATCCTGGAATGTCCCACTTTTCTTTAGGATGTCCCTGTTTTCATTGGAGAAATGCTGGAGGGTAAGGAGTTATCTGATCCCTGAGCCATGTGAAGGCCATCCTGTATAGGGAAGGTTTTTTAAAAAAGTTTAATGTTTTATAATGTTTTAATATATGTTGGAAGCTGCCCAGAGTGGCTGGAACAACCCAGTAGGATGTGTGGGGTATAAATAGTAAAATTATCGTTATGAAATGGGACATCCCAATTTTCTTCAGAGAAATGTTGGAGGGTATGCCCCAATAACTGAATAAAGTTATTGGTCAGAGAACTGTACTACAGTGATAGGCATTCTATAGCATAATAGGTTGTTGTTGTTGTTGCTGCTGTTGTTGTTTTATACCCCACCCATCTGACTGGGTTAATCCAGTGCTGAAGGAAGTGATCAATCATTTCTTGCTGCCTAAGAGACAGAATAGGAACCAGAGGGAGGGAGGGAGGGAGGGAGGGAAGGAAGGAAGGAAGGAAGGAAGGAAGGAAGGAAGGAAGGAAGGAAGGAAAATTGTGAATGTTACAGAGGCAAAAAAGAAAAAGACAAAAGTAAAATGCAGTTAGAAATGCGTAAACAAAGGGTGCCTTGCAAACTGCCTTGCAAACATCCTTGTAAAAACTTTACAATGATGACACACTCTGTAAATCTATATTTTATTCTGGGATGTGAATTCTGGACAAGAGAAATGTTATAGCTGCCAACTGGTGGCCAGACTCTGCAGTCGACTTCCTCTCTCTTTTAATATGTCTCATCTGGAGAGTGGGCTTTTTGACCTGAACACGTGACTTATGTGTTGCTATGGCCAAGATATGAACTGGAATGATGGTGATGGTGTTGATCTGTAGGCAGAAGTTTCTGTCTGTGTTGGATGACTGAAAGTGAGACTTGCCTGATTCGAGGCCAGCTACTAGGGGCTGCGCGCTGGTTAAATTAGCTCATACCCTCCAACATTACTCCAATGAAAATAGGGACGTCCCATTCCATAACGATATTTTTACTCTTTATAACCAAAACATGTGACTGGGTTTCCTCAGCCATTCTGAGCAGCTTCCAACATAAATAAAAACATAATAAAACATTAAACATTTTTTTAAAAAAATCCCTATACAGGATTGTCTTCAGACAGCTTTGGAGTTGGATAACTCCATACCCTCCAACATTTCTCCAATGAAAATAGGGACATCCTAAGGAAAAGCTGGACATTCTGGGATCAAATCAGAAACTGGGACAGCTTGTTTAAATCAGGGTCGTCCCTGGAAAACAGGGACACTTGGAGGGTCTGTTAGCTGCTGGTAACTATCTGCGTAACTTATTAAGACAGCAAGTTGTTTTTTATTCTCATGGGAGAGAGAGAGAGAGAGAGAGAGAGAGAGAGAGAGAGAGAGAGAGAGGTCAAGAGTTTGTCTCCTATGTACTCATGCAACCATTTCAGCATGCAAGACAACCACAAGTCAGCTATCGAGGCCTGCTGTTAAATACACACACACACACACACACACACACACACACACACACACACACGGAGTTGCTGAGTGGCTTGGCTACTCTGACTGCCAAACATATTAAACAGTTTTTCAAAATGAAATAACTGTTCCTATATCCCGTACCAAAATATACACCCCCTCCCCAGCCTAAGTTAGTCAAACCAATTGTTTTTCATTATGGGTTACTTGCCTGCCAATTTTTGCTCTAAGGAACTAAGAGATCTTTGACATATACCAATTAGGATGGCAAAAGCAATCTAGTTAGGTAAAATTTATGCCTATGCAAATGAAAAATATAAATAAATAAACAAAAGCTCCCAACAATAATGGGACCACTGCAATTTAAGAAATCATTAGAGAGGTTCCTAAAAAAACACCAGGGGGAAGGGTGCTTACGAAGAAGAAACAAGGAAATAATAGAGTGAAGTAACTGAATGGTCCAGCCTGATGCCTTGGTTCTGTGAGTGTAGTGCTGTTCACAGCCTCTTGTGCTCTCCAGATCTGTTCTAAGGGTTTAGTGGCTCTCCAGAACAGTGTGAGATGTGACATAGGAGATGTGATGTAGGGCGAAGGGAGAACCCAGAAAAATCACTTCCCCGCCTTGCACAAGTATTAGATGGGTGCAAGCCCCATCTATGAATGGAATGCCCATTGGATATTCTCTCTCTCTCTCTCTCTCTCTCTCTCTCTCTCTCTCTCTCTCTCACACACACACACACACACACACACACCGTATATATTTTATCCCACCCTTTACCGAGGACCTCAGGGAACACAGTCAAAACAACCATAGTTAAAACAGTATCTTTCTCAGTAAAACACTACACTCCATTCAGTCATCCATGGTCCATAGTATGGACCAGCTTTCCCCAAAATACTCAGTGCACCTCAGAAAGCTTGATCATTTTCTTCTTGAAACTTGGTCCCCATTTTCACTTATATCAACAGTGCCATATCATGGCTGCCATAACTGTGAACCCTGCATGTGGGGAGCTAGCAGACATTCCTGTGGTTATAGCTGTGCTTCTACCTGTTGCTGTGGCCATGCAAATGGCTAGCATCTCCCTGTGTCACCACCAGCTTCATTTCACACCCAACTTTCTCTCCACACAGTGATATCATTGATCATTCACGAGTATCAAAGGATGTCAGAGGATTTTGATCCGGATCAGATTTTGTTGTAAACTGCCACCTGTTTCAGCTGCTGAGTGGATAGTCAGGTAGACTGCCCATGATAGGTGCCCCCAAAAACCCAAACCTGGCACCTCAGACAGTCATTGTTTTGGTTCCTGGCTGACCACACATACAGAAGCATTGTCAATCAATGCAGTGCTTAAAAAGCTATACCGAGGCCTGGATTTTCTGACTGGAAGGGACAGGGCAAAGGTCGCCTTTCTGCATTTTTCCCCTCCCAAGGTGCACATCAGTGCTGGCAAGGGAGGGTATCTGCTTCCATTAACTGCCTCTTGTGCAAGAAGTCTCACTTTCTATTTCAGATTTCCTACATGAAAGAGATCTAGACGTTGGGATTTATTCTTCTGTTGATGCATGGTTGGAACTTTCATTAACGCTAATGGGAATTATGCACACATATGGAGAAAAAATATATACCACATGGTGATAATGACTTGCATTTATATAATGTCTTCCGTCTCAAATCACTTTCAAACTGTTCCACTGCTAATTTCATCTGTTTGTTAGTCCTGATACTGTACTCTAGGCCAGGGAAGGGAAGGCAATTTTAACATCTGACCAAGAGATTAGCTTTTGTAATCTGTCAAATTGAGTCCATCCGTCTTCTCTGTTTTATTTGTGGTCAACAGGCATTCCATAAATACAAGCTGGCAAGTCTATCTATAGTCTTCAGTAATATCAGGCCAACCATGTTTCCCAGATGCAGGATAGATTATTTCACAAGCAAAGAGGCTACTTTCTCATGTGCCTCTCTCTTTTTTTTCTGAATAGCTTGTCTGAATCTGCTGACCTCCCTCCAGCCACTGCTGCCTGATACAATTCTTCTAGGATGCGGTTGATTCCGAACAGCTTTGTAGCCATACACCCAGCACCCAGGATATATATGTACCTTTGCAGACAGATGCAGTCATTTTCATCTTGCAGTCACACATACCAGCAGGTACTCTGGAATATCTGGAAGGTGCATGGAAGTTTTTCTATTTGTACACTTCAACAAAACTATTCCCAAAGCCGTAGAAAGCTGCATGCAGAATGGCAGAATTATTCAGTCAAGCTGAGCTGATTCAAGCAAACATGCAGGTATGCTAATCAGTGACATAACAACGACGATTCATTATGTATACCTTCCTCTTCTACCAAAGCAGCATGCCACAACAACCATAAAATCAAACAAGGTGATCACACAGTGACAAAGAATTTCTAAAAGCAGTAACAAAAACATGGAACGCAACCAATACTTTTTTAAGGCTAAAAGATAGTCATTTTAGTACGTTTCATCCTGCTTTCCTTCCATCACAGGCACTGGCGGAGGAAGAGGGGGGCGGGAGGATCGCACCGCCCCCGGCAGCGTGATCCCGATGGGGTTTCCATCGTGGCTGCCCCCCACCCACGCTGGGTGCCCTGCCCCCACAGGTGGCGCGCCCCACCCCAAGGACATGCGCCAGCCCCTCCCCACCTGCTCTCCGCCCCCAGTGCCAGAGCATGAAGCTCCGCCACTGATCACAGGACTCAAGGAAGTGCCCATAGGTATCCCAAGTCGTTTCCCTGTCCAGGCACTGCCCAGATCATAGACCTGCTTGGCTTCAGCAAGATGGCTGCATCGTGTGTCCATTCTAAAACTGGTAGCAAGAAAACTAGGTGTTGTACCTTAAAAGCCCATTGAAACAAGGATGTTTTCCATATTTGGTAAAAAAGAAAAGAAAAAAGAATTCTGAGAGATCAACTGGGAGCAGTGGGACCAGCCTAGGGGGACCAGGCTAGTCCCCTAAATGTTCTTCTGCTGCTTCCTTCCCAAAGCCCAGGAATCTTCTACCCGGGAGGCAGGCGCAATGTTCACACATGCAACGTCAGGACATCAAGACGTCACACATGGAATGTCACCTCCCCCCAAAAATTGCTCTTGTAAGTTGGTGCCTCTGACCCTAACAAATTTCACAGCACACCACTGACTGGGAGACCGTTCCAAAGACCTGTGCCCCATCACAGAAGAGTCTGCCTTCTTCAAATACAGCACACTTGGTATGTCACCTGAAACTGTTAAACAAACCCCTGGCTAACAGCTGCCCCATCAGCAGCCGTGGTCTGCGATAGACCAAGGAGCACTTCCAAGCTAGTTATTGGCAAACCCATCCAGAAGATGTCTGGACATCTAGATCATCCACATCCTTGAGTAGTAGGTATCTCCATCAACTCTATTCTGTTCCTCATGATAGGTCCCAGCCCATCACTTCTACTGCTTCCCTGGGATTGGCAGGACTTGCCACTCCATGACTAACACCTACCAATTTAATGGTTGCAACACTGGAGTCAAATGCTCCCTCTAGCTCAGGCATAGGCAACCTTGGCCCTCCAGATGTTTTGGGACTCCAACTCCCATCATCCCTAGCTAACAGGACCAGTGGTCAGGGATGATGGGAATTGTAGTCTAAAAACATCTGGAGGGCCGAGTTTGCCTATGCCTGCTCTAGCTGGTCCCTTTTTGAATCAGTCGCGCAGTCTTCAGAGGCAGCCCCATGTAGAGTGTGTTGCAGTAATCCAAATGTGATTAAAGCATGTGTCACCATGGCCACATTTGACACCTCAAGAAGCTGGCACAGCTGACTTTCCTTTGACTTTCTTCATAATCTTCCTTATCCCTTCCTCGCTTTCATTTGCTTGATGCATTCATATTTCATAAAACAAGCTGTCTTTAATAACCTGATACGAAGCCCAAAGATCTACCCTGATGTTCAAAATGTTGCCCACACATTTCATGAAACATTTTCCTCTGTTCTTCCCAGCCACGTTTTTTTTTCCTTAAGGGGGGTGTCATTATTATGTTCTCTCCCTGCCTGTTAGTGTAATTTTAATTTATCATTAAGCATCACTTTGCTTTTTAACATAAAGAATTCAGTGTGCTTGATGGAGCAGCACTTCATGGAAAGTTAGTTCCTCCACAGCAACAACTGTTTAGAAGAGAGTTTATTAATTTATCAGAGCCTTATGTTCAATTTCAGATTTTTTAGCTTAGGAACTAACAATCAACCGCACCTGTTACCAATTAAAGTATTAATGGCACATCAATCAAAGAAAAATCACTGCAAAAGGAGATTACACAAGCTCTGTACTCATGTCAATTTTTTTTGGAAGTCATCCTTTATTTCCCAAAAGAAATTAAATCCATAAACTATCCACGACCAATTCCAGACGTGGCTTTTTTGCTCCGATGTTTGTAGAGGCTTAACACCTGAGCCTTGGAGGGCAAGTATTTTGTTTCAATGAAGGAACTGGGTGTCCTGTATTTAAAAGGCAATAATGTTGTTTTAAACACAGATGCCAGCAGGACACTCTAAATGCTTTTACAAAGCTTGACAAAAGTTAATTACTAGGTTTACAAAGAGCCATAAAGCGCTAGTAAAGGGGGAGATTGATGGGATCATATTGTTACTCACAAGTTTTTATGTTTACCTGTAACAGGCAAGGTGCTGTGGCACCGGGGAGAGAAATTGCATGGGAGATGTTGTACTTCATCAACCTTTTTATTTTGGACAAATACTAGAGAGCTTATCCTTATATGGACAGACTTGCGATATTAGGACTGGTGTCGCACAGTTTGGGAGATTTTTTTTTTTTGCTAAAAAAAATCAGCAAAACAGTACTGTCAGTGAAAAAAATAATTGCCAGTATTGACTGCTCTCTCTCTCTCTTTCAAAATAGCAAAGAATGTACAAACTGGGTATCATGGATTATTCTTTTGTAAATGAAATGTACTCATTAATTGACATGAACTAACACATATGGTATGTGGGTGTCTGAGTACATGAATGTGAAGAAATTTGGGAGTTGGGTGTTGTTGTTGTTGTACTTTTCTAGTTCATTTTTGTGGGTCGCTTGAGCTTTCTTCCTGGTGGAGACAAAAGGTTATGTTCAGAGTACCCCAATGGACTTGAGCTAACCATGATGAGAAGCTGAAGTCTGTTGATTACAATGGGTCTACTTTGAGTATGACTTGGTCGGATGCTTCCCAATAGATTTGAAACAGAATTTATTTCAGTATTTTTATCCCAGTTGACTAGCCCAGCTCTAGGATCTCAAAGTGGGTTCCAACATCCAAATTGTAGATGGGCAACGCAACCCGAGGAATGCTGGCTGTGAGTAGGCATCATTGATCTTAGCTGCGTATACAACTGCAGATTTAACATCTCTAGAAGAATCACTTACTAACAGCCAGGGCCAGGGATCTGTAATGGACTTGTTTATTTTGTGGGTCAAATAAATATCTGGTCATGCTTTCCAGTTTGTCAGAGAGCCTGAAAAACCCTAAAAAGGACATTCACGTCTGTACAACAAACTGAGTTTCTTCATCTCTTGGAAAATAAAACACTTGGACTTCTGTTTTCCTGTTTGAGAAATGGAAACATATTTTTAAAAGGGGTTTTAACACTTAAAATACTTGATTCTTTCTTCTTCTTTTTTATAAAAAAAGGCCTGTCAGATTCCTTCCTCTTGTTTGCTTCAGAAAGTGGTGCTTTGATTGTCCATTAGAGAGTTGTTTACATTTCTCCAAAAGCTCCATTTAGTTTTCCTGACAAGGTGGAATAAGTGACTGACTGTGATGGATAGAGGCACCTGTCCTAATGGCTGCTCAAACTGTGCCCACTAGTGCACGTTACATTGATAAATTGACAACAGTTGGGACATGCTCTGCTAACAGCAAGAATGAGGCTACTAGGACAAACACAGGCGGTTAGACAGTCTGCTTTAATATTCTTGGGAAAGGTATACAGACTTCTAATCTAACACCCCAACAGCTGCAGTGAGAAATTAGTGCGGAGGCTGGGTTTCTTTGTTACCTCAGTATTATCATGGGTAGCTAGTTTGGGAAGTATACTTTGCAGTCAAAGTGTTTCCCAGTCTTCTTGTTGAATATGCACCTGCAATGCTTGCATCTGGGACTCCAATTTCTTAAAACGGTGTGTGTATGTGTGTGTGTGTGTGTGTGTTATTTATGCCTTCTCGCATGTAGTGTGTGAAGGGGAGGAAAAAGGAGCATAAAGGCACGTTAGCCTTCAAAATGGTAAATCTGAAGTTGTTCTTGCCATCCTTAACAAGGAATCGATCACAACATCAGTTCTCAAGCCAAATGACAGAAATGGAGACGACCGTCTCATCCTCTACTAGGACACTGTAGGAAAAGAGAGGCGACTCAGGTAGGGCAATTTATTGTGATAAATGGTAACCCCAAGTGCAGGCGTCTCCCTCTGTATGCATAAAAATTTCCACGCCTTGATGACATCCAATTAGGTGTTTCATCACTTCTGCTCCACATTGCTGACAGCGACTGGGAGAGTAGGGCTCAAGCACGGTTTGATAACGTCAGGATACAGGTACATCTTGTTACACGTGATACAAGGAGAAAGGGCTAATTTTGGGTAGGTTCCACTTTCTTGTTTATCATCATGCATAGTTATGTCATAATGTGGTTCTTCCAGGGTCTTCATTGCTTTGGGTGCATTGAGTTGTGTAGTAATGAGATAGTTCAGTCCCACAATTTTGATGGAAAACATGCTTGACCCTGTGACCTGACAGTCATTTCCATGTTCATGATGCCAGTTTCCCCTGCCAAGTTACTGTGTTTATGGCAGTGACTGGATAATTTGTGGCCCACTGGATGTTACTAGATTCTAACTTGCACCATCTCTGACCACTGGCTAGGCTGAGTGGGCCTGAAAGGAGTAGGACTCCAACAACAACTGATTCTTCATCCCTGGTTTATGCAAAGCACATCTGACTGGTTGTCCCCCACCCCAAATAACTAACCCTCCTCTTTATTGTGGGAGGAATTCAACATACTGCTATGGCAAAGGAAGCTTTTCAGCTTGTCAGATAGAATGATTCGCCCTTTCCTCCTGCTGTTCTGTTCTTGGGGTTCTCCCAACCCAGAACAGGTTTCAGGGGCATGTGGGGAGAAAAGAGGGGAGACCCCCATTGCACTGGCTTCCCTTAGCAGGACTTGTCATCTGAATCCCACACCATGTTTTGTTATTTGTTATGGATTTTTTTTGCAGAATACTTAAAAAGTCAAGTGTAAAAACGCAAATAGGATTTAAGTAAGAAGAGCAAGTGGGGTTGGACTTTTTGTTTTTCTTGTGAGACGGTATAGAGTAACTATAATACTCAGCATAAATTGATTTTTTTAAGGGAACCATGGAGGGAGGGAGGGGAAGTTGTAGGTGGAATGATTGAATGCTAAATCTGAAATGTCGTTGAGTTGTTTATTTGCTAAAAAATTATAAATAAAATTATATATTAAAAATGGTTATTCCTTTTGGCTGTAAGACAATATTTTGTGTTGGAAGTGTGAATGATCAGGGCAGTGGGTTCAGAATAGCAGAGGCGGCCCAAGACATTTTGCTGCCTGAGGAGAAGGACCAGATCATACACACCATTATAAATTCAGAAGCTGACTGGCCTGGCAGCTGAATCTTATTGTAATACTGGTGAGGTGACAGCATCGTCCACTGAGGGCAGCAGGCTAGCATTGGGGAGCGGGGGAGTAGGCCATGTGGCACACAAGTCTCTGTCCTCCAAAACTTTGCCACCTCCCTGCAACCAGCTCCCCCAGCAGCTGCCTCACTCTGCCTAATGATAGGGGCAGCCCTGGGGATGGAAGTGCCTAGGCAATTTTGATTGTTTTCAAGCGAGATCACAATCAAGGACCACCTCTCTCCATATGAGCCCACCCAAAACCTGTGACCATCATCTGAGACCCTTCTCTGTACGCCTCCTCCACAAGAGGTCCGGAGAGGCAGCAAAACGAAAACAGACCTTTTGTGCCTTGGCTCCCCATTTGTGCGATGCTCTCCTCAGGGAGGTTTGGCTGGCGCCAGTCAAAAACATTCTTCCAACTAGGACTTGGGCAGATTAATATCTTATACCCTTTTAAATGTTTTTGTGGGAGAGGTTGGGGAGTTATTGGTTTGTGTGTGTGGGGGGGGTTGTCCTTGTTTTTTATTATGTATTTTGTGTTTTTTTTTCTTGTATGTTGTGAACTGCACTGAGATCTATACATGAATGGGAATAGATAAAATATTATATATATATATGGCTGCAGCTCTATGCATAGTTACTTGGGAATTACTCTGTGGGATGCATCAGAGCATGCCGTAAATCTTCCGTTACATTTTCTTGATTATAAAGCAACGTCATTTAAAAAACAGAGGTTAGCATGCAGAAGCAATCTTGGTGGCATCTATCCACTAAGCTTCAGCCCTTCCTTCCGAGGTCCAGCAAAGACTGGGAATGATTATTTTCCAGAGGAACTGTATGAAAGTTGACCAATTATTTCATCCTATAGCCAAGTCTGCTTTTGTTACTTTTCCGTTGCTTTGGTTACTTCCTTGTTTTCAAACGCTTTTACCTGCTCTGAGCTTAGGGATATATGACAGTTAAAAATCTAAATAAATATTGCCAATGCTGTGCATTATAATCACTGAGAGTAAGATTTATGCTCAAGGGAAAACATCCCAGTTATTTGAATCATGGACTGATGAACAATTTCAGAACTTTATAGCCGTCTCCCCCTCCCTTTCCCCAATCAAACTACTATCCAATCAAACTAGCATTGCATAATCCAGCTATATCCTAAGTACTTGAGCAGTCAGTGGGTTCACCTTAATTCATAGGGGCTGGATAATTTTAACCCAAGACTGAGCCAGTGGAGAAAACATTGCAGGAGCCTAATGCCAGGCCATTTAAAAAATCAGAAAAGAATGCAAAAGTAGAGGAGGTAGTATGGACAACAATAATACTCTCCTTTAAATCTGTTTTCAAATGGCCTCAATGCTGATTTTATGTTAAGACACAGTTTGCCTTTATGATCTGCATGGATAATGAAGCAATTAGCAGCCATCATATATAAAACATGCAAGTAGTCCACTAGATACCAAACAAACCATTAGCTATACCATGTGTAAGCTGATGTGACTGGATGGTTCCATACGCCAGTCCTGAAGGTTTGCCAGAGACCCTATTGGGACAGGCAGCAGTTGGTGTTATGAGGAATTCTGATTTGCTGGCAGTCAGCTGCAACCCCCAGATGCCAGTGACGTATTTAGAGGTAGACATGGTTATGTATACAGCAAGTGGGGAGACCCTATTTTAGCAGGGCTTTCAATGCAAACCCCTTCGTGAATCTGGAGCAAGGCACAGAGATGTGTTGCTCCAGCAAATGACAAATTGGAAACTTGTTTTGTTCTTTTAATTTGTTCTTTGCAGCAACCACTGGGGTGGGGTGAGCTGTCTCCAAATTTGATTGTCTCAGAGATGCTGCAGGAGATAATGTTTAAACCATGGATAGGCAAACTAAAGCCCGGGGGCCGGATTTGGCCCAGTCGCCTTCTAAATCTGGCCCATGGACAGTCTGGGAATCAGCGTGTTTTTACATGAGTAGAAAGTGTGTTTTTATTTAAAATGCATCACTGGTTATTTGCGGAGCATAGGAATTCGTTCTCCCCCCCCAAAAAAAATATATAGTCCAGCCCACCACATGGTCTGAGGGACAGTGGACCAACCCCCTGCTGAAAAAGTTTGCTGACCCCTGGTTTAAACCCTCCCCCAGCACAGCTTATTGTTCTATATTTGACTTCCGTAAAGCTCCTGAAGCTGAGGCTCCAATACTTTGGCCACCTCGTGAGAAGAGAAGACTCCCTAGAAAAGATCCTGATGTTGGGAAAGATTGAGGGCACAAGGAGAAGGGGACGACAGAGGACGAGATGGTTGGACAGTGTTCTTGAAGCTACCAGCATGAGTTTGACCAAACTGCGGGAGGCAGTGGAAGACAGGAGTACCTGGCGTGCTCTGGTCCATGGGGTCACGAAGAGTTGGACACGACTAAACAACAACAACAACAACAGCTGCTGTTGGTTCCACATTCCCCCTAACTGCAGCTAGCAGTTTCAGGGGGTGTTTTAGAATTTAGCATTGTGGAAGCCCATGTGATACCTTCCAGGTGTTGTGGGCTACAATGCACATCACCCCCAGCTATGGGCCATGCTGGCTGGAGATGATGGGTGTTGTAGTCCACAACATCTGGAAGGTGACATAATGGCTACCCCTGGTTTAACCATCTTCATAGTATTTGGAGCTCCCCATGGTTTTTTCTTAACACACACAAAAATGGTAAATCAGTCACAACTCTTCCATGGATCATATAATTTGACTCCAGGGAAGATAAGCCTTGTAGCAGCAGTGCTAAATTAACGACCTCAGGACCATCTGTGAAACGGCCCCATCATTTGAAAGCATTGAGAAGTTTCTACTACATGGATGGTACAAAAACACCCCGAAATGTTTAGCTACAAACTGCTTAATCCAATTTGTCATAGAGGAAGCACTTTCTCTTTCCTCCTTTCCCGGGAATCAGAATTCTAGGCAAGCATTCCTATTTATACAGGGTGGTGTTGTCCTCACACTAGACATGGAACAACAAATGAATTTAAATAAATGAGGAATTTTCAATGGCCGAGGATCACCCATGAGAGCTCTGAGCTTCTGTTTGCAAAGAAACTTTGGGGGCTGGAAGTCATTCCTCCCCAGGTGTCCTTGACAGTAGAGAGACCCAGCAGAGCTCTTGCTCAGACTCGCATGCTTAATAAAACAGATATCCAAGATAGGGAGATGATTATTAAGGCAGGCTCCGTCCTTTATTAGGCCTTCTTTCAAACAAATACAAACAAGCCCTGTGAAAGTATCACAGTAAGGGAGGATGAAATTAAAAAGCCAAGCACAATGGCATTAGCATGAGAGGTTATGACAAACGCAATCATTATTGTAAACAAATCCTAAATGCATGTAATCCACAAAGAAACTCTGAAACAATCCTTTTCCTCCATAGGGATCTGCTGTGGTATAGAATAATACAGTATCATTATAATAATATATAAAAAAGGGAGAGAGCCATGAGGCATATCGCTAAGAGGGAAAACAACATCAAAACATAACACAGAAAAGAAAAGGAAGCAGACGGTCTATTGTTTTTCTGCCCAGGGCAAAGGGAACAAAGAATTTTTAAAGAATGTTAACGTCATACCCCTGAGTTTGACCACAAGTGAAAATGACCTGCCTGGAACTTGAATGAGTCAAGGAATTTTTTTGTTATCTCCCCTTCTTTATTGATGTGTGTTGTTTTTCCTCTGTGTACATGTGCATGCACGCCACACAATTGTGTGAGCTCGCCCCATTTATAATGAATCCAACCCAGGAACGTAATTTTACAAATGCACTTTTACATTTAGAATGCTGTTATCATAAAAACAAAACACACACGGTGCGGGTAGTCAGCCTGACTTATAGCAGCTTGGTTCAACCTCGGCGAGATAACCAAGAGTAATGGTTTTTGATAATCAAGCCGCAGTATTAATATAACATGAACCGTAAATGCTTTTGTGCTGCAGCTCTGAGTAAGCTACCAAATCTCATTGGAATATAAAGGAGTAAAGCAGTATGGCTCTTTGTTTTCTCTCCTAAACTAAAGTGCTTCAGAGCTTTGCCATAGATGCTCCCCCTCCCTGACCCCCAGGCAGATTGTGAAAGTATTTTCTGAAGTGGATTGCTCTATAGGTGAATCACTGATCCTCATGTTCACATTTCGCTCCAGTCAGAAAAGTGCTCTGGAAAACTTGCCTGTAAGGACTTGTATGGCGGTGTTCAGATTCAGAAAAACCAGTAATGAAGGTCAGTTTTCGCAGTGGGGCCTATCAGTGTCCACAAGACGAATACAGTGGTACCTTGATTTACAACCATAATCTGTTCCGGAGGTCCATCTGTAATCCAAAACAGGTTGTAACCCAAGGCGTGCTTTCACCAATGGGGCCTCCAAAAAAAATTGTTTGTAATAATAATAAAAAAGGTTGTAATCCAAAAAAAAAGGGTTGTAATCCAAAAAAAGTTTGCAGACTGGGACACGCACTTCCGGGTTTGACGTGTTTGTAATCCAAAACGTATGCAAACCAGACTGTTTGCAAACTAAGGTACCACTATACTACTGTTTCATAAAATATCAGGGTGGTGTACAGCAATACAAAAACATTCAGATTTTCCATTGTTTTGCTTCATGCTGCTTTTAAAACATGCATTTATTTATTGTAAGTTGCTTTTAGTTACCGTATTTAATCGAATGTAACGCGCACCTTTTTTGGTCAAATTACGTAGCGGAAATTAGGGTGCCCATTAGATTTGATGGCACATTTACATTCGACAGCAAATACTTTTTTTGGTTTCAAGGTTTTGAAAGCTGAGGTGCACATTAGATTCGATGGCACATTGGGTTTGCATAAATACGGTACTTTGGTACCAAAGCGACTCGAAAGTTTAATAATAACGATAACAACAACCCATTAAAAACAGGACAAATTAATCATTGTGATAACTGGCAACTCAATAAAATTTTAAACAACTACATAGGCATAACAAAAAGTCTTCAAGAGATGTCTGAAAGTCAAAAGGAGGAACGGCTACTGAATCTGTTGAAAGTATGTTCCACAGCATGGAACTGGGAACAATAAATACCCATCTTCTATCGAAGACCTGTTAGGCCTCTGTTAGGTCAACTCTTGTTGACATCTCCAGGCTTCTAGTTTTATATATTTTAATCAATAAGTTGTTTGATCTACAATCTAATATACTGCAGTGCTTTTCCTGAACACTTTTATGAGTACTTTGTTTAAGTATAAATTTTTTAAAAACTCAACTTCTGCATTAATAATGGGAGAAGAGAATTCCTTCTTCATCACCAGACAGAGGGCCTTCTCGGTAGTGGCGCCCGCCCTGTGGAACGCCCTCCCTTCAGATGTGAAGGAAATAAGCAGCTACCTTCTTTTTAAAACACATCTGAAGGCAGCCCTGTTTAGGGAAGTTTTTAATATTTAATGCTGTATTGTTTTTAACACTTGATTGGAAGCCGCCCAGAGTGGCTGGGGAGGCTCAGCCAGATGGGCAGGGTATAAATAATAAATTGTTGTTGTTGTTGTTGTTGTTGTTGTTGTTGTTGTTGTTATAGCCTTGAAATTGTGTATGAACTAATGCAAGCATGTGGAAACTGTGGCCTTCCAGATGCTGTTGTACTCCAACACCCATTATCCATGACACTTGGCTATACTGGCTGGGGCTGATGGGAGCTGGAGTCCGCAAACATCTGCAGGGCCACTATTCCCCATCCCTGGCCTAACGGAACTCATTCCAGCTGCAACCAATAGTGAGAAAAGAGCCTAAATTATTCCAGTTTTCATCAACGGCCGGGGGGGGGGGGACATACTACTTGTAAGATTTATGGGATGTGGAGTTCAGCCTATCAAAAACAAAGGAGTTTTGATGAATGTAGCTGATTTTATATACATTGTATATACACGAACACCACACAAATGTTAATAGAATTATACTGAGTCAAAGCACAAGGCAACTATGAAAACAATATATTCCTAAGGTAGCAGTGTCACTACCACGTCATTTTCAAAGTAGATCTGTCATCAGAACATGTTCTGTTTCAAAGAACTATAATCTCTCATTAAGCTAAACACTGTTTTACTGACCGTATTTTTTCCACATATAAAAACTCACATTGCTTATGAGGCTAATTTAATATCAGTGACTGGTGTGGTACAAATTGATGACAGAGCTGCCTTTCTTGAAATCTCACATTTATTTCTTGCGGGTGGTGCATTAAACAGAGTTCTAACTCTTAACTACTTTTGATCATTAACGATCCCATGGCAATGTTGGTTGGTTGGGGGGTTTTTTGTGTGTTTTTTTACAAGACTCCAAGTGTTAAATTAATCACATCAACCTGGTCAAATTCCAGCTCATGTAATCTTGCATTCCTAAAATTCCAATTTCAACTGGAATCATTAATTCTTTTTCTACAAAACATATCCAGAGGTGCACTGCAAGGTTTATGTGGCTGAAGCAGAAAAAGTGGAATCATTCTTACCCAACCTAGAGGGAACTCAGTGGTATGTCAAACAGGCAACTTCTGCCAGCCATAAGGTAAAGGTAAAGGGACCCCTGACCATTAGGTCCAGTCGTGACTGACTCTGGGGTTGCGGTGCTCATCTCGCTTTATTGGCCGAGGGAGGTGGCATACAGCTTCTGAGTCATGTGGCCAGCGTGACTAAGCCGCTTCTGGCGAACCAGAGCAGCGCATGGAAACGCCGTTTACCTTCCCGCCGGAGCGGTACCTATTTATCTACTTGCACTTTGACGTGCTTTCGAATTGCTAGGTTGGCAGGAGCTGGGACCGAGCAATGGGAGCTCATCCTGTTGCGGGGATTCAAACTGCTGACCTTCTGATTGGCAAGTCCTAGGCTCTGTGGTTTAACCCACAGAGCCACCCGTGTCTGCCAGCCATAGCTTACCCTTATTGTGATGATATGGCTTGGTTTATCTCCCACCAAGCAACAGCCAGTAAAATGAGTAGGGGGGATGAGTTAAGAGTGCAATCCAAACCCCACTTCCTATAGTGGGATTTTGTGGAGCAACAGAACCACTGCAGAGGAAGATGGCAGGACAAAACAATTAGGCCACATCCCTGTGCCACCTCTGGCCTGGCACAATTGGGTACAAATCTGGCACAATATCATCTGGTGTCAACAGCAAGATGATCTCAGGATCCCTCCCTGCCCTTGGAACAGCCATTTGGACTTCCACCAGTACACCTCTTGCACTGCACCCACAGCGGCCAGTGGGAATGTGGCTCAATCCAAACCCCTGTCTGATGTAAGAGGGCTTTGGGTTGCTCTGTTATTTATGGGTTTCATTTATAACGAAACTTTTTAACCTACCTTTCTAAGAGCATGCTAACTCGAGACACCTAAGCTTTGTCAAGAACCATTTCAAACATAAGCAGAGCAAAAGAACAGCCAAAACAACAGAGTGGATAAGTCAAGGGCCTAATTTTACAGAGGCACAGCCTTTTTTCTAGCCAGAACTCACCAGTATTCAGTTTGGGCACCTCTCAGGGGGTGCCATTGCAGTTATAAGAGAACAAGGGAGGTGTTTGTGGTGAGTTCTGGCACTTTTTATTTGCTAGAAAAATAGCACTGCAAAGGAGCCAACTGAATACAGTGGTACCTCAGGTTAAGAACTTAATTCATTCTGGAGGTCTGTTCTTAACCTGAAACTGTTCTTAACCTGAGGTACCACTTTAGCTAATGGGGCTGCCTGCTGCAGCTGCGCTGCCGCTGCACGATTTCTGTTCTCATCCTGAAGCAAAGTTCTTAACCTGAGGTACTATTTCTGAGTTAGAGGAGTCTGTAACCTGAAGTGTCTGTAACCTGAGGTATCACTGTAATACCATTCTCAAAGCACATAAGCAGTGGATCATGTAAATCTCTCTGGGAAGGTGTGTAACGCCCGAGTAAGGACATGAGTAAGTGATCCTAGTTGTTCTACAAGACATGGGGTGGTAAATCTGCATTTCCTGATTTCGACAATGGCTATACTGTACATGCTATACAAGCCATTTAAGAATGATTTTTATTTTAAGTGACATACATATAAAATGAACAAATGCTGTAGTTCCAGCACAATACTGGCATTTTCAAGACACTTCCTCCCCTCCCTCCCCATTAAGGCTCATCCATGTGAGTTACTTCACTGACACCTCTGTGCTTTCAATCAGTTTTCAGAGTTCTAAACTTAAAACAGTTTCGCAGGACCAGTTTTCAGTTTGCCCCCCCCATCTGCATCCAAATAACTGAAATCATTAAGAAGCATTGCAAATTGCATTAGCCACTTCATCGCCCTTAAAAAGGAAAGACTACAAAGGATGAACAAGGGAAGGGAATTACCCCTTACCCCCAAACAAACGAAAAACAGGGCAAGAGTCCATGCAGAATAGAGATGTTATGGTTTGGCTTTGATTCTTTCCATAGCTATTGTTAAAACGACCATTGCTTACAGGTGTTGAGGCAGGGCAAAGTTTGTGTCCTTTGGCAGCGGATGAAAGGATACAGTCTCCTTTTGACGTGATGCAAAACATACTTTATAACTGGATACACTAGAAAGAAATTGTGGCGCCCTATTCCAAAGTCAGACAAAGTAGCATAGATTTAAATCACTGGCATAATTTATTCTACTTCAAGGGGATGACCAAAAGTTTCCTTCAAGTGGTGTGGTTGCTGCTGAAACTGATAGAACTTGGCTTCCCAGACAGTCTCCCATTTGGTCACTGGTCAGACCTAGGTTAATGCCTTTGGGGGCTTGGGGGCTTGCCCTGGGATGTTTGGCAGCTCATTCAAAGTTAAGCACTTTGAAGTAACCAAGGGCTAAATCAGTAGATCACACCCATTGAAATCAACACGGACGTTTAGTCATAACTAGTGATGTAAGAAAACGTCATTTTCTATTTCTGCCCCTTAATCGACACGTGTAGCAATGTTTCTGTTCCGCTGCAGTTCATCTTTTGCCAAAATCTATGTTATTCTCCCCATTGTCTACTGTGGTGAAATTACATAACTCGTGTCATATATGTAATTAATAATGTAAATTACATTGTCATTAGGTTGTTCCCCCCCATTCATTTCAATCCAATGGAAACTGTGCAAATGTGGGAAAAACGAATCAATAATTTGTGGACTGAAAGCAACAACAGTGAATGCCAATCATATTTTCTGCATTGAGTTCCATTCTGGACATGGGACAAATAAGCAAACACCGGCAATTTCCACTGCCATTTCTCTTTTCCTAGGAATTCTCTGACATCCCTAGTCAATACAACTTATGTTCTACTGAACTAAGCATGACAAACTTAGTCTGAATCCAACCCTATAATTCCAATGTCAAGTGTGGAGCCAGTGCTATAAATCTCTTCAACTGAAGTAAAGGGGACAGGGAAGTGCTTAACCTTAGCCAGCTTGTGTCAAATTATTAATAAAACGTCACCTTTTGTGGGGTATAAACTATTTTGAGCAGCAGGAATCCTGATCTGCTTGGATCCCTCTTCTGCAAGAATGGTTAATCATTGTTAATCCAGCCCTGAAAACCAGTTCTTATAGCAGAATGAACTAATGATGTCAAGCGAGACTATCACACATGGCATCTTGTTTTGAAAATACTGGGTCTATATTTAAAATTGTTTTTGAGTTTTCCTCTGGGCTGCTGAGGATATACATTTGTCATCTTGACCTATCCTAGCAGGATCACAATTCTGTGGGCT
The DNA here is from genome assembly GCF_027172205.1 of Podarcis raffonei. Taxonomy (NCBI): domain Eukaryota; kingdom Metazoa; phylum Chordata; class Lepidosauria; order Squamata; family Lacertidae; genus Podarcis; species Podarcis raffonei. The sequence goes on along the minus strand of NC_070607.1, from coordinate 29,268,339 downwards.
ATTCTCCAGGTAGCTACTTTTGTTGTTGTTGTTGAAGCAGTAGTTTGTTGTTCAGACAGCTGGCTTGAGTTTGCTTACTTACTAGATAAGTTTTTCTTGTAGAAGAGCTAATGTCTCAATCGAAAAAGCTCCATTTTATGAATCGATAGCGGCCTCACTTCAAGATACAAAAGAAACAGAAATACAGCCTGTTTGTGCTATATAAGGTCTATGGATTTGCTATTTCTGACTTCCACAGATAAGCACAAATAGAAAAAGTGTGCAGAATGGTCATATTTTGCTGTATGAAGTGGACAGATTCTTATTGTCTTGCCTTTTCAGTGGTAAAGGTTAACACTTTAATATTAAATAGCCTCTCTTTGATTTAAGGTGTATGGGGTATTTGACCGGCCAGCTAAACGAGCTGAGGGTAGCCGATGAGTCTCAAACCTTGTTACACCTCCTTCTGGCAACTCCTGCAGCCAAGCCGGTGCCAAACATATTGCTCTGCTTTCTTTTGGACCACATCAGTGAGACGGCCAGGGGGCTGGGGCTGTGTCATCTGGGCAGTCCAGGAGCTCCATAAACACTGCCCAGTCTTATGCCCACAGAGAGATCACTTCAGTGCCGTTAACTCAGTGCTTTGACTTCATCCCCAGGGGCACACTCCACTGTCTCTCGAGACAGACAGGTGCCAACAACAACATCTCTTTGATTTCCTCTAAGCATCATTTAGTTTTAGCTATTGTGCGAGCCGGGGTTGGAGAACCTGTGCCCCCCCAGGTGTTGTTGGGTTCCAACTGCCATCAGCCCCTGCCAGCAAGTGGTCAGGAATTATGGGAGCCCCCCAAAAATATGGAGGTCCATGGGCTCCCTACTGATGATATAAGCAGATGTTTGGAGGACTATTTCCCAAGATCTATTCAATTTCTTCCCCCTCCCCCAAATGTTCTAAAGAACAATTCTGTGCATTACTTATTACAGTGGTACCTCGGGTTACAGACACTTCAGGTTACAGACGCTTCAGGTTACATACTCTGCTAATCCAGAAACCCAATTCAGGTTAAGAACTTTGCTTCAGGATGAGAACAGAAATCACACACCGGCAGCGCAGGCCCCATTAGCTAAAGTGTTACCTCGGGTTAAGAACAGTTTCAGGTTAAGAATGGACCTCCAGAATGAATTAAGTTCTTAACCCAAGGTACCACTGTATATTGCATCAGATATTCTTACAGTCTCTTAGCGGCTCTTGATGCGTATCAGTAACAACTGACTGAATCCATTCTAGTTTCATTGGCAGCCTCACCTCATAACTGTCGCTGCCCTAGAGGTCATGAACAAGGAAGTGGGATCGTGTGGGTTTTTCTGGACCGCTTGCTGTGACTATAAAACTCTTTGATGGCACCAGGATGGCTTGCTGGGAATTCCATGTAATACATTCCAGTTATGTAAGTTCTACTTATTAGGACCCTAACAGGCAACTCTCTGAATGTTGATAATGATCTCGTCTGTGGAAACAGATCTGTTGGGTTGCTCAGGATCAAGGAGCTTAAATGCCATGGCATTGCCATAATGTCTTCTCCATTGGACACTGCAAATGGTTCTGGATTCAGGAGCTAGACTCTTGATGGTGGATGGCCAAAGAGATCATATTATACCTGTACATCGTTCAATGATCTCTAGTGGCTGCTTTCCGGAACCTTTGGATCCACCACAAAACTGAAGATCTTCTTGCTGCCTTTTCAGCCCCCTGCTCTGATAACAGGCCTTTTTCTTGTGGCTCATAGAATGGAAATAGGGACCACTGGGCTGAGCTTCTCGTTCACCAGCAGAGACACCAGCAGAGAAGCTTCTCCAATAAAAACACTTGGCAAGTGGCAACATTCAGAAAGAAAAAACCCAGATGGCAAAAGCCAGAATTAAAGCTGCCCTCGCAAACTATAAATAATCATGGAATCCATGGTTCTCATGAGATCATGGCAAGTATTTCTATTTAGATACATGACCTTGGCACACTGGATTTCCTGAAAAATGAAGGACCAGCTGGGGTTAATGGCCTACAGCTATGCCTAAGGCCATCAAGTCTCCCAGTCAGTCATTAATCCCCAGGATGTACCCTGAGCCTTGATCATTTCTTCTTAATTAAGGCCTTAGATTCTCAGGATCCTTCCATTGTGCCAGGAGACTCTTTATTTACTTCAAGGAATGTGTTTTATGTAACCTTAGCTTCCTCCCAACTTTTCCCTCTAAAGATATTTGACATGACACGTTCCAATTTCCTTTCTAATGGCCAATGTTTAATATGGCTTACACACAATTATTCCCCCCCTTTAATCTTTGGCACAGGCCCTTTACTCCAAAACTGGGGGGGGGGGTATGAGGCAGAGGGGGGATTAATCCATTTTATTTTTTTTGTCCCATGAGAAAATATAACTGTCATTTCTGCATGAAGGATATTGAATCTAAAGTAAATTACTAGCCAGGTTTTAAAAGCTTCCATCTTTAAAGCAAATAAATCCCAAATTAAATACATCTAAATGAGAAGGGGAGGGAACCAGAAAACATTTAGTAAGGATAAACAGATACGGCATGAGGAAAGAACTAAAAATGAGAGATGCAGTAACAGAACCCACTTCTTCTTTCCAGGTCTTAGCCATTCATTTTTCATTTACTCTTGGGGGTCATTGTATTTTTACTAATTCTGGTTCATAAAATAAGTCTTAATTACAATTTAAAGTAATAGCAAAAACAAGCAAAAGCACCTCATTACAGTAAAGTTGCATTGCTCTGAAAATATGCTTAATTTTAAGCTAGAGGGGTGTGTGTGTCCTGCATAGACCTTTTCTTCTAATTTCAGAGCTTTTGTCTATTATCTTTGAGAATTCTTAGAGAACAGGTGAGGTCCCTATAGACTGGGGGACAGCCAGTGTGGTGTAGTGGTTAAGAGCGGTGGACTCGTAATCAGGTGAACCGGGTTCGATTCCCCACTCCTCCACATGCAGCTGCTGGGTGACCTTGGGCCAGTCACACTTCTTTGAAGTCTCTCAGCCCCACTCACCTCACAGAGTGTTTGTTGTGGGGGAGGAAGGGAAAAGGAGATTGTTAGCCGCTTTGAGACTCCTTAAAGGGAGTAAAAGGTGGGATATCAAATCCAAACTCTTCTTCTTCTTCTTCTTAACATACTGCGGATCCCAGGATTTTCGGCAGGGTGGGGATGCCATGCCTGTTGGAGTGTCGCAACAATCATTTAAATGTACAGTGCCTTGTACCCACAGGTGCGTAATGTGAACTTTGGGTGTATGAATAACACCAAAGGATCAGAAAACTTCTGGGAGTTCATAATCAGGAGCTTGAGGCAACCTGGATATACAAGATTATGAAAGACTTGAATCCTAAAAGAACTTGGGGACATCCCTAAATGCATCAATTAATTAATCCCTAAATGCTATTCACTGACCTATGCCAACTCCCATTCATTACTTTGAAGAGCTTTTAATATATTTTTATTCTTTTCATTCTGCTGTACTAGTGTTTATTTAGCTCCTTTTAGTTTTTTATTCTTCTATCACAGTCATTTTAATTCATTGTAGCTCACTAGCTTGAGCTCTATTGAAGAAAGGGCAAGGTATTAATGTTTAAAACAAATGCATATATAATAGCTCCCGAAGAAGGGATGTAAAGGTGTTCCCTCCATTTTATTATTCCTTTTGTTTTCATTATTTAAAACTTCATTTCTTTCATTCACTGAAATCACATTCATTTCATTAGTCATTTGTTTTTGCAATTCATGTTCCTGAGTCCTCCCCATTATTTTTCCAATAAAACCCTGCTTTTAAAAATATGCTCCCTCTCTCTGTGTGTAAGGGAGATTTCAGCACTTTCCCCCTGGCAGCCACCATTTTATTTCCCCAGAATGGTCTACGCATTTTGTCTTCCAGTGTATCCTTTGGTGATGGTGTCAAGGATGAAATGTTGAGGCTGCCTTTTTTTGGCCCCTGGCAGCCTTCATTGGCAATTTCCAGTTGCTTTCCCCAGAACATTCCAGAATGATACCACACCAGGGTATCAGACCAGTGAGCTAGAGAAACAGAAAACCTGTCTCTTGCAGTGGGCAGAAAGAGGTTTACAAAAATGATCCCCATCCTTTTTTTTTACCCTCATTACTCACAACGTTCATTTCATATAGACTGAAAATTAGGACGCGGGTGGCGCTCTGGTCTAAACCACTGAGCCTAGGGCTTGCCTATTGGAAGGTAGGTGGTTCGAATCCCCGCGATGGGGTGAGTTCCCGTTGCTTGGTCCCAGCTCCTGCCCACCTAGCAGTTCGAAAGCTTGTCAAAGTGCAAGTAGATAAATAGGTACCACTCTGGCGGGAAGGTAAACGGCCTTTCCGTGCACTGCTCTAGTGTCGCCAGAAACGGCTTAGTCCTGCTGGCCACATGACCCGGAAAAACTGTCTGCGGACAAACGCCGGCTCCCTCGGCCAGTAAAGAGAGATGAGCGCCGCAACCCTAGAGTCGTTCGCCACTGGACTTAACTGTTAAAAGGTACCCCTGCCCGTACAGGCCAGTCTTGACAGACTCTGGGGTTGTGCGCCCATCTCACTTAAGAGGCCAGGGGCCAGCGCTGTCCGGAGACACTTCCGGGTCACGTGGCCAGCGTGACATCGCTGCTCTGGCGAGCCAGAGCCGCACACGGAAACGCCGTTTACCTTCCCGCTAGAAAGCGGTCCCTATTTATCTACTTGCACCCGGAGGTGCTTTCGAACTGCTAGGTTGGCAGGCGCTGGGACCGAGCAACGGGAGCGCACCCTGCTGCGGGGATTCGAACCGCCGACCTTTCGATCGGCAAGCCCTAGGCGCTGAGGCTTTTACCCACAGCGCCACCCGCGTCCCGGACTTAACTGTTAGGACTCCCCTTTTAACTCATTAATTTAGCCACGATGAACGGAGCAGGCCCATATGTGAAAGACATGTGCTTTTCTGCAACGAAGTAACTATCTATCACCGCATAAGCCTTATTCACCTGTTTTACTGAAGGAGGGTGGGCTTAAAGAGGGGAGAGGGCATGCACACTACCCCCACCTCCAACATCCTTGCATGTCCTGGCTCTACGTTTGGCATATGCATGTTGAGTGTGAAGTTCAGAAGGGAAACTCTTCCTGTGTTCAAGTAAATGTACATATAACCCTTACTGGGACTTGGAACCCTGCAGAATGCTGCTTTATCGGGGTTCCCAATGACGGGGTGCGTCCAGACATGTCTATTTAGACCAGGGTTTCTCAAACTTGGGACTCCAGCTGTTTTGGGACTACAATTCCCACCATCCTTGACCATTGGCCCTGCTAGCTAGGGATGACGGGAATTGTAGTCCAAAAATGGCTGGAGACCCAAGTTTGGGGAACCTTGATTTAGACCAAGGGTGGCCAACTCCCAGAGACTGCGATCTACTTACAGAATTAAAAACTGGCAGGGATCTACCCCCGTCAAAGTTGCTGAGCTTTTTTAAGGGAGGAGGAAAGCCTCGTTTGGGGGCCGAAAAAGGAGCAGCCACTCACCAACAGATCGCTGGGGGAACAAACAGCCTTACTGAGTAAACTACCATATTTTTTGCTCTATAAGACTCACTTTTCCCCTCCTAATAAGTAAGGGGAAATGCGTATGCGTCTTATGGAGCGAATGCAGGCTGCTCAGCTATCCCAGAAGCCAGAACAGCAAGAGGGATTGCTGCTTTCACTGCGCAGTGATCCCTCTTGCTGTTCTGGCTTCGGAGATTCAGAATATTTTTTTTCTTGTTTTCCTCCTCCAAAAACTAGGTGCGTCTTGTGGTCTGGTGCGTCTTATAGAGCGAAAAATATGGTGCTTCTTCTGTTCTGCAGAGCATGCAACAATGGAGGGTGGGGCGAGGTTGCCAGGGCCGGATTCTATTTTATCCAGCAATTGACCACGATCTACCAAAACCTGGGGATCTACCAGTACATCGCGATTGACCTGTTGGACATCCCTGATTTAGACCTTTATGCTCAATCTGAATGGCTGTAGCTCAGTGGCAGCATTCCCAGCTAGGATGGAAAAGACTCACTGTTTAAAAAGCTGGAGAGCTGCTACCAGCCAGTATGGACCTTACGGAGCTACATGGATCAATGTCCGACTTGTCATCAGGCAGTTTCCTAAGTTCTTAGCACATGGAGATTGGAAATGGGGGGGCATGGGGGACATTAGGGGCTGAGCTTGCATGTTTGCCCCTCCTCACATTATGCGCCCCAGCTTGCTCACCCAAATACATGCATAGGGCTAATAGTCTCCCTGTATACCTGGTGCATCACAAACCTATTTCCAAAATGTTCATATTTTCATGTCTGCTTATCTCTAGGGCCTCTTATTTCTCCCCCTTCCTTCATATGCATTGAGCCCAGAACGAAGTGCTGACCTCAACTTTGTATTCTCTATCTATTATCACATTATGCCACAACCTCAGTATTATTTAAATGCTGGAGTTTTGCTGGAGATCTTAAGGAGTCTCACAATTGCAAAGTGTCACACAATTTCATAGAGAATGACTACAGGTAAACAGCATATAAGCAGGAACATTGGCCACTTGTAGAATAACTCCCTCGCCTGCATTTCCAATTATATTCCTTTCTGGTAAACAGCAGACAATGACATTTCAACAGTTCAAGGCAGTAACCACAGAAGATTACCTAAGAAAATGAAAGAATCTTTTTTTAAAAAAGCAATGGGGATTTTTTTCTTTTCTTTTTGTAGATTAAAAAGCATATTATTGCCATTAACCTGGGTTAAAAGCTGGGCTTGGATACAAAAAAACTCTTTTTGCTAATCATGTTACAGATTAAAGAATTCATTCTCTAAGTGCTCCAACTTTGAATCTTCCAGCGAGGACAAACTTTGAACCTTGTTTAATGATGCTGGGGGAGACTTTCTTCTCTTGAACTACTGCTAAAAGACTTTAAAAATAAATAAATATTTTTTTGAAAAAAGAAAAAGGAAAAGGAAAATAATGTTATTTCAGCAATGAAGCACTTTAAGAGACTGACTGAAACCACAATGTATAAAAAGTATAAGTCGGGCTTGGCAGAAGTGAACTAAATAAATAGTGATGCTAAGCGACATATCTAACAATGTAGCCTCAGTGTCTTGTCATTAGCACAATTATGTCAGTACAGTCAATCAGCACATTGCCTTGACTTTAAAGGAAGAATCTGAATGCATGCTTTTAAAGTCGGAGGCAGGGAAGCAGCGGAACGGAGGGATCATCACATTAAAACAGCAAAGTGACTTCATAGCTATTCACGGCTCCTCTTTGCTTTTCTTTAAACAACCCACAAGGTTATACCTTTTTCAAGTGCTTTGTTATCAGAGTATTGTTGAAAAATTATTCTTATGGTTTCAATACCATCTGAAATAGGCTTAGGAGGAAACCCAAAGAGTGGCAAAAGGGGTGGGGGAAGGACTGGAGGCAAACACTCCTTTCACAAACAAGACACTGATTTACTACTTAAAAGTGATAATGAAGGGCATCCAATCGTGATCTTCAAGCAGAGATAAACAACACACACACACACACACACACACACGAGTCTTTAGACGTAAAGCCTTTACAGACCTAAGCATCACTTTTCTGTGTGAGATGATAGCAGTTACTGGTATTATCAAATTAATATCCATCTGATATATTGGGTGACCACTAGGGATGGGCAATTCCAATTCTGTCAATTTCATTTTTTCGTTTCCCCAGTCTTCCATTTGATTCTCCACATTTCCACATCAGTTTGCAATTATTTTTTTCACAATCAAACATTTTAGTGTGAATTTCTCCCAGTATATGCATGTACAGTATCCCTGTTTAGGAAAGCTTTTAATGTTTGATGCATTACTGTATTTTTATATTTTGTTGGAAGCCGCCCAGAGTGGCTGGGGAAGCCCAGCCAGATGGGCGGGGTATAAATAATAAATTATTATTATTATTACAGTGGTATCTCTGGTTACATACTTAATTCGTTCCGTAAGTCCGCTCTTAACCTGAAACTGTTCTTAACCCTGAGACACCACTTTAGCTAATGGGGCCTCCCGCTGCCCCTGCGCCGTCAGAGCATGATTTCTGTTCTCATCCTGAAGCAAAGTTCTTAACCTGAAGCACTATTTCTGGGTTAGTGGAGTCTGTAACCTGAAGCGTATGTAGCCCAAGGTGCCACTGTATTATTATTATTATTTGCCATTTGTATGGTAACATTTTTGCAAAGCTGATTTCCTCTAATAGAATACATTTCTGCGTACTATTTTCACCAACATACACATTTTAATTCTCACATTACCATAGTATATGCATTGTTTGTGGGGGGTTTTAGTACATGTTACTGGTCTGGGGAACTGCACTGAGGAAAAAAAAAGAGAGAAGTGTGAATTTTGAAAGCCAGTGGCATTTTGTTTCAAAAGTGTGAATTAGGCACGTTCACCTTTAAGCGTGAGTTGAATTGAAGCCGCCCACCCCACCTCTAGCAAACCCCTCATCCCTATTAGGGCTTTGGGTATGTCTTAAGTGGCAGCAGCAAAACTACAGCATCACCACTGATGCTCAGAACGCATGAGCCAGTGTGATATAGTGGTTAAGAGCAGTAGACTCGTAATCTGGTGAACCGGGTTCGCTTCCCCGCTCCTCCACATGCAGCTGCTGGGTGACCTTGGGCTAGTCACACTTCTCTGTAGTCTCTCAGCCCCACTCACCTCACAGAGTGTTTGTTGTGGGGGAGGAAGGGAAAGGAGAATGTTAGCCGCTTTGAGACTCCTACGATTAGTGATAAAGCGGGATATCAAATCCAAACTTCTCCTCTTCTTCTATGTGAGTTTCTACATATTGACTGGCAATGTTAAATCACATAAGGTACCCCTCACTTCCTTAGGAAGACCCGCCTTACACAGATGTCAGGAATGCCAGGAACCACAGAGCATTCACAATCAAGTCATGGATGGCAGTGGTCTTATGAATCATTGACCTAGCATTACACAGCAACCCTTCTTGATTCCAGTATCCATCTGGTCAAGACCAGACCCGGAGGCAGGGATAGTCTTCAAACAACGACTAAACCTGCCTCCTTGGTAATGACATGGTCTGGTCTTAGTGTAACTCCTCCTCCTGCCCATGACCACCGAGATCGGATGTCCCAGTGCTTCCCCCCCTGTGGAACTTACCCCAGCCATTGTGTTGGCTGGGGCCCCACTCACAGGCAGCCCCGATCCCGCCCCTTAAAAACAAAACGCAAACAATACAACCAATAAAACAACAAAAAACAAAAACAGAACAGTTCTAGAAAAATTTATCCCCAACCAAATATCCATCCCACCCACCCACCCCCAACAAAGCAAAAAAGGAAAAAAGAAAGAAAAATTTAAAATGCCACCAACTGCTTAAGGACATTTTAAAACACATTAACCACTTGGAACAGGGAAGCAATAGCAGAAAAACATCCCGCACTTCCCCAAAAGTTTGTTCCAAATGAGGACCTGGGCCACGCCCCCTGGGCCAGTTGGAAAATGCCCTGGAAGGCAGCAGGCCCTGTAGTCCTCACCACAGCCAATGGTCCAAGGTCTCACTGCCACAGGAGTCCCTTTGTAGCTGCTTACATCCCTGCCACTGTGGGGACAGTGTGGAATCGTAGTTAAGAGTGTCAGGCTAGGGCCTGGGGGAGACTAGAGCAGGTATCATCAACCATAGCTGGGGTGACTGTGTTCGATGAGCCTGACACATCCATATACCGCACAATATCCCTAATGCCAGGTAATTTTCGAACAAGTTAAAAAGCACAGGTCCCAATACGGATCCTCAGGAGAACCAGCTTCTTTAATCCCTCGTTTATGACAACTGTCCATTGATTCCTACTCTCTCTGTTTCCTGTTCTTTAACCAGTTACAGATCCATACGAGGACCTGTGCTCTTATCACATGACTGCTAAATCCTCTAAAAAGTACGTATATAATTATTTTGTGCAGCTTAAATTATCTCTCTTTCATTATCATAATAATAATAATTATAATAAAATTTTATTTGTATCCCACCCTCCCCAGCCTAGGAGGGCTTGTTCACTGTTCATTATATTTATATATCTGTTATTCTGCAGATTCCAAATATGTTACATAAAATATCAACAGATATAGGTGGGACCCGTTCCAGTCTCAATTCTGAGCTTAACAGAGAAGCTGCCTTTTATACAACTTTTGAAACAACTGCTCAACAGTGCAGGGAGGTAGAATCCAGCAAACATACAATGCACAGAAATACAAATACAAACTGCTGTTTTCTGAGTGGATCTCTGGATTCAGAACATTTAATTTTTTTCATTATGATTTTGGTTGAACAATAGGTGCATTTATATGACTTTTCAGCATAATTAGAAGTTTTAGAGCAATTAGAAGGGCCTATATCTATGACAGTCAAATACCAAAGAAGATAGTTCTCTCTCTTGCACTTTCTTTCTTTTTTTTATTAAAACATAAAAGTTAACTTTTCATTTTCCCTGTTGGATCAAGCGAAATGTTCAGTTAACTTTCTTCTCTCTTTCAAACTATGCTGCATCAGCAAAAATTCAGTAAGGAACATTAATTATCAAATGTGCCAGTTTTGTGACTATTAAGTACCTCATTAGATTCTGTTTTGGAAATTGCATTTATGAGCATTTTTATACAAAAAAAAATATCTAGGCATGCTTGGCATTCTGTAACTCCACATATACAGTGTGAGATGAAGATCATCTATGCGGCTGCTGTAGCATATGTGGTTTTTGTTAAACTAAAAGCACTTCAAGCAAATTTGTTACTTTATCGCAGGAAATGTAACATTTGAAATATGAAGCTCTGTAACCCCAATCTTCTCTGATCAACATGCTCAAAGGGCTTTCAGAGGGAGTAAAATAAATGTGCAGCAGAAAAGGGTTTAAACGAATGAAAGAAAGACGGTGTGAAATGGTTTTCCATTGCATTCTCCCACGTTACAATTAAAATACCACCTACAGATTTACACCTGTCCATCCATCCATGTAAACACCTTTATGCTAATTTCGATTATACAACTCTCCCTCACGTTGATTAAATGAGCAGGTATGTATTTGGTTTTCTTTAGCAGGTATATATCTATATTTATATACTGTACCTGGCTTTCATATTATATACAAACCTCTCACTCTTAGAGCAGAAATCCACATACTTTTAACAAAAGGAGGAGGGGAACGAGGCAGGGGAAAAAATAAATTAAAACTGTGTTTAAAATATATCATCTGTCCTAACCTTTCCTCCATTAGGGAAAATATGCCTGGAAAAAAGATTAAATACAAATTTGCTTTGCTTTTAAACCCACTTAAGAAGCACCTATCCCATCTGTCCATATAAATTCCAATGGAAAACACGATGACATGCAATTACTAATCTCAATGTACACAGCTATGCCTCGGGGACTTGGTGGTTCATATTTTACTGTTCTGTAATCAAATACAAAACTAATGAGTAAAAATATGCTTCCCCCAATAAATTTCCAGCACCTGGACAAGCGTCTGACAGGGAAATGGAAGATGCTCACACAAAATTCATTCTGCAAAGCTATTAAAGTGTTATACTTGCCAACAAGTGTTCATTAAACAAGAATGAAGGATCTTTATGCCAGTTTCTTACCAAAGGCTTTTTAATATTTTAATGGAGAGTAAAGACTATTTATCTGAACTCTGATCAGTTAATGTTCAAATCTGTTATGAAGAAACAAGGAGTCTTTTATAATACCTTTCATAAAAATCCACTTTGCAATGCTTCAAATAAAGACTAAGCACTGTAAAAGATTATGTTGCATATAAACAAAATCAGTATCGTTTTGAAATTATATGGTTATTCCTGGAACTCTTTCTCACATCAGAAATGTGTTTTGTATATATTTTTATTTAAAGAGTGGTTTGATAAACACCCCCCATGATACAAATGGAAAAAGGGATTGGAGGTGACATCACTTTTTCAAGAGCTGGAAATAAAACAAAGCCAATTTCATGGGACAGATGAAAGACGAGTGAGAATAATAGAACCTACAAACCTAGTCCATATACCTCTTTAGGAAACAAGAGCTTAGATAGAGGTGATGGTAATCGAGAGATAATCTTCCATAAAGGAATCTGTGAGCTGCTTCTCATGTTACACTTGACATGGGTACTGAGCTGTTCTGCATAGCAGAATGCTAAACGGGGAGGCTTTTCTCTAAAAACCACTTAAGCTTCCCTGCAGGCAAACTTTAGAGGAATGTATTAATGCGCACTTTGAGTCTGTGAATTTCATAATCTTTTGTACTGTACTCAGCTCCTTGCTGCCATGTTTGGCACATCGGAGCATCAGAAAGCATTGCCAGGGGTAAGGAGGGCTGGTCATTTTTCCACATGTATTATTTTATCAGTCCGTTCTGCACTCATCTGTGGATTTTTTAAAGGGAAGAAATCCACATGAAAATCCATATTCAGATAGCACTAAATACGTAGTTTGAACACATTGTTTTCAGGGAGGAGGGGGGGAAAAAGACAGATCTCATTCTAAAACACACATTTTCATACGTATTCTGTACATTTTAGAGCCAAGAACTGCATTGCTAAATTTAGTGAAGTGCAGCATCTGAAGGACAACTGCGGTTCACATTGTATCACAATTCACAAAGATCTAATTCTTCGATTCCCTGGCTGAAGGGCACCCTTGATCATAGCTGTCAATCATCCCTTATTTGGTGGGAAACTCCCTTATCCCAGCGCCATGTCCCACTGCTGTCCCTTATTGATGATGTCCCTTAAATTTCCCGGGTTTCAAAGGAAGCAGCTCCTCTCCCTTCCTCCCTGCCGGCCATGGAAGAGGGAGGATCCAACTGTGTTGCTTGGCTGCGTTGCTCACCCAATAAGGAGTCTAAGAATGACTGGGGGGTGGAGCTTGCATGCCTTGTGCTGATCAAATCGGCCACATTGCCTGGGGACTTGCCTTTGCTCAGCGCTTCCCAGCGGAGAGATGATGGTGGTTTTCCTTGCTGCATCCCCTTTGCCGAATTGCTGCGCTGTGGGAACCACCGCTTGAGGCTTCATTTGGCTGCTAGTTGAGCTTTCTGCCTTTGGCTCAGAGGGGTTCAGAAGTTGAACATACCTGTGCTCTGAAAATCCCTTATATTGGCTGCTGATCCCTTATTTTCGAGGTTGCTGGTCCCTTATTTTCAAATCTGTAAGTTGACAGCTATGCCCTTGATGCCACTTATTAGTATGCCACAGTATGGAAGTACTACTGACTTTGAAGCATGCATTTTAGGAGCCTCCTAATCTTATGCTTGCTTCCTCAATACTCCATCCTTGGCTCAGACACTTAGGTGGCACCAAGCTATGTCCCCATCTATAGAGCGGTCGCTCAATCTTGCCATTATTGGCAGCTGTGGTTTCCAAAATAAACAAATAGAAAGATAGATTTGGAGATAAATTCTTTGGATTTGTTCCAAAGAACAGTTGTGTGCAAACAATTAAAGCTGATGATAACAATAAAAGCAAGATGGTGACAACACAACTTTTCTCCCAGCTGTCCTTCACTCAGGCTAGAGGTCTCTAAATACTACATGTATTAGCAACCATCTTAGAATAACTCCAACAAATCATGGGGGAAATTGTGGAGAGTTGGAAATTTGCGGCTTGTGAAGCGATTAGGGAAAATTTAATAAAGATGTTTTACAGATGGTATTTAACACCAACCGAAATACGTAAAATGTATAAAACAAAATCAAATCTGTGTTGGAGGTGTAACAAAGTAGAGGGGACACTCATACATATGTGGTAGACATGTGATAAAATCAAAGGCTTCTGGGATATAGTGTACAAAGAAAAGGTTTAAACAAAACTTTGTTTTAAAAAATAGAAGCTTTTTTTATTGGGGATACCAGACACAGGTATTGCCGGAGAAAATAAGAAAATATTCCTTTATGCCACAGGAGCAGCAAGAACACTAATTGCCAAAAATTGGAAAAAAGAAATAATCCCGACAAAAAAAAGAATGGCAAGACAAACTATTTGATTATATTGAATTGGCTAGATTGACGGAGGCAATTAGGGGTCAAACCAAGCAAAAATTCCGAAAAGAATGGGTAAAATATAGAGAATATCTTAAAAAGCAGTGCCCTCAAATTAATACTTGGACTTGCTTGGATTAATTTCTGCAGAATAATTTATGGTACTTTAGCTAAAAACAGAAAGAAAAAGAGGGTAATAATGAACTGAAAAGGAGACAGTTTACCAGAAACAAAAAAAGAACCGTGTTGAGGATGAAGGAAGTCAATTAGAAGAAAAGAAGAACTGAACAATGGTATATATATGTGTGTGTGAGAGAGAGATTATTTGTTTTGTATAAGTTTTTGTACATTATCATGTTTTATTTGTATTTTTGTGTTTTGTGGTTGTTTGTTTTTCTCTTGATTCTGTACTATTATTTTCATGTTTAGTTTGACAAGTGTGTGTGTATGTGTTGTAAATAAACTATACACACACACACACACACACACACACACACACGAACTCCATCAGATTGTACTACCTTGACCCCACTAAGGGTGACTTTCCTACCACATTAATCCTCAGAGGGCCATATTGGGATGACCAACCAAGCATATTTCCCCACAATAAGAGTTCTTCCTGTCCTGGATTGCAGAAAGGCAGTGTACATTTCTTGCTTTAAAAATGATGCCTGCTCAACCTCTATGCAATTAGCCAGTTCCACACGTGGAATCTGCTGTTATTATGTCTAGTTATTCCCTTAAACAGAAAGCAGAGCTGACGGGCATAAATTTAAACTCACAGAACCCTCCTTTTCTAAGAACCAATTGGCCTGTCAGGGTGAGATACAAATCCATTGCTGCTGGCCAATGTAAGAGAAGGGGAGCTGATTTTTCATATTTTCCACGTCACTGCTACAGCCCCTTGTGCTTTCCCTGAAAATATGTACCAAAGAATTGGGGGTCCCATCAGAATGTATGTGGTGGCAAGGTGTACATGTAGGGAGGAAAGGTCAAGGAAAAAATTGCTTCCCATTCTCTTATGTTAGCAGACAACTCTGCTGGATCAAAAGCTATTCTGCATACATATATCTCAAAGTTGGCAAATATGAAAAATCAGATATGTGTGTGTAGCAACCCTAAATCCAGGAGGTCATGATGTCATGAGGGGAAAGCGGAATTCCCCAGAGGGGTGAATGTACAAGAAATAACTCTAAATTGTGCAAACAAGCAAATTAAACTGAACAGTCCAGAAAAGGGGTGGGCAGGAAGAATACATACATTTATAAAAAGACAAAAGAAAGACACGTGAAGCAAGTAACAGAACAGTCATTTGCCAAGAAGACTGGAAGAAAGATTCAATCTCGCCCATGTTATTGATCTGGCTCAACCATCTTGCATTCAGATGCCAACCTAGAATCATTACTTGAAATTCTCCCAACTTTTTGGAATCAATTACACCAGTGCTTTTGCTCTGATACCAAACTGCAAATGGATGGCTGGCCATTAAAACTTTATACTCTCGAGTCTGAATCCGGCAAAGCATTTCAGCACATGCTTAATTTTAAAATTCCTTTGTGGCTCTGGAGGGTTGGTGCCCAATCCAAGCAACGCACATGAAAATTCATGGAAAGGTTCCCAGTGACGAGCGGAGCAATCAGATCTGGCCCCCGTTAAGCCTCTCTCTCTCTAATCAGAGCACAATACAGAACACAAACCAAATTTAAAAGCTGCATCTCATGCAAGTCTATTCAATCTTTCATGAAATCAAATCTTTATGAATACAACTTAAATTTCTCCGTTAAAAAGTGTGTGTGTGTGTGTGTGTGTGTGTGTGTGTGTGTGTGTGAAAAATTAAAATGACTTTCATGAATTTGCATATGTTAAATTATACAATTGCATGCACAGCTGCTAGTTTTATATATCCATATGAAGCCTGGAATGACATGTTTCGGTACTAGTTTTTAATGTCTAAAGCACAACCGACAGAGCTTTGCAAAGGCACAAAGAAATTTAGCCGATCGAAGTACCTACATAGGCTGGCTCACACATGGTACATTACAGCCATTGCATTTTGCTGAACTTTTACTAAATGAACTACAGTGGTTCCTCGGGTTACAGACGCTTCAGGTTGCAGACTCTGCTAACCCAGAAATAGTACCTCAGGTTAATAATTTTGCTTCAGGATGAGAACAGAAATCGCGCAGCGATAGCGCAGTGGCAGTAGGAGGCCCCATTAGCTAAAGTGGTGCTTCAGGTTAAGAACAGTTCAGGTTAAGAACGGACCTCCAGAAGGAATTAAGTTCTTAACCAGAGGTACCACTGTATTTGGATAGTGCCACACCTTATAGATTCCTTGAGAGTCATCTTAGCTACATGATGTTATGTTGTACGTAGCTCCTATTAAGGAAGAGATGAGAAACTTGTGGCCCTCCAGATGTTGATGCACTAAAACGCCCATCATCTCTAATTATTGGAGGTGCTGACTGGGCCTGATGGGAGTTGGAGTCCAGCAACACCTGGAGGCTCCCCACCCATTAGCTAAAGATACAAGCTATGTTTCCACATATTTTGGACTCCAACTCCCTTCAGCCCAAGCCAGAAGGCACAAAAAGTTGTATTTAAATAACATTTAAATGTGCACTTCAAATATACTTTTTTCTTCAAATATCTTACTTTATTTTAAAAACTTCTGTCCCCCAGTTTGTCCACAGAGACTCAAGGTGGCTAAGAAACAGTAATATGCAAAGAATAAAAACAAATATAACCCCAAATTCCCTCAACATACAGTCCAATCAATACATTAACAATAACCCTTAACTAACCATTTTTGCCTTGGCTTCTCTGAGTCAGTGACTCAAAGACAGGCATTTATAAACATATTTTATCAGAAATTACACGTATTTTCTCTCAAAATATGCATTTAAAAATGTTTTTAAAATGGTTTTTAAGCAGAGAACTGTGTTGGAGCATTCGGGAGGCGTTAAAGCCTGTGTACAACCAAGATCCGATCTATACATTAGCCGGAGAGGCGCAGATCAGGTCAGTTCATATCTGAATTTGAAAATATCAAATTCCTCAAGCATTCCTCCATCTGTCCTGCTAACTGCACACTTCCCTGTGATGAAATGAGCAAATAAATCTGAACAGTGATCTTAAGCGCACAACACAGCACTTCAATGACCACTTTACCAAATGCTAGCCGTAATCTGCATTGGATTTGCTGCTTTCCAATGACTAATTTTTCATCATGTACACAGATACCGAGAGGCGACTCTTTCCTTGTAAAGGGCCTCCCTCCCTGCTTCACCCCACAGCCTTCTGCTCCGTTTGGTGTAAAGGGTAGCGTTGCATAGTGAAGCAACATGCCATGCAGTGCAAAAATTCTGCTATAAACTGTGGCTTTTGACGTAACGATTATTCAGTCCGTTGTGGAATTAAGCCTCAAAGAAAAGAATGGCGACTACTATCTGGTTCATAACCATTTTTCTAGATCTCCGTTGAACGACTGCCTACATCCACACGTAAGCCAGTCCCAACTAAGGCGTGCGTTTATGAGGTGGGAAAGCCTCTCCTCTTCACCGAGGGGAGGGGTTGTGGGCGGGAATCACTTCCCGCTCTTGCAGGGGGGGTCCTTTGTGTCACAGAGTCCTGGGCCTGCATCATGCCCCCCAGCCAATTGGCTGGCTGGGGGGCGTGGTGTGGCCGCATTTAAACGTCCATGGGCCCTTGAGCCCCTCCTGTTTTGTTCCTGCTTCCTTGGATCTCCTGGCCTCCCTCCCTCTATGTCATGGGTTGTCAAACTAAGGCCCGGGGGCCGGATCAGGCCCAATCGCCTTCTAAATTTGGCCCGCAGACAGTCCGGGAATCAGCGTGTTTTTACATGAGTAGAATGTGTCCTTTTATTTAAAATGCATCTCTGGGTTATTTGTGGGGCATAGGAATTCGTTCATCCTCCCCCTTCAAAATATAGTCCTGCCCCCCACAAGTTCTGATGGACAGTGGACCGGCCCCCTGCTGAAAAAGTTTGCTGACCCCTGCTCTATGTCTTGCATTCAGCACCTGACCTTGCTATGGACCTCAGTTGGTCTCTCTTTGCTTTGCTTTTGGGGGTGGGCATCCCAAAGCTGTTACACTTATTTGGGGGAGGGGAGAGAACAGAAATAAATGACGAATAATACCTTCGCTGGAACTAACACACAGCACCGACATCATCATCTGCCAAAGCGCCAAAAAAGTCAGCACAGAAAGGGTTAAAAAACGAATGTTGTTACGCCTAATCAGAAACAGTCACTGACACAGCAAATTGAAAAACAGACCAATCACCTAACACAAACTCTGGCTACCGGGGGGGGGGAGGTTCCGGGTTTTAACAGCGGACGCAAGCTGTAGCGTGAGGGGAAGCAGGAGAACAAATAGGAAAAAACAACATGAAGAGCGCAGATGGGCCAATGGCACATGCCAGCAGTGAGGGCTCTGCGTGCCAAGTCTGGCACGCATGCCATAGGTTCACCACCACTGCTCTAGGGGAAAGCTTCCAGCTGATTTGCATCAACAAGCTCCCCCTACAGGTTAATAACCCTTGTGTGATTCCCTGCAGAGCAGGCAGGAGTCAAGTATAGTCTGTTTGGATCCAATGCCTAAGCCAATACCACTCACATTCTGTAACCAATAAAGTTGTGGCCTTTTTTAGCCAATTAACCTAAATTACTTGTGTCCATGTGTCTTATTTCATCACAAAGCGGGGAGTGGGGCCTCGACTCACAAGTGAATCCCCTGAGAGCAACTCGCACTTGGTTGATCCAGGGATCATCGGGCAATGTGAAATATAACCCTGAATATCTTTGGAAGCAGAGTAGGCCCCACTGGAACCACATAACACAGGTCCTGTAGGATCTTTACTGGTTCCCAGTACGTTTCTGAGCACAATTCAAAGTGTTGGTGCTGATCTTCAAAGCTCTAAATGGCCACGGCCCAGTATACCTGAAGGAGAGTCTCCACCTCCATCGCTCAGCACGGACACTGAGGTCCTCCTCCAAGGGTCTTCTGCTGGTTCCCTCACTGCGAGAAGTGAAGTTATAGGAACCAGGCAGAGGGCCTTCTTGGTAGTGGCGCCCTCCCTTCAGATGTCAAGGAGATAAAGAATAACATAACTTTTAGAAGACATCTGAAGGCAGCCCTGTTTCGGGAAGTTTTTAATGCTTGATGTTTTTATTATGTTTTTAGATATGCTGTAAGTAACCCAGAAATTCTCAAATTTCTAATACACATTAGTCTACATGGGTATAACAACATTCATTTGTTGGACCAAAAAAGGATAAATCAAAGAGGTGTACTTCTGCAACACATAATCAGTTTGTGACATTCATTAACAGAGGGTGTGGTGAGGGCTGCTGTCTTCCAGAGGTTTCAAATAGGAGAGGAAAACCAACAGGAAACCAATGGCCTTCCATACATTGCTGGACTCCTGCTCAGCCTGAATGGCTAATGGCCAGGGATGATGAGAACTGTAGTCCAAAAACATCTATAGGGCCATAAGTTACCCATCTCTGCCTTAAAACAAATGCCTGGAAAATTCAAAGAGAATAGGTCTGTCAACAGCGATGCTTCCTAAATGCAGCCTCGTTTTACAAAGGTAGCATATTGACAAAAATCAGTCAAGATGAGCACCCATTTCATGACTGGCTACTTCATTTCCTACTGCAAAAATAAGCTGGAAAAGAAAGCTTGTCAGTAGAGACAGGCCTACAAAATGATCCTTTCTGTCTCCCTCTCTTTCTTCCCTCCCTGATTTTTCAATGAACCTGAAATATTGAGGGTTTTTTAATACCAAAGCTGGAACAAGATTATAGTTGTCGTTGTACGTTACCTTATAAGGAAGATTTTGACAGCACTAGATTGCATTCATAAAAACTAATGAAGATTCCTCCTTAATACGCATTGCTTTCTTCCAAGTTTGGACTTGAAGTGACAACGTTACAGAGAAATACCCTGCAGGTTTTTTATTTAAATTGCGTCCTATAAAACAATGTCCCCTTGTCAGTCACCACTAATTCAGCAGAAGTTAACCAATAAATCTTTCCAAAGGCCAGCAAAACGCTTAACTTGGCACATCCCTAATAAAATTAGGAATGTGACTTTATTACATGAACCTTACGTAGATTTGGCCAAGATATTAAGATTTTTGCTTATGGCAACAATGGCTAATGTGGATTGGTATTTTCATTATAACACACCCCACAGCATTTCCAAGTAACGTCTCAGGTTTCCAAATTGGACAATATTTTTCAACGGCATTTGACACATCGCTAGGTGCTGTGGTTGAAACTCTTGTCGCCAAAGCTGCACACAATTTAGCGTACTTAAAGGCAGTAAAGACTTTTGGTAATGCTAATTCTGCTGCATAAATGAGGGCAAATTAATTAATACTTCTATTAACGTAACCTGATTTCACTTTGTTCAAGCAGAGAAGCACTTATAAGCTTTTAACCCAAGCTCAGATATATTGTTTCAGCTCAAGGCAATTTTGCAAAGCGATTTATACAGGAATAAGCTGAAAATGCTGGTGGGGGGAGGGAGGAGGGAAACAGCAAGATTTGGAGGGTCTGAAATGCACACTTAGCAGTTTCCCCCATTTCCACAGGAAAAACATATTTGCGAAATTGTTGGACGCTCTGCGCCCTCGGAGCATTTTATTTTAGAAAATCCTGTCATATTGTGCTTATAGTTCTTTTATCTATTCCCCACTTTCTCTCTCGTACCATCTCTTTCCTTCCATTTATAACACCTCTATTCTTTTCCCCCCTTTTCTCTTCTTCCCCCACTCCTCTCTTTCCATCGCCTTTCACTTTCTCCCTTTGTTATGTATTGTTCAAACTATAATACCATCGGCTTTGTAGACAACAAGATAGCGGTCTCACCTGGCACCAGGTGAGCACTGTAGAAGCCAATGGCCACACCTTTGGCAGAGCTCAATATACGCAGGACATTGTCCCTCCTCCATGCACAGCCATTCTGTTTAACATGCAGCAATCTCAACCCTGCAAGACTATCAAGTCACGGAAGTTCACCTTATGATAAATACAACATAGCATGAAAAAGAAGTATGATTGATGCCCACTAAGCAGACTGTTTATCAGACAAACTCATTTTGCCAACTTTGACATAAACTGTTAGTTTTCTTATCGGACTGACATTGCGAGACCAGCACCTTGGTGGAAAAAAACTTCCCAAGAACTCTTCAATGACCTCTAAACAGCGCTATCTTATCATCATCTGACTTTCTACCACAATAAATCATTCACAAATAGGTTAAAAGAAAAGCTGATATTAGAAAATGGATTTATTTTCCATAGCTATAGACTTCAAAATGTGGCAAGACTTTCGGTGGAACTGGGTGATGTTGATAAAGTGTGCAAGGAAACTCTTTGCTCCCACTGATGTTTTGTGAGACAACTGTCTAATGTGATTTGTTATCTCCCAGAGAGAGAAATAACTTGATTACTATCCATTGGGCCCTTATTAATTGTTTTGTGGGCACTTGGTAATTTGATTCAAAATACCGAACTTAGGGGACGTGGGTGGTGCTGTGGGTAAAAGCTCAGCACCTAGGACTTGCCGATCGCATGGTCGGCGGTTCGAATCCCCAAGGCGGGGTGAGCTCCCCGTCGTTCGGTCCCAGCTCCTGCCCACCTAGCAGTTCGAAAGCACCCTTAAGTGCAAGTAGATAAATAGGTACCGCTTTATAGCGGGAAGGTAAACGGCGTTCCGTGTGCTGCTCTGGTGCCGGTTCGCCAGAGCAGCTTTGTCACGCTGGCCACGTGACCCAGAAGTGTCTGCGGACAGCACTGGCTCCCAGCGTCTAGAGTGAGATGAGCGCACAACCCTAGAGTCTGTCAAGACTGGCCCGTACGGGCAGGGGTACCTTTACCTTTACCTTTACTACCGAACTTAGAAGTAGAAAGAGATTCCTTGGCCTGAGCCCAGTGAGGTCTTCTACAAATGGAAAATGTCCTTCTGTTCAGAGAAGGGCAGCTTCTGTTCTCAGAAGCAGCTTGGGTCCAGAATGGAAGGGAAGAGTTACATTTTTGCCTCCACCCTACAGCTCCAAAAAATAACTTACCTGCAGATCCTGGAGGAGATCAGGGTGGTGGTGGTGCTCAACCACTCATGGAGTTATGGATCAAACTTTAAAAACCACATAATGATCAGGAACCTTTGAAAATCAGGAGAGGGCTCATGAACCTTTAATAGTTATGATGGAAGCTATACCTGAAATGCCCTATTAAAGGTACAAGAGCCCTTTCCTCTTTTCCATTTAGCAACTTCCTTGAGAAGTGTAACATTCTCTCTCTCTCTCTCTCTCTCTCTCTCTCTCTCTCTCTCTCTCTCTGTGTGTGTGTGTGTGTGTATTTCACAGTAGACAGAAGTACAGTGGTACCTCAGGTTACATACACTTCAGGTTACAGACGCTTCAGGTTACATATGCTTCAGGTTACAGACTCCGCAAACCCAGAAATATTACCTCGGGTCAGTGGCGTAGCGTGGGTTGTCAGCACCCGGGGCAAGGCAAGTAATTTGCGCCCCCTAACCCCTAACCTGCCATCGCTGCCAGCTTCTTCTTGCTGCTGCCTGGTCTGGTCTGGTGTGGTTCTCTCCCGCACTCAGCGCTGTGCTGGGTGGCCGCTGCACTGTCCCTCCCCCAGATAGTCCCTCGCTCTCTCTCCGCACCGCACGCCTGGCACCCACCCCCTCCACAGTGGGCGGCGACCCGGTGGCTCGGATCGGATTCGCACAGCCAGCACTGCAGTGAGAGAGAGTGAGTGAGCCAGGTAGGGGTAGAGAGCTACGAGTGCGAGCGCGCCCCCCCAGATGTTGCGCCCGGTGCGGCCGGCCCCCCTGCACCCCCCACGCTATGCCACTGCCTCGGGTTAAGAACTTTGCTTCAGGATGAGAACAGAAATCGTGCAGCGGCGGCGCAGTGGCAGCAGGAGGCCCCATTAACTAAAGTGGTGCTTCAGGTTAAGAACAGTTTCAGGTTAAGAACAGACCTCCGGAACCAATTAAGTTCTTAACCTGAGGTACCACTGTAATGATTTATACATTACATTTATTCCCAGATTATGTTACTGTACATTTGACTTGCAGTTAGGGTTCCTAGGACTGAAATTCTTTGATTTTGAATTTCAGAAGACTGGCAACTGCAAGCTTTCTGACAAGACATCTTGCCCATGACAACCCATCTTCCTCTACAATGTGGCAGCCATAGGAAAGTTTGCACACTCATTCCTCAAGGTTCAACAGTGAAGCCCAGCAATTCTGTCCAGTTTCCTGCGTTTACTGAGCATGCTTCCCTTAACATGCTCCAGAAATGAACTCTCTGCTTTTGCACTGGGTTTCCTTGGCAGTTGAGTTGGTGTGACCTGAAGGTAGGAAATGAAAAACAACAACAGGAGTAACCCTATTCACACGTTGCTCCCTGTGAGGGCTATGTGAGGAGGATGGAGTGGGGCTTTCTTACGCACATTGTGCTCTGTTGCTGTGTGAGTGATTGAAGAATTATACCAGAGTCATTTCCCCCTACATGCCTTTCTCCTTTCTTTCTCCAAAACTGAACATGAAAGTGGTAGCCAAGAAGGCCTCACTCTGAACTCAGCATGGCCTTTGAGTCATTTTTACAAATATGGCAGCAATAGAAGCAAAAACAAATCTTGGTTTACTGCTGAAAAACACTCGTTGAGTAATATAAAGCAAATTTACTTCAATTTACTACAGATAATCATATGCAGATCTGGAGTCTTTATATTTTACAGCTCGCCTTAATTTCACGTCTTCCAACTGCAGACAGTATGCACATAAAACTATTTCTGTAACAGAATATCCCATCCCAAATTCCTCATCACATTATTTAAAACACTGTTTTCCATGTCAAGGTTGCAAAACTGCACTGACATGACTAATTGAGATGTAACTGAGAGGTGCACAATGCAAAGTAGCAATTGGGGGGGGGGAGAAAGTGGAGCTGCATTTTAAAGGTCTTTGCTTAAGAAACCATAATGCAGATAAGCAGTTTAACTACACAGTATTTGTCAGGCTGCACAATAGTTCCCAGCTCAGGAGAACAAAAGTCATTTCCTCCTCCACCATTTTGGTATTTAACATCTGAATCACCATCCTTAAGACACACATGTTAAGTGTACACACAATGTGAGCGGGAAATATTATCCTCTGCTCTCACCCACTTTGGTTATCAAAACCTAATGAGCTCCAAAATAGATACATTCCCACTATTTCGTATTAAAGAAAAGCTAGTTGCTGATCATTCATCTAAAGCAGGCACGTCCAGCTCCCAAGAGACTGCGATCTACTCCCAGTGTAAAAAAACCTGGCAATGATCTACCCATTGTCATTGGAGGGAGGAGGAACGTGTGTGTGTGTGTGTGTGTGTGTGTGTGTGTGTGGAAGGGGAGGATTGTTGAGCTTTTTGGGAGAAGAAATACCATAAATCGCTCACAACAAAATCCACAGCCAACAAACGCACGAAGCGCCAATCATCGTATCCCAAATCACAATCATCAAATGCCAAACGACCGCCCACTAGAGGCGATGGAGGAACAGAGCGAGGGGGAGGGGGCAGAGACATGCATTCCCACATTTTTTTTAATCCCACGAGCAATAAGGGTCCCGCGATCGACCACAATCACCCGGGGATCTACCTGTCAATCGCAGTTGACTGGTTGAACATGTATGGCCTAAAGCATTCACTGAGTTACCCTGAAGGAGTGTCTCCATCCCCATCATTCAGCCCAGACACTGAGGTCCAGCTCCAAGGGCCTTCTGGCGGTTCCCTCACTGCGAGAGGTGAGGTTACAGGGAACCAGGCAGAGGGCCTTCTCGGCAGCGGAGCCCTCCCTGTGGAACGTCCTCCCATCAGATGTCAAGGAGATAAGGAACTACACAGTTTTAAGAAGACATCTGAAGGCAGCCCTGTATCAGCAAGTTTTTAACATTCAATGTTTAATTATCTTTTTATATTCTGCTGGAAGCTGCCCAGAGAGCTGGGAAAACCCAGCCAGATGGGCAGGGTATAAATAAAATCATCATTATCGTCATCATCATGGGTTAGTTGGGGTTATTTCTTAGCCCCAAAACTAGTTTGTAGGTCGCCTTGGACAAACCTCTCTCTGTTAGACTCAGTATTCTTTCTGTAAAATGGAATTAACATTCTACTATTCAGGGAAAAATTAGTGTATACTAAAGAAAAATACTGCCTAGAGCTAATGGGTCAAACAGCATTAGCATTTGTGCCTATGCACAAGGACAGCCTTTGTTAAGTTTTCAAAGGGTTAACTGGGGAATGTTAAGAAGGAGAAAGGAAGAAAAATTAGAAGAACTGTGAAGGGGAAGAATGTGAAATTTGACTCTATCCAGCTTGTGTTTTGCTACACAGAGATTCAGTAATTTTTCTCATAGCAAATTATTAGAACATCAAGTTCTAGCAGGTATTTACTACCATCATCAATGCCTTCTCCTGATTGTGTGAGTTTAATGAAACTGGTACGCTATTGGCAATCAGGTGCATGCAATTCCAACAGTAAATTCAGAAGAGGAAATCAGAACGCAGGTCTCTCCCCCCGCCATATCCCTCCCCTTGAGAATAATCTGGTTGTAACTCTGACTTTCAGAAGGACAGAATTAAATTGGACCTTTCATCTACCTAAATAGAAATATTCCTCTTTCATGCACCCTCTCCCATTCCCTACTTTTCATTTCAAGTCCATTCCACCAGAAAGTCCTCTAGCATGAGCCTTGTTGAAAAGTTCAGGAACTGTGTTAAGGCCATTGCAGTTTTCTTAAATGTGTTGTAGACATTCTAAGCCTATAAGCAAACTTAAATATATGTACCTGAAACAATTGTGTCTTATTTATTTCTCTGTTTACCCCTACCTTCAGATCGCTTCTCTTCCTTTGTTATTTCCCCGGTGTCAAATTTTAGATTGTAAGCTCCTTGGGGACAGGACCTCTATAAAACATAATGCACATCAGGGGAGCCAAGTTGCCCCCAAGATTGAGAAGAAGAGAAGAAGAAGAGTTTGGATTTGATATCCTGCTTTATCACTACCCGAAGGAGTCTCAAAGTGGCTAACATTCTCCTTTCCCTTCCTCCCCCACAACAAACACTCTGTGAGGTGAGTGGGGCTGAGAGACTTCAGAGAAGTGTGACTAGCCCAAGGTCACCCAGCAGCTGCATGTGGAGGAGCGGAGACACGAACCCGGTTCACCAGATTACGAGTCCACCGCTCTTAACCACTACACCACACTGGCTCTGGTGCGCATTGATTGTGTGTGACATCACATGCATGGAGTGATGTCACATTGTCTGGAGAAGGCCAAGCACTCTGGAGGAACCGGCCAGTGTGCCACACTCAGTTCCGCACTGGGCCTCCTCTGCACCCTCAACATTGAGGGGGCCAAAGACACCTTGACCCCCTAGAGTTGGTGCGCCTGATCCCCACTGACAATAATACACAGTGGAACTTTGGTTCTCAAATTTAATCCGTTCCGGGAGTCCATTTGACTCCCGAAAGCATTCAAAAACTAAGGTGCGGCTTCCGATTGGCTGTAGGAGCTTCCTGCACTCAAGCAGAAGCAGTGTCAGACGTTCAGCTTCCGAAAAATATTTGAAAACCGGAACACTTACTTACGGGTTTTTGGCATTTGGGAGCCAAAACGTACGAGTACCAAGGCGTTTGAGAACCAAGGTATGACTGCATAAAGAAAGAAGTGATCCTGTGACCATATTGTTTATGTTCCTGTTCTGTTTCCCCACATTTGTCTGGCTCCCATGTCAAATTTCAGAGTGGAAGCTATGCAGGGGCTGCCTTCGTGTACTCTGTAAATTGCCATGCACTGATGCTATAATAAGAAAAATGAATAACAATAACAATTAATAAATAATAAATAATTCCACACTAACACCAGTGACTGAAAAGCAAAATAAAAAGCGTCCACATGACATATTATGCTAGCAATAAGTCCTGCAACGCAGCTCTTAATATTACTTTAAGCAATAAAATTATTCAGGAATCTGAGGAAATTCTTTGGAAGGGTTTGCTCGTTGGATTCCCCTAAGTCACAAACTGAAATACCACACGCAAGGAGAAATACAGTTCAGTTGCATAGTTCCATCTTGCATATGCAAATATCACAGCCCAATCTTATGTCAGCTTGAAAAGATAATGTCATGCAGAAAATTAAGACCATCTGATGAAACAATGTTATGAAATGTGGTTGGACAGAGCGGCTCGTGGCATGTAACAGTTTCCACACCAAAACACAAGAGTCTGTGCAAGAAAACCTCAAATTCTGAACACTTCAGCAGAACGCAGTTTATTCATTGAGGGACAGCTGGTGTGTGTTTGTACGTGTGTGTCTGCTAGTTAGGACAAGGCTGCATAGTATTTGTTAATTCAGTCTTGACACAGAAAATGCCTCGTGTCTCAGGCTATTCATTATCAGTTTGTGAATTTCTGGGCCAAACTATGTTACAAGTTCAAACCCTGGTCTACCCCAATTGCATATCAAAGGTCAGGGAGGGGAACAGGTCCAATTTCTTTTTAAGAGAAAAGAAAGCTAACCTGCCTCCTTCTGACCCACAGCTGGACACGGAAGATAATTTCATTTGGTGCATTAAGTGAACAGACCAAATTCATAAATATTGTTTTCATTTGGGGCAGACCCCAACATTAAGCAAATAGGTCTGCTGTAGCTTCCACCTATAGTTTGGCCCTCATCTGGTGGCAATTTGGGGTGGGGGTGGGGAAGCTATTTTCTTTGGATTTATTTAGCCCCATCCTGTGGGCAAGACAAGAGGAAACAGAGAACCTGGGGCTTCCGCATGAAACAGCAGGCCACTTTTGCCCCAATAATGCATAGTAAAACAAAATGTCACTATAGCCAAACCACCCCATGACAGCAGCAAATAAAACAGAATGCGGCAGGGATGTGCTAAGTATTATTTGGAAAGGGAAACTAGGCAGAAGTGGGACCCAGGGCTTGATTCTAAAAGTAGTAGCCACACATTTGCCAGAATGTCTACTTCTGCCACGCTAACCACCCCCACTGTCACTATTTTTTAGGAATTTCCATTTTGCTCGGCCAGCCCACCTGACTCTGGGCCTTGCAGATATTTTGGACTACAGTTCCCATCAACACCAGCCAACACGATGCTGCTGACTGGTGCCATTGGGAGTTATAGTCCAAAATGTCTGCACAGCAGCAGGTTGGGAAATGCTGTCCTAAAGAATTTAACACAAACGGTAAAGGCTTGAGGAGAACAAACAGGAGAGGCTAAAACACAAATATTTCATTGCTACATTCCAGCAATCTCTTTCTGAAAGCTGATGAAAAGTCCTGACAGGCCTTTATTGGAACATAAATTAACTGCACCAGAGCCTCATTTCAAGAGTTATTTTGGAGGAGGGGGGCAGGAAACCTATACAATTAGTTTGGGACTATCAAAGCAATTCTAGAGTCCTTTGGTGGCACGGTGCTTATCTGCATTCACTCTCTTTCTCCTTCCCGCCATAAAATGAAATAGAAGTAAACATTCCCATAATACTGCATTATTTACCACTGGTAGTTTGCTAATGTTAGAATCACTGAATTAATAGCATCACTGCTGCTAATATACGCTCAATAACGAGTTGGCATGCAGAGGCAAAAATCCCTATTCATTAACATTGCCTCACCTTCACATCTCTCCCTTTAGAAATTAATCCGTTCCCCCAAATAAACTCACTTGCGCACCATTTGCATAATCCAGTTATCATTCCGGAGAATCCCATAAAAGGGCCTTAAATATGAGCTGTAGTAGCTGCAAAATTGTCTCAAGTGCCACTGCCAAAAACTCAGATTAATCTCAAATTAGCAGCTATGTTTGAAAACGCAGGCATATATTTGTCTTTTCTTCTCATTGCTATTAATTCTGACCCAGCCACTAGTTGAAGTGGTCATGCAAACAACAAATAACCCTGTTTAAAGTAGGTCCACGATTAATAAAGTTACTAGGTGTACTGGAAGAAGCAAAGATCACCAGCGCTGAAGCAATGATTCTTCAACATCAACTTCGTTGGACTGGACATGTTGCGTGGATGCCTGATGATCGTCTTCCAAAGCAACTATTCTATTCCGAACTTAAAAATGGAAAGTGTAATGCTGGTAGTCAACAAAAGAGGTTTAAAGACTGTTTCAAGGAAAATCTTTAAAAATGTAGCATAAACACTGACAACTGGGAAACACTTGCCTGAGAGCACTCCAGTTGGAGAACAGCCTTTACCAAAGGTGTCATGGGCTTTGAAGACACTCGAACGCAGGATGCAAGGGAGAAACGTGCTAAGAGGAAGGCATGCTTGGCAATTCCCCACCGTGATCAATTCCCACCCGGAAACCAATGTCCCCACTGTGGAAGGACGCGTGGATCCAGAATTGGCCTCCACAGTCACTTACGGACTCATTGCTAAAACCGTGTTTATGGAAGGCAATCTTACTCGGCTATGAGTGATCACCAAAGAAAAGTTACTAGATCATTATTGTGAAATGTTCACATGTCGGTGCGTCAC
The DNA here is from genome assembly GCF_027172205.1 of Podarcis raffonei. Classification (NCBI taxonomy): domain Eukaryota; kingdom Metazoa; phylum Chordata; class Lepidosauria; order Squamata; family Lacertidae; genus Podarcis; species Podarcis raffonei. The sequence goes on along the minus strand of NC_070607.1, from coordinate 29,238,697 downwards.
TTCCATTTGTAGAATGGGAAGTTCAACCACCATCTAAAAATCAGGAAGCAGTTATTCTTGACTCCTCCTTCAGTACAGACCAGAAATTTGTACCTCTCTCCTTCTCTGCTTCATCATATTGGAAAAGGAAATCCCTCCATTTTACATTTTACCATGGTTTTGTATTGAGACTTGAGCCTAGTGATTACGCCTGGCTACCAAACAGATAATTTTTGAACTTTAGTTTACTATTCTTATATTGATGTAAGGCTAAGGCATTGGCTTGATTTAGTGCTGGCAAAGCATTAATGAAAGTGATATCCCCAATCTGTTCACCAAGCTACAATTTCAAGAGTGATTTAATGATTAATTCTTCTTTCCAGGGAATTCTAGGAATTGCAACTCTGTGAGGGGAATAGGGGTCTTCAAACACCAATCAGTATCCTCAAGAAACTGCAGTTCCCAGGATTCTCTGAGGGAAGCTATGACTTCTAAAGTGGCACGAGAGTGCTTTCGGTTTATGGTATGGTTGTGGCCTTATATACTGACACATGTAAATGACACAGAAGCTGTGTTTCCTTCTCATATGCACAGAAGCAGCATCCCAAGCCAACTGCTGCTTTCGTTTTACTACTTAAGTTTTTCATTTATCTCAGGTATTTTTTGTACCTGAGGTTTTATTTTGTTTTGGTTTTTTTTTAAAAAAGCAAAGTGTGCATTGACTTTTAGAAAGAGATAGATTCTTGCACCTTCCGCTGTTAGATGTTTCACTGTTTCTCCATCTCATCATTCAGCTGTTTCTTCCGGCAAAGCCAGAAACCAGGAAAGAGTCATCGAGTAAAAGAAAACCAATAAATTCTGAGCAATTTGCTGCTAGTCCTGTTGTCTTAGTCCAGATTGATCCTTTATTTACTTCACCCAGAAATATTTCTGGTGACAAGTCCATCAATTCACTACCAGCCTAGATTAAATGCTAATAAACCAAATGTAAAAAACCAACCAACAAACAAAAAACCATTAACCTTTTCATTATGGCTCTAACCAAAGGCACCAAAGAACTAAATTTTAGCATCTGCAGAATTTGGAATTTCTTTCTTTTCCCTTTAAAATTTGCAAATTATGCAGGGATCATGAGTATTTGCATTTTCATAATACACAACTTGCGGAGTGAAATGACAGAAGCAGCTAGAAAATATTATTCTGGAAAGCAAACAAGGAGGAAGGTGAATTCTCTGTAGAATGAGGACATAATGCTATTTGCCACAAGCATTTTACAGCGAATCAAAGAATTTGAATGGATCTGAAAGACGAATTGGTCCATAGAGAACTAATGTAGTCCCTCCAGATGTTGTTGGACTTCCATACCTGACCTTTGGCCATCCTGGCTGGAACAGATGTGAGATTAAGTTCAACAACATATGGAGTACTCCTGGTCTAGTCCACCCTTTATTGATGTAGGAAAGCCTCTAAAGGTAACTATCCAGCTTCAAATCTTCTAATGAAGGACAGTGGGGGCCCCATTTTTAAAATGGAGAGAATTGCACTGCAAAATTCAGAAATGGCTGTGTTTTCATTCACACTTTTTTCCAGGAAGTGTGAATGTCTCAAGTTCACCTTGCAATGTGAATTGAATCGAATTCCCCCCCCCCCAATCCTGGCTTCCCATAGGTATCTGCTTGGCTATTGCTGGACTAGATGGTCTGATGCATCTTAGTTGGCCCAAGAGATTTCGCTGCCTGAAGAGATGGAGCAGCGAATGGTACCCTCCCATCCGTAAGTCGACTTGCATTAGTAATCAAGACCAGACGAGGCTGATGTTGTTTTGCACCTGAGGCAGAAACCACAAGTACCTCTTTCCCCTCCCTGTCAGAAAAAAACACAACAACAATAAAGTAAACAATGAACAATTTTCACCCCTTTCATGACACTCCAAACCACCTGCCTAAAGTGGCAGCCCCTAATTCTGCAAAATGGCAGGGTGGGCCCAGCGGGAGAGTGTGGAAATGAACACAAGTTGTTTGGAGACTCTATGGTTATATCCAAGGCACTGTGAAGAGTTACCATGGATATCTGTCACCATGGAAAATTCCTCAAAGATGAAGGGGGCAAGGTCAGCACACATGTAATGTACATTGTGTTCCTCAAGCCACTTTGAGCTCACTGAGAACTATTGTCTATCCCCATTCATGAGGGTGGCTTTTTTAAAAAACAAACAAACCCATGTTGAGAATGAGATGAAAAGAAAAACCTGAATATTTTTCTCCTTTTAATCTCCAATCGAAGTACCTACAATGTGAAACCAAGCTACCCTCGGGGCACTTTGCTACATTTATTAGAAACCAAAGATTAGAACCATTTTATGGAAATTAAAGATAATGTGGAACATTTGTCAACCTCACAGCCACACAGAAATGTGGAACAGCATCACGAAAAGCTTCTCAGACAGCATGTAAAATGGATTCAGCCCAGTTAGTTGGTTGTGGCTACCTGTGTAGCATAAGTAACTTTTAAAATTGGCCACTTCTTTCACTCCTGAACCACTATCACCTCCTGAGTTCTGCCGATGAGTGAGTCGGGGCTTTTCCATGTTATACATCCCAAACAAGTGCGAACTGCATTTTAGATACAGTAATATCTGTAGTTTCAGCAGTGGTATGGTTAGGTGATTTTAGGCTCTGAACTTTCAGAACAATCCTAACTGCAGAAATCTGGTTACCTCTATCGCAAATTATATTCAGGAGTGGGGCCACTGCTGGCTGAGCCAACCCAAACCTGACAGAGTGAAAACAAGCCTTTAGAATCCAGTTTGACATACACCACTCTTTTGGGTGTAAGTTTTGCTGGGTTGCTAGATCATATGACTGACCTGAAAGAGCTAAATCATTTTAGACTCAGGAATTAATAGCTTTCTCCCTCAATCATTCCATCGCATCCTTGAGATGATACAGTCACTGTATTTGGAGAGCCTCCTGTTCATTTTGCTGAATGGGGCTCTGGACTTACGCCCCAAAGTCCTCCTGCCCCAAGACACTGCTGCTCTTGTAATCATAGAGCTGTAGAGTTGGAAGGGACCCCAATAATCACCTAGTCCAAACCCCTACAATGAAGGAATCTCAACTATAAAATCTTGTAAGCCTGAGTCCATTCTGAGCTTTGGCCCACCTGACCTTCACCCTGTAACTGTTGGCTACTCGTGCAATGGGGCCTCCCGCTGCCGCTGCCACTGCACCGCCGGAGCACGATTTCTGTTCTCATCCTGAAGCAAAGTTCTTAACCCAAGGCATTATTTCTGGGTTAGCAGTGTCTGTAACCTGAACCGTATGTAACCTGAAGTGTATGTAACCCAAGGTACCACTGTACTCAGCTTTCACTTGCTTAGTATGAAACCCAAAAGGACATTATCCCTCGCCCACAACGTTTCCAGTACTTCTACTTCATCAACCAGTTCCTCCTTGTTGGTCAGGATCAGGTCCAAGACACGTGATCCCCTAGTTGCTTCTTCCACCTTCTGGGAAATGAAATTGTCAGTGAGGCAATGGGGAAAATTGTTGGACCTTACATTCTTGTCAGAGTTTGAGCTCCAACAGGTAGCTGAAATCTCCCATGATTTCCTCTTTTCTCAGTGCCTCAGATCTTTTGAAGATGCAGACAGAATCTCATGTGGCTTGACGCCTAGCACCTGCTCCTGCCACCTTCACAATTTTTGCCTGGTTCCCCCCCCCCCATGATGTTGAGCAGGAAATGCATATTGTGATGATGTCAGAACATGGGGATAGAGAAGGAGAGGTGGAAAACACACCCAAAAAGGTGCTAGTTTCAGTGGTATCTCCAAGTCTCCTTGCAGTTCTGCCCCTTCACAGGAGAGGGAACAGTGACGACAACAGCTGGCATACAGGAAAGTGATCGGTTTGACTGCAGGATCACTCCCCTCCCCCCTACAAAAAATACAGTCCAGGAGGGTCTATTGTTCTGCTTTCCTCCAGCTGCTTACATCTGTCCATGCTGTAATCTAAACAGTTCTAATAAATCAGTGCAATAAGCTAATGTAGCTAATATCTACCCACTAATAAGACTAGAGAAAAGTTCAATTGTGGCCATTTTGTCTTCCTCCCTGTGATCTATCATTCGATACCAGAAAGAAACAGACGTGGGGTGGGGGTGGGGAAGAAATGTGTGTCAAATTAAATGTATAAACATTTAACAAGGTGTAAGTAAAGTCATCTGTCCCACGTACAAATCAGTGCAGGGAGAGATACAATGTGCTGCGCTGAAACACAAGGTTTATTACTTAATGACCCTCGTTTTATATTCCTCACAGCTTAAGCACAGGTTTTGTACTGTTCAGGCAATAAAGGAATCTCCTTGTGTCATAAATCACATTCCGATCTTTAGCCAACCGACTCCAAAGTATATCATCACATCATTATACCAAGGAATTCTTAAGAACAAAAACTGCACAATATCCGCAGAAGGGACAACTTTCCCAGGGCAAGTGAAGACTTGGAGCTTGATGTTACGGGAGACAGTCTGTCTCTCCTTCTCTCTTGTGATAAGATCTAGTGCAGAGGTGGGGAACCTCCAAAAGCTTCCCTTCAAGCCTCTCTTTAGCACCCCATGGAACTCTCCCGAAGCCATGACTCCACTTCAGGCCATGACCCCCCTTGGCCCTGCTCTACCCCCTCAAGTGCTTTTGATTGGCTGGAAAGTGCCTTTGAGCACTGATAATCCCTCACGCTTACCTGGATGGAGTAGGCGGGGATGCGGGGCGTGGACTGGTTGGACACAGAGGAATGGTGGGAGGAACCAGCTGGGGAACCACCAAGAGAAGGAGGCTCAGAGCCTGGGGAGTGGTGATGAGACAATGATGAGTGGGCAGACAGAGAAGACAAGGAACGGGAGGTGTGAGAAGCTGAAGAGGAAACAGGGTTTAGTGAGCGGGGAGAGTATGTGGCAGAGAGCAGTCCAGAATCAGAAACAGAAGCTGAAGCAGGCTAGTGGGAGAAGGGAGGCCAAGAGGCAGAGATGAGTCAGGCCGGAGAAGATTCATAGGTGTTTTCCCCTCCTGCTGTGACAAGCTCCCTTCTCCCCCACCTTGTCTCCCAGAACCAGAAGTGGGCTGAAACGGGCAGAGCAGTGGCAGGCTGCAACTAGATGCAGTCTCAGATTGCTCGGGAAAAGCCCTGGAGAGGAGGAGGCTTGGATGGCTACATGTGCATGTGCTGGGTTCATACCCAAGGCAAGGAGGGAGCGATTCCCTCCATATCCTTTTGCTGGAGAGCCACAGCCTAGGGAGCTGAAGAGATGCTTTACTACGATAATTAGATAAATCCTCACCTGCTCACATTCCTATGAATTTGGTTAATTGGGTTAATGCTTGTTTGCAGTTCCTCCAGTTTGTTATATTTTAATAAATATAACCTTATTCCAATTCTGTTTCCTTTTTGAGTGTGGGAGCAGGGTCTCATCCCAGCTTAATATTGATCCATACCAGAAACTGTTATGATTGGTTTCTTTATAAAATAGAATAAAAAACTTTACATCTAAAATAAATAATTGTCTAAGCAATCAGGATCCACCTGCAAAAGAAAGCTGTCATTAGATTTTTATTAGCGAGCACTAAGCGCCCCAGTTGGGAACTTCTATGAATTTCTGAACAAAAAGGACTTCTGATAGTGGTAGTATGATGATAATTCTAAATTTCCTCTTTGCAGCTGCAGTTGATCCCCAGTATTTGCTAAAATCTCTCTTTTTTGTGACTTAACAGTTATTGGCTCAGCTACTATATTGCCTTAGAGCACTTTTTTTCCTGTGGAACCATGAATTAATTCCACATGGCAATACGACTCCCCCTACTCCTCAACCTTTTCCTTGAGGTGGTTATAAAACGTCTGTAGAGAGCAACAATTTTTATTCTACTTAATAACAACTTCTATAAGGGCACGAGTTTTAGTGGAATTTAAGTGCAAAACACACCATCTCAACTAGCCCTTTTATGTTACAAAACTTCCATTAAACTAGGGCAGGAACATTTATTTTACGTAAATATTCCTTAAATCAGGGTGTTGTTTTGGTTTATTTTATTTTTTTGCGGTTCGTACACCTGTAATTTGAATGAAAATCTTGAGAGACATCAAAACTTAGACAAGTGCTTTTGCTTTTAGGCAGCTACTTAAAACTTCTATTTTTAAGAAGGCTTTCCCTGAAAAATGACTCAGGCATTTTATCTTGCATATCGTGTAGACTATTGTAACACAATGCTTTCAAGATCTGTTTTTTAGACTGTAGCATATACTTTATTTTTACTATACACATGCTGTTCTTTTGATGGCTTTGTTGTACACAGCTTTGAAAATATGTATCTGACAAAGTTGCCTAGCCAGTGGGATTTACCAAGTGCTTAACTTCGGCTGCAGTGTGCCTGCGAGGAGGAAATGCCACCCCTAAAATTCTGCAAATGCATGCCCATTTGCTAAATGAGAAATCCCAGAGTTAGAAGGTTCCAAAAGCCTATTGGTAGTTAAAGAAAGCCTGACAACATGGCTGCAGCAACTACACTCCAGTGAAAAATGACCTTATTTATGATAGCAAATTATGCCACATGGGTGTGGCTATTCCGACTTTTCCCCAGTGGTAGATTCAAGGAATTCACAGAAATGCAAAGCGCATCCTAAAGCTAATCAATTGCACCAGCATTGTCTACTCAAAATCTTAGCTAAAAGTTCCAGAAACGTAAAGCCACTCTTATTTAAGGTTTGGATGCCTCACTCTTAAGCACTTGCAACCTTGGCTCCAGGTCAGGTTCCAGGTTTGAAGAGCCCTGGGCAAGCTGTTCTTGGTGAGTCCCCTCCCTATACTAGGAGAGCCTTTCTTGTTTCTAGGTGGGCAGGCAGACCTTTTTATCCATAATGATGATGGGGGAAGTGCTCTATTGAGCTCTAGGCAATGCCTATGAACTCTGCTCCCTCCTCCAGGCTTATTTGCCACTGCCCAGGCCTACTGTGGATTCAAATGCCATTCTCAAAATCCTGTCCCCAAAGCAGGCAGACTTCAGGCAGAAGAATTAAGCCTGGAGAGGCCAACCAAGCAAGATGGAAATGATCACCAAGAGAGGGCCATACAGAGGACGCATAAACCAAAAGAACTTGAATACACAGCAGCTTCTGGAGAGAGAGAGAGAGAGAGAGAGAACTCTGCAAGGGTCAGCTGTTTGTAATGCAAAACTGAAACTGAAACCACAGTGCCTGAGAGGTGACTCTGGCAGTTCCTGTTATGGCAAGCCAGCAGGGCCAACAAATTACATGCATAGCAGAGTGCGTTGGCGGAGAGATGGGCAGGAGGAGGGCATGGGAGGCCAAAGGAAGTTTGCTTGTTGCAGGACAAAGGCGCTGAGACAGGAAAAGGTAGCCAGTCAGGTGGGGAGCATAGCCAATAGAAAAATAGGGGCTGTAGCAATAATGGGTGAGCAGAGTCTACAGCCAGGCCTAGGCAGTCCACACCATGTTGTGCTCTGGCAAAGCTTGCAAGGGTCACTTGCATGCCCGTTTTGTCCAAATGGTCAGGCTGGCTGTGGCTTTGACCTAGAGGAAGTAGTCGTGTACACTTCCAAGTCACTAAGCCCTGAGCCTCTGCCATTTGTGTGTGAAGTGAGCCAAGCATGTTGGCATTGCCAGTTTGGGTGGGGGTTGCATTATTAGGCTATCCAGGAATGTGAGAAAATCCCAATATTTAAAATTTGACACTGCATGGAATAACAGTCCCCACCAGAAAGCATGAATATGCTGTAACACAATGCAACAAAAAATAAAAATAAATTTTTTTTGTTATGATGTGCCTTTTTGGGGAGGTGTTTAGTGTAGCCTCACATGACGGACACTAATTATTGTGGCACCTTATTGGCAGCAGCTGCTGGACAGAAAAGGCCATGTGTAGGATCCAAACAAGTTCTTAGTTTTGTCTCCTGCTTCCTTCTATAATCTCAAGTTTATTTATGGCTAGCCGAAGCCGGATGTCAAATCTGGGTCCCTCAGAACAAAATCTTAATAATTAACTGGCAAAACTGAACATGATCGTTTCTGACACACCTACACTGGTAATTATTGCTTTGAGGCCATTTACTAATGAAATTAATGTATTCATTGCCCTAACAAATTAGCATAACTCATACATAATGCCCCACATTTCAAGACCTTCCTAGGAAAACAACACTTAATAGTGCAGAGTGAAATGGCAAGGGCATGGCAGAGAGGCAGCCTGCTCTGAATGACTGCATGTTAAAAGCCGCCATGACTAAGAGAGTATTATAAAGCAGAATGTAAACACAGTATGGGTAATAATACCATTAACAGGGTCACCAAAGGCATACTGTTCATTATCATTTTTGCACTTCAAAAAATATTCAGATCTTATGATGGTAGTAACCACAAAATTTAATAAGCTTGCTATTTCTTGCTGCTACATAGCAGGAAAATCATTCTTTGCAGAAGCAGTTACTTCTTCCCCATTTCATTGATAATGATTACATGGGTGATGTTTCTCCTTTTAGCAGGAGGAACGTAACATGTCTAGGATCATTAAGGAGAGAGAAAACACAGTAGATTGGTCAATGATATAAAAATGGTAAATGTTAATTCTAGGATCAAGGAACTCATGGGTTAAGAGGAGAGTTTAGATGCTTACAAATTCAGTAATGTACCCAAAAGCATGGAAATTAAATGTGTGGGTTAACTTACATGCTGTGGAAGTGTTCTACATGTAAACACAACCAACTCGTCACCCATGGCACCTTGTCAAATGCACAGGCCTCCAGCAAATATATACAAGTCACTCGTTGCCTGCTGGAGGATAGTTATTTGTTGCCTTTGGGGGTGAATGTCATTTCTCAATCCTAAAATAAGCATGGAGAAATCAAGCATGGAAAACTGACTGCCGTTTCTCTGCTGCGGCACACAAGGCAGTGTTGGGAAACATGCATTTATTTCTTAATCCATTAAAGATGTTCAATCAATCATTAAAAACACACACAAACACACAGAAGCAGACAAACACTGTAAGAGTCAATGTGGTGGAGTGGTTGCAGTGTTGGACTAGGAGGAGGGCGAGACAAGGACCATGTTCAAATCTCCATTCACTCCATCAGTGAATGCTTGTTTACTTGAGGTCTCAGATGCAACTCCTGACATCTCTGGAAGGTAAAGCTCTAGGACTGGGGGAGGAGATTAGTATGAAGACCTGGAGAGCCTCTGGCCATCAGGGTGGACGATATTGACCTAGATTGACTAGTGGCAGCTTCTGATGTTCTTGTTCCTCATCATTGCAAACAATGCTGTCAGCCTGGGCTTTCACTTGTGGATTGAACAGATACAAAGGATTTTTAGCACATTATATGTGTTAATTGGCTGCCCGTGCTACGATGTCTATGGCCTCTCCACAGTCCTTTTTATAGCGTATTCATGGTGATCTATGCTCATGGTGCTATGGGGGCGGTCATACATGAATCCACTTTCAATGTTGTTTACAATGGCAAAGATTTCAGAGCAGTCACCTTACTTCATTTCCAATTGGGGCCTGTCCTATAACTTCCACCTGAAACACTGTAACAACCATTTTCATTGCCTCTGGATAGCAATGGTGTGTTAGTATTGGGGAAGCATTGCAGAACAAACAATAAAGCAGAACAAACCTGCCACTAATGCACTCTTATTACGGCAAGAGCATGTTGCAAAAGACACCCACAATAAAACACCAGTCTGGAGGGGTCCTCTGTCATCCAGAGCTGTTTTTCGAAGAACCACCATTAAGTTTCACTTTGCTCTGACCTCACTTTTTGCAACACTTCATGCCTCTGATGAAGCAGAGTGGAGTCTGTGATAACTTATGCCACAATTTTGCTAGTCTCTAAGGTGCTACAGGGCTCTTTGTTATTCTGTGCATATTTATTCAAAAATAACTCACTGGCTTCAATGGGGCTTACTTCCAGGCGGATAGGATTGTGGCCAAAATCACCATTCAACAAAATTAAGAAAATAAGAATCAGAAACCCATCTTTCTAAGAGCCTCAAAGAATTAATCAGTCACTGCCCATGCTGTGAAAGGCACACTGAAATAACAGCAATTTGAGCTGGTGTCTGAGGAAGGGTAAGGAAGGAGCTGATCAGATATTCCAGTGCAAAGAATTCAGTAATATGCATAGATGAACCAGGCTAAGCTGTCTGAAACTTGAACCAAAGGGTGGGGGTGTGACTTCTCTGGTGTAGGCATAAAGTGCTGGGCCATAAGGGAACATCTGAAATACAGAAGAATCCACATTTCAAAGACCTTGCTATGTTAAAGGTCACTTAACTGCGTCAAGTGGTCCGTTTTCTATCCAACAGTAACAGATTTGAGAAGGAAGTTGACAATTCTCTTCTCCATTACTCTGGAACGAAAGAACTCCCCTTTGCACAACGCCGACAATGAGATGCAGAGTTTTTATTATTCTTCCAAACTCAGCCCATTTGCAAATCTGTATCATATTTCACAGAACTCCAGAATAGTTTCTTGATTAAGATGCTGCATTTTATCATCCATCATGACTTACATGCCCAGACATTCCTACACCCACCACATTCTTCTTGGGTGATGAAACTGTAGTCTTCCAACAGCAAACAACAACAAATGGGACTAGTGACTACTGTCTCTTTTGCCTTTCCATTGCCCAGAGGACAAAAGTATGTCTCAGAGGTCTTCCAGATCACACTGTATACCAATTTGAACGCTTACATTTGAATCAACAACATCAGTTTGCTAACACATAGAGGGAAAGGAGGGTTTGAATGACTATTCTTGGACTCTGAAAAAGTACTCCCTTCGAACAAAGTAAGGGTGGAATGGAGAATTCACTAGGATGCTTTTACTTACGAATCCACTAACAAAATGAATCAATGATTATTGTGAAATAAAGCAGTAAGGGTTGGGATTGTGCAACTAGTGACGCCCTCATACGTTCTACTAGTTCTGGGGTGAATTGTGGTTCTGGTAGGAATGACTGCACAATTGTTTTCTCCATGTTGTGTTTTACTTTTGGCAGTTTCTGCCTGGGCCCAGCAATACCGCTACACAGATGCAGCACCAAAAACGGTCTGCTACCCAGGAAGGATAGGATGGAGAAATGGAACATAAAAACATAATTAGTTTTGTTTTGCTTCCCATCCAACATTTAGGCTTTGTTTACTGTACTGAGATTATATCTGAGATGCGTGGTAGATATATTTTGTCCAAGTACCTAGGGAAGGGGTCACCCACCTCTGCTTGCTCATTTGTAAGTTTCTCAGGTGCCACAAGATTCTTTGTTATCCTGTACATATTTATTCAAGAATAAAATGTCGCCTTGTTCAATGGGGCTTACTATCATCTTACTTACTTGTTGCACTATAAACTGGGTGTCATAAATCATTTATGAGGAGAGTTAATGTGCAACCAAATTGAGATACAGGTGAGCATCCTGCCTTAGGAACACGGGTCTAGGGATGGGTGAATCTGTCAATTTCAGTTTCTCTCAGTTTCTTGGAAAGCAATGTAACACGCGCCCATATTTTTTTGGTTTCACCAATATACGGGTTTTTGTGGAAGATGATCCTCAAATATATCCATTGGCTGGAGAACCGCATTGCCAAATTTGGGGAAGTGTGAGTGTCAAAGGACAGCTTCACTTTGGCTTGCATAGTTTCAGGAAGTGAGAATTCAACAGGATCCCCTTAAAATGTGAACCGAACCAAATCCCCCCACCATCCCTACATGAGACCAGACATGATGGTCGTTCCTGCAGTGCCTTAAATGTAGCTCTTGCAGTGGCTTTCTGTAAATATTATCGTTGGTAATCACTATAACAGTTTTCTGTCTTTTCCCCATCTAGACTGTAATGAATAGGATGAGCCTTTGTTCACGAATGTTCCTTCCTTTAAGTGGATTTAATGACTTCACATTTTGTAATTTACTTGAGCACTGGAGGTTTATTAAAACAGAGCATTGAATTGACCCACATACCTGTGTCACAGGGCTGTTGTGGAGTTTCATAATGAGATGTTTGCAAAGCGGGGTTTTTTCTAAGTGAAAAGTGCTAAGTATCTTTATTGCAGCGCGATAGAGATCACAGAACACAAGTGAATTAGTGCTAGGCATTAATCCTTATAAGGGTAAACATACCACGGGCAAAATAACATTGCAGTTGTTTTTTTCAAACATCCAGCACTTCATTAAGTACCACATAGGGTTATATAACTCTGTGAAGGCATAACTATGCAAAGTTTATAATCACAACAGGGAGAAAAAATGTTCTCACGGATTTTGCTTCTACGCAGAGAAGCAGGCCACACAGAGTTCCTGCAGCTCAATGGAGCTAGACCCTCTAGACACAGAAAAAGACAAGTTGCCTACTTGGACTTTTTCCAAAATTAACTCCTAATGCAGAGATCACAGCTGTCCCTGCCAAAACTGTGAGTGCAGTTGGCCTGTTGGGAGTAAAAGATCTACAGCATGAAGTCATCAGACTCAACTGGATTTTCATAAACTGATAACCAGGATTTTGCATTTTAAAATACTTTTTGTTGGCAGTTTTAATCTGTTGCTTGACCAGTAGGTCCTGCTCAGTCTTAGTTGTGGTGAGCTCTTTAGGCATTTCACCCTAATATTAGAGGCCAAATTCTGTACCATGTTGCCCCATGCAGCAAAATATATTGAGGTCCGCATATATAACTGAGACTCAAATCCTAAATACACCTTCCTGGAATTGAATCCCATTAAACTTCTGTGCAGACATGCATAATCTTGCACTGCCAGAGCCACTTTCTGAACAACTCAGGTTCAGAAACCATGGGTTTAAGCTGATTTCTTTCAAACTAACCACAATTAATGTTAACGACAGTTTCTGGTGTGGATGACATGCTGAACAAATGTAGAAGCAAATGTTTCAAACTGCTCCTCCTGGCCAGATGAGAGGAGAAGCATGCAAGCAATTGAAGCTAGGCTTGTTTACATCTTGCTACACCATAGTTTAGCTGGACATCTGAATGCAGCAACTGAATCTAAACAGAGGTGTGCTTTTGGTTCTGCTGTTATTTTGTGCATTATCTTCTCTTCTCCTGATAATGGTCCGGTGAGTCTGATGGTCTTGAAGATGGAAAAAAAAACTAGTTTCTTTATACATCCATCTGTAGCTTTTTCTATACATGATTGAAGTTCTTTGCTACTTTCTTTCAGGGCAGTGGTTGTGTGCAACTTGACCTCCACAGCATGGCTCTGTAACAGTACTTACAGAGTTGCTGTTGAAAGCCCCTTGCTCTTTTTCAAATGTATTTTCATGGGTTAAAACAAAAACAAAAACTGGCCTAATCAACATGTGTTGCCTTTTAGAACTTCTGTTTTGAACATCTATAGCTCAACAAGACTTCTGAGTTTAGAACCTTTGGAAATGCCATCTCTCTGAGATTCACAAAGCTTCTAAGATTATTATTCACCCAGAATTTTGAAGGCTCTTGAAGCAATTCTATTTATGTGTGAGAAGAAGACACAGATGCTGATCAATCAAAGATGGAAGCGGTGCAATCACAAGACTCCAACCTCCTGAGTCTCCTGTATAAAACTTTGATATCTAGCACTTAAAGCAAATTCAATCCAGACAACTTTAATTCAGAACACTACCAACTGTCCATGTCTGTGACCCCCATTTTGACTTACAGAAGACCACCCTATACATTGCATACAGGTCCCCAGGTTTAAAGCATTGTTCTTTTAAGGTGCTACATTACCATCTTGGATTGTGCCCCTTAATCAACCATTAGTACAAGCCAATACATCAACCTCTGTGCGAGGAAGTGTGGCTTACTGTCATTGCAACAGTTATGGCAGATCAAGTTTGACTGTTACAAAACACCAGCCATTTTATTTGTTTCTGTACAATTGTTTTTAATCCCCTAACTTTCTTAGGTATCGGGCTGCATCTTATTCCCTCCCTTCTCCCATCCTTTGTCTACAGAAGAAATGATGTATCCTTACTCATGTAAATAACATCCAGATGAATAATCATGGATGGCATCCAAGATAGACATGTCAGGTGAAGTAAACATTCTACAGCAGAACAACCCCTTAAGCTATTCCTTTGTAATACTCTTACCTGCGTCTGCCACAACGATTCTTTCACATGATGCACCTCTGAAAGGAGCATTTGATGGCTGAAGTGCCATTTGAATTAGGGAATTACACGGTGAAGAGCAAAGACCTTCTATCAAGAATTGCGAAAACAATGCTACCAAACACATAGGAACCAGAGGCCCTGCTTTTCACAGATGCAATACAAGTCATGTATGACTTCTTTTTCAGTATGCACTAGGCCAATGCGATAATGCAAATGGATCTGTTGTTGGTACAGACTATTTTCAGCTGTTTTGTGTTGACGCTGAAGCAAGGACTGCAGACAAATGGGCATTTGATTGGCCCCAGTGACAGTAAGATGTTTGGCTAGCTGGGCCACCAGCCTGATCTGGCAGACTCCTGTTCTTATGCACATTTTTTAAAAGTGTGGAACTGTGCTCCTGATGCAGTTTGAAGCACTTTGACCAAGATTACCATATTAGAATACTAAAACAAAGGGACACTGGCCAAGCAATCAGCATTTCTACTGGCCACCAAAGATGTTGCTGGGTATATATACCTGTGATTGATAAACAAATTAATTTGTCCACATGTGCGTAACCAGGGACAGTCTAGACTGCTCAGCTAGCAAGAAAAAAAAATGTGGATCTCTATCCATTGGGAAGCATGTGTACATGTTTTGAATGATTTCAAAAATATCAATATATAAAAACCCCACACCAGCACAAACAAAACAAAATAATCTGCATTACAGTGGTACCTCGCAAGACGAAATTAATTCGTTCTGCGAGTTTTTTCGTCTTGCGAATTTTTCGTCTTGCGAAGCACGGATTCCCTGGGTATTAACGGTTTTAAGAAAAAGGAAACAAACTCGCAAGACGTTTTCATCTTGCGAAGCAAGCCCATAGGGAAATTCGTCTTGCGAAGCAACTCTTTCGTCTTGCGAGTTTTTCGTCTTACGAGGCATTCGTCTTGCGAGGTACCACTGTATTAACAGAATATGCACATCAAGACCATTTGTGACACATTGAAGCACTTTGGGTGGTATTCAACTAAATAATTGCAGGAGTGGAATGACTTCTGCCTGTGAAACATGTCCTTCCCTCCTCTCCTCCCTTTAGCCACCCTATGCCATCCCCAAATATGCTTCCAAAAGTTTGGGGAACCCCCAGAACAGATTTAGGTGCTGTAGGATGAAAAGAGTCTTCTGAGCAAGGGAAAATCCTTGCACTAATAGGCCCATTGACTTAGTACTACATTGAATTCCACCCATTATCTACCATATCACAGTGACCATCACAACAATCTTAAAATGTAAGCCAGTTCTATGATTTATATATGATGCAAACTGAGGATGAAAGACGAGTGACAACATCATCTAGTGGTTTTGTGGTTGAGTTCCTAGTTCTTAGCTCATACTACGTTTGACTAGCTCTCAGGTTAAAAACGGTTTCATTTTACTCTTAATCAGAAGTTTTATGAAGAAATGATGTAAGTAAAGAATAATAATGAGTGACTTACCTCGGCTGTACACACTTTGCACCTTGGAGCACCTTCACCCTGAAGACCCTGTAAAAAGAAGAGGCATTTAGGAGTAAAACTGATCTCAAAAATGGGTGCTGCAGAAAGGGGGGGGGGAATGAACATATGAAAAAACATCAGCATTATCTGCTTGGCAGCACCGAAGACTCGCAGGGCCAGATCAGTAATGCAAAATGAATGTTTTACAGTTTCAGAATGTGGTTCACATGTGATAATTGGCACCATTCTTGCATTGTAATTTTTTCATTTTATGCTAATGCTCTTAATTAGTCCTCAAGTCAATAAGGCACAAAAAGATAATGGACAATCAGCTTAAAACAGGGCTCAGGACTGCGGAGTCTCTCTGAGCCTCAAGAAGTAATCAAGTTTATGGTGTTTAACCTTCATTCTCAAAGAGAAAATGGATCTCGAGCAGCTTTGGCGGGACAAAGCATTCAATAAGTATTGTTTCATTTTTATGGCATATCATTCCAATTTTTTAAAAAATGTAATGTTACTTTTAGAAACCACAGTGTCTACAGTGTCATAAATTAAGGCTGTGCAGCAGCAGTGGTGCCCAGGGATCATTGCCCCCAATGGCGTCATGGAAGTGAGCTGTGAATGCGGGAGACTTAGGGCCAGTTCAAATGTAACAACCTCACAAAACCATTATTTATTAGAGTGAGAATGATGCTTGTGCCCAAATATCTCCTCTTTCCTCCTCCCTTTCCTAGTCCCTTCTAATGAAAGACTTCCAGATAGGATGTCTAGGATTCCTGTTTTGTCCTAGAGAGTCTGCTGTTCCCCAAGCCACATGGTAAATTGGCTGTCTCTATTGAATCCTAGTTTAAGCTGGCTGTTTTTATTGACCCCTATTTTATGCCAAAAGCTCCTGAGTGAATACGTTGCGAGATAGCACTTTCTGGACTTAACAGTGCAATGCCATACAAGTATACTCTGAAGCAGCAAATCTCACTGACTTCCGTGGGGCTTACTCTCAGTTAAGTGAGTATTGAATTGCAGACTAGATGACAGGTTTCAAAATGGGTCAAACAGGAAGAGCTGTACTTATAATTGGTGCTAAATGACCATTGGATTGTAGTACTCAGAATAAAGTCAAGTTCCTCAGCTTCAGGGAAGAACCTTTCAAAAATGGGGAGGAAGTCACAGGAGAGAGCTCCTACACTCTGCTGCAAACAGTAAAGGCAGCATCCAGTGTTTAGCTCTACTCAAAGTAGACTCATTGAAATTAACAGTTATGACTAACTGAGGCCCATTAATTTCAATGTGCCTGATTAGAATGTAGCTGGACGCAACCCTTTGGGTGGTACTCAACTTTTACTCAGAGCAGATCCACTGAAATTAATCAATATGGTTAACTTACATGCATTCATTTTGGTGGATCAATTCTGAGAAGAACTTAGTTGAATACCACCCTATATCAACTTTCTAGAAATCTCTCTCACATATTTGGGCATCTAAGACTTGATTGAAAGGGGGAAAATATGTCTGCACCATATGTTTGATAGTGCTTAGAGATATTTTACTAAACAGACCAGTGAGGGAAAGGAGGACCTTAACAGTAAGAGTAGACATGAAGAAAACAGGTTTTAGGCCACAATCCTATGCCCAAAGTTAAAGGCTTGTTTATTCCGATGAGGATGGACATTGGGAAACATAATGCAAATATGAACTGAAAACACTTAAGGTTTATGAAGGATGACCCTCTCGTAGATTCTCCCACTGATAATGCTTTTGTGTTTGTTTTTCATGTTTGTCTCATAGCCGTGTTGTTGAATTTGGTAGCTACCATCTACCTAGCATCTTTATAAAACTTCTTATTAAAAGAGCAAAGAAAGCACTCTGTATTTGATGAAGAGTATTTATAAAGCTACTCTTGATACACACACGTTACTTTCTGCTCCCGAGGAACCATCTGAGCGGCAGGCCTAATCTCCCGCAACTCCCTCAACTTTTCATTTCTCCAGGGTAATATATAACCTTCCTGTCTGCAGGTAGCCATTGTCACGGGAAATATTTTTTCTCCTACCTTCTGAAAGGACGTAATTTATAACATGAAATTAAAAGCATCAAATTAGTAACCCAATCCCTGTATTCCAGTTTAATGAACTAGCGCCTTCACCGCATTATTGTTTTGTGCCACTGGACCAATCTGTTTTGTTTTGCAAACAAAATGTGGTTTTTATTAATAAAGAAATGCAGAAGGAAAAAAAGAGAGAGAGGCATCCTTGGCACAGTTAAAATGATGTTTCCCAGGGGCCTCCACGGTCTCATTTAAAACAGCATTTTCATCATTTACTCTCAGCAAAAACAAGAAAGAGCATGAATATTTGTGCCTTTCCCCCTTTCCTTTTCCTTTTAAAGGTTGAATGGGGATAGCTGGGTGTACATTGTGTCTAATGTGGTCCCCATTGGGACAGCACAAAGGCTTTGGACACTGGATGTCCAAATCCCTGCTCAGCTCTTAAGCTTACTTTATTAGGGCCAAAGTGGGCATGATGTGAAAGACATCACAAATCACATCTGGCGCTGTGTGTGTGTGTTTTAAATTATAGGATTCCTTCAAATTATTCATTTGGAGGGTGGCGCTGTGGTCTAAACCACAGAGCCTAGGGCTTGCCGATCAGAAGGTCAGCAGTTCAAATCCCCTTGACAGGGTGAGCTCCCGTTGCTCAGTCCCTGCTCCTGCCAACCTAGCAGTTTGAAAGCACGTCAAAGTGCAAGTAGATTAATAGGTACTGCTCCAGCGGGAAGGTAAACGGCATTTCCATGCGCTGCTCTGGTTCTCCAGAAGCTGCTTAGTCATGCTGGCCACATGACCCGGAAGCTGTACGCCGGCTCCCTCGGCCAGTAAAGCGAGATGTGCGCCGCAATCCCAGAGTCGTCCGCAACCGAACCTAACGGTCAGGGGTCCCTTTACCTTTTTACCCAATAGGAACATAGGAAAGAGCATTATACTCTGTTGGGGCACAGGCCCATCTAACTTAGCTCAGTTGGCTACAGCGTGGTGCTGATGATGCCAAGGTTGCAGGTTGTCCCCTACAGGACAACTGCATTTTCCTGCATTGCAGGTGGTTGCACTGGATGGTCCTCAAGGTCCCTTCCAACTCTACAGTTCTATGATTCTACAACTCAGAATTGTCTACATTGGTTGGGATATTTTCAGGCCTACCATGAGACACAAGGGATTGAGCATAGAACATAAGACCTTCTGCATGCAGAGCAGATTCTGAATGGACTTCTGCTTGACTAATGGGACTTCCCCTACTTTCACCTGAAGCGCCCAGAGAAAAATTGGGGGGCATGGGGATTGCAGGGAGAGGACATCACCTAGGCTTTTGGGGTTTTTTTACACCCCAGAACTTCAGCTGGTTGGAAAGGACCAATGGAAGCTATTTCCTTCCTTACTGCAGTTGGAACCACCCCACTCAAATCAGTAGCAATGGGAGCTTTGATTCTAGACCTGGGAGAAACCGGGCTATAATTATTGCTAGGGCTGTAACAAGGGAAAAGGGGGTTAAACTTGCCCTCCTTGTGCACTGCAATCCAAGTGAAAATTGGCCTCCCTCGCAGTTGCTGATATTCTTTTCTTTTTCTAAAAACAAACAAACCGTAGATGTGGTTTGTAATGACGCATTTAGTGTCTTGTCTAGCTTGACCCTTATCAGGCCTTTTTTTTTTCCTAATAAGAAGAAATACTGTGAAATTGCACAAAGTCCTTGGGTCTGAAAAGTAAGGATGCTAAAATAAGGAATAGGAGAAACACAAAGTACAGACCCAGAGAATTATTCTAGGGTTTAAGGATGGATTGGTGCAATGTACTTATGGGCCATTTTTGACAACCAAGAAAGGGCCCCCAAGAGAGCAGCACCACAAAACCATATTTTTTTCAGACAAATTCTAACATTGCACCAGTGGGCATGATGGGATTTCCCCTTCTCCTCCTGCAGTCCCTATATTGACCAAAGAGTATTCCAGCCTTCTGAGGAGAATTCTGATGGTGTCCAGTGGGTGGGTTTGCAGGGGTGAGGAGGAGATGGCAAATTTCAATTCTCATACACAGATTTTTTCTGCACAAGTCAACATCACCCCTTCTTTTCAAGCAACATGTTTAGCAGCTGGTGGTTAGACCAGCCTCAGTTACGATGTCTGCCACTTCAAATTAATAATATATCCACGTTAGAGATGGACACCAGAATTGAGTACCATTCTTGAAGAAGTTTGACAGAGCTAGGTTTTGGTCAGACCTTTACTGTGTATTGGTCTGAGGTTCTGAAGACCCAAGTTCTGCCATAGGAACTTTTTTAAAAAACCTAGTGCAGGGTCGTGCAACTTTCATACAAAGTGGGCCGCAAGAGGTACTTTGTCACAGAACCTGTGGGCCGCACACTGCCTTGTTGGGTGGGTGGGACGTAGGCCAAAATTTGATGCCCCTCCCCATTCCTCGTGCTACCATGCGAAAGCCAACAAAGCAACACACCAGGTTTGGGGAAGGAGACATGAGACTCTGGCAGGAGGCCCTCCTCCTCCTTCCCAAAGCTGGGGAAGTGCTAATCAGGCTTTGGGGAGACTCTAGGACCCTGTCTGAGCCTTCATGTCCCATTCCCAAAGCCCAGGGCCTCCTTATCCAGCTTTGCGAAGGCAGCATGAGGGCTGACATCAAATGTTGCTGAGGGTCTCAAAGAAAGGCCTCAAGGGCCATTCCTTGGGCCATGTGTTGGACCACCCTGCCAGTTCTTTCAGGGCCAGTCTGTACAAAGTCACACCATTGCACCCTGTGGATGCCAAAAGGCTGTCTACAGCACAGCCTGTAATATATCTAACATTATCTGTTTCATGCTGAAACGCTTTGGGTTGCGATGAGATGCCTGGGACTCAGCTACTTCAGTAAAGAAAAAGCGTTTTAAATGCGCTATAACACTGTGACACCATATGGCGCTGTGGAGTCCCATCTATCGCCAACGTGATTTCCCATTATGAGGTTTACAATGCGTTTTGCTGAAACTTTTTTTTTTAATGTTTCTAGATCCAGCCCTGGTCTGGTTAGACATAGCTTACCATGGCATCTGGGCATATACTTCTCTGAAAATGTTACCAAACATTTGCAATATATATATATATATATAAATAAATAATAATTTATTTATACCCTGCCCATCTGGCTGGGTTTCCCCAGCCAAATATGGCTGTGAAGGACCCATCCAAACTAACAGGTCAACCAGGGCTTGCTTTCCCTTACCGCACAGCATTAAAAGTTTCGTAACTGCTTCGAAAACAGCAAAGTATGGATGCAGAAGCTGTGGCTTTCCAGATGTTGCTGAACAACAGCTCCCATCGTCCCTGACCATTGGGCATGCTGGCAGGGGGTGATGGGAGTTCCACAACATCTGGGGGTCACCCAGTTCTTCACCGCTGCTTCAGACAAATTACTTAGTTCACTGATTAAATAGGACACTGGCACCTCCTTCGATTTGTTATACTTCTATGGATCACAGCTATTTTGACATCAAGCAGTTCCGTAACTGCAGTCCTGAACAATACCAATATATATTTCCCCATCTTTGGTGTATCTGGTTCAACCCTGTAGCATTTTGCTCACTGTTTCAGCAAGGCGGTGTTTGCCTACGGTGTACAGACATGTCTGAGATTAATCCAAAGAGATGGATCAAGCTAAAAAGAGTCATTTATGCAGCTTTGGACTATCCAAGAAGGATATTTGTGCACAAAGTATTGCTAACATCAAGATTAGGGGGGAAAGGGGGGGAACCCCCGAGAGATACTCTTAGATGCCTGCAAATTAATAGATGAATCCATTAAGAAATCACTGCTCAAAGGAACTGTGGCTGGCAAAACAAGGAAGTATAGCTGGTCTGAGAAAAGAAACCTTCAGCTAATTTTGAAATATGAGTTCCTTGTATTATATTGTAGCCACGAGGATAAGCCAACACAAAAGCATTATGATTTACTACTGCAATACAGAGAAACAGTTTTTTCCTGTATAGTTCCTTTCCAACATGTCCATCACTAACTAAGGTAAAACATTCTTAGCACAGCATAATCAGATCTCATAGCTTCATTTTTACAGCCAAAAGGGGGATAGCCAGACTCCAGTAGCTGTAAAGAACTGAGGAACTGAGGAGAAGTTGTCCATTTCACAGCATTTGAAGTGCTCAAATCTGCATTTTAAAACTTCGGAAGCAACTGCAGTGGAAATAAAAAATGACAACACAGAAGTTCTTCGTTCTGTCCCATGAGTCAGCTATCCTTCTCCATTGTTAGTTCCCGACACTGAGGAGGGGGGCGGAAACAAACTGCATTTTCACTCACACTGAAGATGGTAATTTCTTTTAAAACCCTAAAAAGTGGGTAAACCCTTCCCTTTTTAAGTCTTTGGCCTACTGAAGTGACATTTTTAAAACTAGTAAGCAAGAAAGCAAGGGACGGTTTGTAGTGAATGGTGGTGAATGATGGAGGACAACAACAACATCCCCAATTCACAGCCACATTCATAGATAGTTAATTAGGAGGTAGGCAAATACTTTAAAAAAAGTTTCTTAGTGGAGAAACTCTACAGTTATGGCCTTCTTGCTCACCTGGTTTTACCTTCAACTGTTTCTAAAATGTATGGAACAGAAGAACACTAGCAGAGATTGTTCGAAGAAGGCTTTGTGTATTTCAAAGACCCCTATTCACCTACAGTCAAGGTGATGGAAGATTTTTCTTTCACTGCAATAATTTTCCTCAAAAACAACACCTCACCTTTTATTCCATATATTTAGTAACAAACATTCACTTAC
Organism: Podarcis raffonei; assembly: GCF_027172205.1. Classification (NCBI taxonomy): domain Eukaryota; kingdom Metazoa; phylum Chordata; class Lepidosauria; order Squamata; family Lacertidae; genus Podarcis; species Podarcis raffonei. The sequence goes on along the minus strand of NC_070607.1, from coordinate 29,216,255 downwards.
AGAGGAAAAAGTAAATGGGTGAACTTGGGGACTGCATTAGGCTCCTTTGAAAACCAAGTTTGCTCGCATAGTCCAATCGCGGTCATTCCCTGATCACACTAGAATATAACAATGGTGGAAGAGGGGGGCAGAAGGTTAAGGACATTTTTATTTACTCATTACAAACATATCCTGACCTTCTAATGCATTCAGATTGGCTTACAATAGGTAAAACAACAACAACATCATGGATAGGTGTAAGATATAGAAATGTGTTTATTCTTGTTCTAGAATGATGCTTTACAGGAAAAGAAAAACGAATCCGTATGATTTTTTTTTTAAAAATGTATTTAAAATACAGGAGTGCTTGGTCTCTTTTTGACTGAAGCTGGGCAGCATGACCGGGTCCATTGTTCGACAGTGGGATGGTCTCTCTCAAGAGGTTGTGGACTCTCCTTCCTTGGAGGTTTTTAAGCAGAGGTTGGATGGCCATCGGTCATGGATGCTTGAGTCAAGATTCCTGCATTGCAGGGGGTTGGACTAGATGACCCTTGGGGTCCCATCCAACTCTACAATATGACTCTGTGAATAATTGACACTTTATATGCAATTCTCTCAGATGGTGGTGAGGACAGCACATGGATTTGATGAAAGGGACCTTCTGTTTGGAAGATAGGACCCATTGCAGCTCAAGAAGAACTACAAGTTTTGGGAACTATGGCCATGAGACATGGGTCACAAACTTGCAAAAAGTACTCCAGCTGGCAAGATATGCTTCTTCTGGATGCCCAAATGCTAGCTTTCAAAAGTTTTGGCTCTGATTGGTTGATGCTCTTTCCCTCAATGAACGAATAAGGAAGCAGCATGACTAAAAATCATTAAATAAAAACCACAGAGACTCATTGGGTGCTCAAGGGAGTAAGTGAAAGGTATTTTTGTTTTGGACTAATGCGACTTAATAATTAAGAGCATGTTAAATTTGAAGTGCCTAGTTCCAATCTCTGCTGAGCCACAAACTTGCTGGATAGCTCTGCTTCTCAGCCTCACTCCCCATCTGTAATATGGACACACTAATAGTGGATTAGAGATGCGGGTGGTGATGAGGGTTAAACCACAGAGCCTAGGACTTTCTGATCAGAAGGTCTGCGGTTCGAATCCCCGCGATGGGGTGAGCTCCCATTGCTCAGTCCCTGCTTCTGCCAACCTAGCAGTTTGAAAGCACGTCAAAGTGCAAGTAGATAAATAGGTACCGCTCGGGCGGAAAGGTAAACAGCGTTTCCATGCACTGCTCTGGTTCACCAGAAGTGGCTTAGTCATGCTGGCCCCATGACCCGGAAGCTGTACGCTGGCTCCCTCAGCCAATAAAGCGAGATGAGCGCCGCAACACCAGAGTCGGCCACAACTGGACCTAATGGTCTGGGGTCCCTTTCTTTACCTTTAATATTGGACTGTCCCTTCATTTCCCCAGTCCCACAACTAAAGATACAACAAATTGAACCTTGCTCACCTCTACTGATTAGTAGATGTCCGTACATTCAGCTCTCTACAGGCATCATGTATTTTCCATCACTAGATGGGGCCTACTGCTTCCTGCAGGCTTGCATTGTTCTAAATGCACAAGGTCATTGCATGTATTGATCAGCAAATAGAACTGGCTCCCATTTTTGCTGTCAAACATCTTCCAGCTCTGGATTGGTGCATCAGGTTCATTTTGCTTCTGATTTTATGCACATGTTTGCTGACATACTTATTTCCACAGAGAGCTGCTTAATTCTCCCAAATGTACGAGAAGGTGGAATGAGCTGGTTTGAATAGACCCGGTGATGTTTCAGCAATTTTGGCTCTTGACAGATTCTAATGCGACAGCATAAGATTGTTTAGAGTTAAAAGTGCAAGCGGCCAACAGAATGGGAGCCATTTTTATTCCTTGGGTTGGGTGCGAGGGTCAGAGGCAAGTCCCAGATGTAGGAAGAGCAGAAAAAATGCCATCAACGCACAGTGACCACCTACATTTCAAGGAAATAAAAGGCCAGCTGCCTGAGAAGAAGCAGGAGAACTTTCTGCCTTCCTGTGTGGCTGCAATCAAACTGCAAAACTGGGCACAATTCAAAATTGGGGGTTCCTTCATGCTCCTCAGTGCTACAGGCAGGTGCAGGTGGCACTGTGGTCTAAACCACTGAGCCTCTTGGGCTTGCTGATCAGAAGGCCGTCGGTTCAAATCCCCACAATGGGGTGAGCTCCCTTTGCTCTCTCCCAGCTCCTGCCAACCTAGCAGTTCGAAACCATGCCAGTACATGTAGATAAATAGGTACCACTGTGGTGGGAAGATAAACGGTGTTTCCATGTGCTCTGGTTTCTGTCATGGTGTTCCACTGTGCCAGAAGTGGTTTAGTCATTCTGGTCACATGACCCGGAAAGCTCTCTGTGGACAAACACCAGCTCCCTCGGTTTGAAAGCAAGATGAGTGCCACAACCCCATAGTCGCCTTCAACTGGACTTAAACGTTCAGGGGTCCTTTACCTTTTACCTTTAGTGCTACACAAGCTGTACACCAGTACTGTTGAGTCAATGACCAAGCAGACAGCTCCTAAAAGCATGATGAATGAAGGGCTACAGCTCGATGGCAGAGCCTCTGTTTTGCACGCAGAAGGTCCCACGTTCAAATCTGGGCATCTCCAGGTAGGACTGTGAGAGATCACTGCCTGAAGTCCTTGGACTTAAAATGGTCCCCCACTCTTGATATATGGTTTGTGCAGATGCAGTTGTCCACAGTGTTACATCATTGTTCCAAACCATGTCAATTTCAATACAGTGGTACCTCAGGTTACATACGCTTCAGGTTACAGACTCCGCTAACCCAGAAATAGTGCTTCAGGTTAAGAACTTTGCTTCAGGATGAGAACAGAAATTGTGCTCCAGCGGCGTGGCAGCAGCAGGAGGCCCCATTAGCTAAAGTGGTGCTTCAGGTTAAGAACAGTTTCAGGTTAAGTACGGACCTCCGGAACGAATTAAGTACTTAACCCGAGGTACCATTGTATAAGCATTTACTGTAGTTAAGACTAACCAGGATTTTCCAGTTAACCAGGATTTGAAAACACGGCTGCTTTTAACACAGTTCACATTGCTGCCCATACCTAGGGAGTGCAATGCTTCCCTACAGCATAACCCATCGGGAGCATTATAATCATATCAGAAGTAAAAATACAGTGGTATGTCAGAAGTCGAAAGGAATCCGTTCTGGAAGTCCGTTCGACTTCCAAAACATTCGGAAACCAAGGCACGGCTTCTGATTGGCTGCAGAAAGTTCCTGCAGCCAATCAGAAGCCGCGGAAGTCATGTCGGACGTTCGGGTTCCAAAGAACGTTCACAAACCGGAACAGTCACTTCTGGGTTTGCGGCATTCAGGAGCCAAAACGTTTGACTCGCAAGGCGTTTGGGATCCAAGGTACGACTGTATGTGATAGTCTTGTGTAAACCAGGAGCTGAAAGAAGACGATTGGATTTTAGGAAGACAGCTTTATAAATCTCCAGCAGCCCTTTCCAAGGCACACAACATATTGGTTTACATTTTTTAAACTACCATTTCAATTTGGGAGGGAGGGCTGAAAGACACTTCTCTGTGTGCTTCTCACACTTCTCACACAGAAACATACATTCCGTTTTACCGTTAAGCTAATCTCCAAAACATAAAACAAAACAAAACAGCTCCTTACAGCTAAAGTTTGGCCAAAAATGGGTGGGGGAGAGGAATAAAAAGAAACCACCAACAATTTGCACAAAGGAATGCATACTCCTCTGTGAGTTTTTGGTCTGCTGCCATTTTTCCCTTTTGGCAACCATTGCAATGTTGTGGGCATCGTACAAATGCATTTGCGGCAGCCCGAGGGTTAAGTCAGACATTTCTTATCTTTGACAGATGGTTAATTTACAGTCATTATTACTAAATTCAATTGCTTAATAAGTTAGATATGACAAACACGTGTGTAGAAATCTTTGCCAAGACACCCTTCTCGGAATCCGAGGATGAAGCAAGCCCTGAAACACTTTCCCCATACATCCTCATGCTGAGGGTGACAGACTGAAGCACATTTTTAATTTTCCTATGGATTTTTCTTTTTAACTCTTTAAGATCATATGCTGTCTTACTAGAGTATATTTCCAAGTCATGCAATCCAGGAACTGGGTTAGGCAGAACTCTCGATTAACCAAACTGGTAGTATGGTTCTAGTCTTATGCACCTGTTACAGGCTTCTGAATCTTAGCATGTGAACGTCTCTTTCAGGGGTAGCCAACGTGGTTGTTGTTGTTGTTGTGGACTACAACTCCCATTACCTCCAACAATCAGTCATGCTGGTTGGGGCTGATGGGAGTTGTAGTCCTCAATATCCAGAGGCCGCCATGTTGGCTACTCCTGAATTCTATCCCCCAAGATGCACATGGAATGTCCATACTGCACACTCAAAAGATCACTGTGAGGGAGCCAGTCCTGAATACACAACAGCCCCAGGCTGGTCCAAGACATTTTGACTCCCGAGGTGAACCATAAAATGGTGCCCACCCAACAACCAGGGAAGAAGGGGTAAGTGAAGACCTGCATCAGGAACAAGGGGGGTGGAGGAGATCAGCAGCACCTCCATTTCTCCAAGAGGCGATATGCGAGGGGCTGCTAAGGACACTGCAGATCCACCATCCAAGGAACATGCTGCAGCCATTGTTTCTGCTACAGCAGCAGCAACAACACTGGGCAATGCATTTCTTGGAGGCCAAATCTGCTGCCCCTGGGGATCCTGCTGCCCTAGGCAGTCGCCTCACCTTGCCTTCTGGGTGGGCCGGCCCTGGTCCTAGGTTTGTATTCACTTGCTTCAAAGTTATGAGGACAGCAATTAGTTATGCCCCTAGAGAAGCAAATGTGGAAGTCGGTGGTGAAATCTTCCCTGCCCCTTTGGTGATCATCACTTTGGCAAGGGAAAATTTCTCCATAGGTATCTGAGGGTCTGTCGCTGCATTTCTTCCAGTCCAGTTCTTGCACAAGCCCCACTCTTTTCTGTGGTGCCAAGGTCATGGTGGGCAGTAGGTAGCTGCCCATCCCTGCAATGACCCGATGACCTGATTCACAAACACAGAACCTGTTTTGTAAAACGTAGTAGAAATCCCCCCAAGCCTCCTGTGGAAATAAATGAGAAGAAATCTAAATGCTCAGAAGCTATTTGTACATAAACCATATCAGGTAGGAAGATGCATTAAGATTTGCATCAGCATTTCAGTGCACTAAACAATTTCAGCTCATAAATAAAGGCGGATCCCAAACTAAACCGATACCGTTATAAACCTATGTAAAATGTAGAGCATTAATAGTCTGCTTATCTTTACTCATCTGTCAAGCTAAGCCCATCCACATAACCCCCCAAATGGTCAATATTTATTCAGAGGGAGAGAGAAGAGGAAAACACTGGCGTAACTTAGCTGGATACATCTCCACTACAAGCTAAGGAACACATAGGTAGGGCTGCCATACAACTCAAAAGCTCAACAACTCAAAAGCTCAAAAACATTTGTGTCTAGATTTTCACTTTTTGAAATTTGGCAACCCTAACATAGGATTGTGTTCAACATAGCACTAAGGTTAAGATTCTGTCAGTGCAAGGACTTCCTCTTTCTTTCCCCCACATTTGCTTGAACCCTGAATCTGTTCTGGAGTTTACTCCAACTCACTGGAGCATATTTCGGGAGAGCAGGAACATGCGCTGGGAGGAGAAGAAGGAGAGTCTTGTTGCACTAGCAGTCAGCCTTGCACACATGCAACAATTTCCTTGAACACTGGCGCTACTTTCCAATGCATCTCCATGACCAAAAATGTTTTGTTTTTTTCCCCATTAGTCGCTAAATTTAATAAATCCTCAACCCAGTCTTCTTCACAGGGAGGTTTGGACTTTCTCCAGTTTTTCAGAAATAGACATTTGGCCCAAAGACCACAACATACATGACAGTGCCATCATGCCCAGCACAAAACAGCAGCCATTGTGTTCCAGGAGTTCCTGGCTCAATACGACATGTCATGAGTTTCAAACCCAACAGACTCTCAATACTGAATTCGCTGTTTCAGCATAGATCAAATTCCTTCTGGAGGGAATCATGCACTTGGATCTTCAGGTCAGAGGCCTACTTGGAATTTGCTTAACTTAGAGCTCAGTTTGTCCCTTAGGCTTGTGGGTCTATTGTATCTTGAAATAGTACTATGTTTGGGGTCTCCAAGGCTGGCAAGGCATGAGGCAAGAATTCAGTGGGCCTCTCTTATTCTTACTGCTATTTCAAGGGCTCTGTCCCTGCCAATCACAGACTTTCCTCTCATGCCCCGTTGTGTGAGAAGCTCATTTAGTTCAACTCTAGCCTGGGTCACCTGAGGATAATGACATTTGATAAGCTCAAAGCTGCAGACCATAGGTCTGATGGTAGCAATCATCACTCATTGCCCATGGACAGAAAAATGTTTTTCTCCTTGTCTCATGATACTAGAACCCAGGGCCATCAGGTGAAGCAGAGTGGTGGGAGATTCAAGCGCAACAAAGAAGTAATTTAGGCACGTGGTTAAACTTTGGAACTCAACACCACATGTAGTGAAGGGCACCGATTAGCATGGATCTGAGAAGAGAGTGGATGAATTCATGGAGGGGAAAGGATGCTAGAGGCAGCCTACCACTGAGGAACAAGAGGAGAAGACAGCTATTGCTTTCATGTCCTGTTTGTGAGCTTCCTAGAGGCATCTGACTGCAGGAAAGAGGATGATGGAATGGAGAAGGATGTTGGTTGGACCCATATGACCGTCTGTTCATGTGGAGGTTCACAGAATAGTGTGTGTGTGTGTGTGTGTGGAAATGCCCAATTTCATCATTAAAGGGAGCACCTCTGTTTCATCCTCACCTGCACTATCTCCCTCCCCGTCAGCCAGACTCCATTACTGGAAGTGAGACAGGCTGAGAGATGAGTGCTGGGGGGTGACAGCCTGCAAGGAGCGCTCTTCTCCTTTCATCTCTGCACCCCTTTTGATGTTAAAATTAGACACTTTCCCCACTTTAGACATCAACTGTGCAGACACTTGAACAAACAAAAGTGGCTGTCACCATCACGTCGGGCTTGGCCCTGAGTCTATGATGTGGGATGGAAGAAGAAGACTGGGAGAATGCAGGAAATTGTGATGGATGGGTTATTTAATCTTGTCACTCTTGAAACAGCCCCTCCTGGGACCGGAATAGAGACTGGGGACGGCAGGACTGAAGGCTGCTCTCCTTTCCGCCCAAAAAAATGCCTGCGGAAAGGAAGAATAGTTTTAACCTTTTTCGCCTCAAATGCTAGCATTTCTCAGCCAGGCCTGGCTTTCACCTCGGTATCCTAGTTTTCATTCTACAAGGATTTTGTTTTTGTTTTTGCATAGGGCAGCATTTGAACATGTGAATCCTCCCACCTACGTTTGGAAGTGGTACATGCCGAAGGAGGCTCTACCATGTTCTTCCTTAAAATGCACATCATCTCTAAAGCACCAAAATGATGCTTCTGTGAGAGCCACATTTCCTTGTGGGCACTGATGGGTGGGGCCACAGGGAAAACTGGATAGAACGACTCATGTCAATGCTACCTTTGCACATACATACCTCTCCACCCTCCACCCAAGCAAGCAAGCAAACAAACAAACATACATTATCAGGGTTCAAAGGCACATTTCAGCCAGGCAAAAACACTCAAGAAAGTTGCAAAACCCACCTATCAAAATTCCCTGCATTCTCCTATCACTGCCTGTTTTTAGATGCCAGGCAAAAAACATTCTTAATAACCCAGGCTTTTTAATTGGGAGGGTAGCTAGATATGTCAGTGGCCTTTGTTGTGCCCATCCTTTAAGTAGGGTGGGTAGGACTTGTTCCTTTTAATATCTTTTATATGTTTTTGTTCTTTCTCTTTTCATTGTTTCAGTCACTCTGGGACACCCGAGTGCAAAAACGCAACTAATAAATAAGAATCAGACTAGTAAAAATAAGAAACAAACAACTAATTCCAGAGGGCTGGAGCTGCAACACTAAAAGCTCAATTTCTAGGACATACGAAGCACACCTCTGGGGTGTGCGTAGTAGTCTAAGCAGTGCTCCATCTGAGTTAGGCAGTTGCCTAGCAGAGATGTATGGAGGCAAGGTCTTCCTTTCAGCAGCCTGGTGCTAAGTTGTTTAGGATATGACTTTTGCCACCTGAGTGCTGGGTTAGGCTCATCCTATCTATGTCAGGTGTCCCCAGAACTGTAGTAACCATGCACATTAATGTTGTGGATACTATTGTAAGTAAATTAAATAAATAAGTTTCCCCAGTCTTCTTGTGCCCCGTCTCACTATTCTGGTGTGTGCAGGGATTTCGTTCCTGTGCTCTGCTCCTGAGCTATGCCCCATTACAAAGCTCACCGAGAATGTAAGCAAGTTAGACACTTTTAAGCACATTTGACCAGAAGTTATTTCTTGATTTCATTTCGCTTACGAAACATGCTCAGAATCACAGCCCTCCGCCTGCTCCATTGCCGGCATCACACAAAATCGTAACAAATAACCGCGGTCAATTCTAACAAAAGATGGGGACTATCACGTTGCATTTAGCAATTTGACCACCAGACCGGCTTCCTGTTCTGGCACAAAAGGGAAACCACTCCAAATAATAGAGCCTAAATTATAACGTTAGGTTTGTGAACTCTTTGGGGAACTGGGGAAATCAATTCCATGAAAAAAAAGGAGAAGAAGTCCTGGGTCTGTGAACATATTAAGTAGTGCTGATACAGAATATTTGCCACATGTGTTTCAAATTAGGGGAGGGAGTTCTAAAAACCTCTTCCAAGTCAACATCTCACTTATTTATAGCTTGATCTTGAGACTTTCTTAACAAAATATTGCATTTGCAGGGATACTAGCGCAGGGAGCGATAGGAAGCTCATCCATTGTACCCAACAACCCCACATCCTGATGATACTCATTTTTGGCTAACTGCTAATGGTACCAATGATCGCCAAGCACAATGAGAAAGAGTTGTCTTGTGATGTGGTGATGTGGCAAGTCCACCCCCCCCCCAGTAGGAATGGTCTGGAACCTGAAAGTCTGTAGGAGAATTTGCTGGGGTTTCTTATTGTAAAATTGTTTGGAGATGTTTCATAGGAAGCAATTCATAAATGTAAGCAAACAAACAAATAAGCTACACAACATTATATTTTCTTCTGTGTTTGAATACTTTGCATTTGGATGCTAGATAGCATCTGAATTCAGACTCCGCATCATGCAGCCATGCCTGTGATTAGGTGCTACATACATTTTCTTTCCTAATGACCAATGAAACTCAACTCAGTGGAAACTCAACTGCTACACATCTAGGCTGTCTTCTTCTTCTTCTTCTTCTTCTTCTTCTTCTTCTTCTTCTTCTCCTTCTCCTTCTCCTTCTCCTTTGGTGATCACTCATAGCCAAGTAAGATTATCAGCACCCTGCTTTAACCAACTGTGTTATCCAGAAAAATATCAACTTAAGTATAAGGCTAAGCACTTGTATTTACTTATTTTCTCCCATCATGGAACCCATGGTGGTAGCCTACACATGGTTCCACAGCAGTCATCCATCCAGACTGTGATCAGACTCACCTGGCATCAGCAAGCCTCACAAACCTTCAGGCCATATCCTGGAACCAAGATTATAAACCCATGCTTGTGTGCTACAACTAAGGTAAAGGTAAAGGGACCCCTGACCATTAGGTCCAGTCGTGACTGACTGGGGGGTTGCGGCGCTCATCTCGCTTTATTGGCCGAGGGAGATGGCATTTGTCCGCAGACAGCTTCTGGGTCATGTGGCCAGCATGACCAAGCTGCTTCTGCCGAACCAGAGCAGCGCACGGAAACGCCGTTTACCTTCCCGCTGGAGCGGTACCTATTTATCTACTTGCACTTTGACGTGCTTTCGAACTGCTAGGTTGGCAGGAGCAGGGACAGAGCAACGGGAGCTCACCCCATCACGGGGATTTGAACCGCTGACCTTCTGATCGGCAAGTCCTAGGCTCTGTGGTTTAACCCACAGCGCCAACCATGTCCCTCTCGTGCTACAACTAGGGCTAGTTAAAAATAAATAAATCAAAATCACCTTATTTGGTGGGAAGGGTTATCACTGAATATTCTCCAGCGGGGCTGGGGGATGGAGTCCTCTCCAATGGTTCTTCCCAAAGGTATTTCTAGAATAATATATTCAGAGAACTTGTGAAAAATCGCAGGCAAGAGCCCTTTTGCAAATGAAGACAAGGAAGGCCTGCCGCAGTGTTATCCCCACACAGTAAGATGCTGACGTACACTGTCGCAGGAAGAGTGAGAGACCAAAGATGCTGAACTGGAAGGACATATTCTGCATCAGTTCCCTTACCTTTTGTATCCAAGTTAAAAGACATTTCTGGTGAGCAATCAAGTTTTTGCAGTCACAGAAGTGCAGCAGAGCGTCACGGCCCATCTCGTCTCCTTCCCGACAGATAAAACATTCTTTTGACTCTAATTAAAAAGATTAATAAAGTAAGAGAACACATCAGGTTTGCATCAATCAACTGCCCATGTGGTTCTTATTATTGTAATTAAAAGTTATCTCCTCAAAATTGTTGGATGAAAGTGCCACGATCTGCAATTGAAAACACATTGAAGGGAGTTTTCCCAACTTATTCTATTTTAAACAGTCAGATTGGAGCAACGCTCTGGAGATAATGTGTTCAAAAGGGTCCTTAGAGGCAAAATGTCAGCAACCATATATTTACGTCCTTTGAGAAGCCCTTATAAAAATGTGCATTGTGCATCTTTCTGATTTTGTTGTTTTTTAAAAAAAAACTGTAAAGGGGGGGGGAGAGAGTGAAACACAGTATCAGCCAAACCCCCTTCAAGTGTACAACTACAAATGATAGTATTTGGCTTTTACTATCCATTCATTAAATCACTCCATCCTAATGCATTTCTTTATTCCACTGGGAGTTTTCATCTGGGTTTGCATAAAGGACTTGGGAGCCCTCAGGCAGAAATTCCAAGCTCTTGCCCTGGATGCAATAGTTGTTGCAATAGTTGTTGCCCTAAGGAAGAAAGGCATTGTGGGGGAATAGTATGTGCACCGGGCCCATCTGATTGACAGGCAGCAGCCCTCCAGGATTTCAAAGACCACATCAACATTATACATTTTAAACACTACAATACCACTTTAAACAATCCCTGGAGTGGGTCAACAGTCAATGCCTCTTCATGGGGAATTATAGCTCTGTGTGGCGAGTAGGGGCCTCTTAACAAACAACAGCTCACAGAATTCTCTGAGGGAAGCCATGAGTGTTTAAAGTGGTTTTTATACTGTTTTAAGTGCTTGGTGTGAAAATGGCCAAAGAGGAATTTTGCACATGTCTTAGATGGGCAGGGATTGAACCCTAGTGACTTCTGTGTGCATGCGGGTGATGCTGTGGTCTAAACCACTGAGCCTCTTGGGCTTGCTGATCGGAAGGTCTGTGGTTCGAATCCCCGCGACGGGGTGAACTCCCGTTGCTCTGTCCCAGCTTCTGCCAACCTAGCAGTTCGAAAGCAAGCAACCAAGTAGATAAATGGGTACCGCTGTGGCAGGAAGGTAAACAGTGTTTCTGTGTACTCTGGCTTCCGTCACAGTGTCCCGTTGCACTTGAAGCGGTTTAGTGCTGCTGGCCACATGACCCAGAAAGCTGTCTGTGGACAAACGCCTGCTCCCTTGGCCTGAAAGCGAGATGAGCGCTGCAGCCCCATAGTCACCTTTGGCTGGACTTAACTGTCCAGGGGTCCTTTACCTTTACCTTACCAACTTGAATAAAATTTTGGGAGGGGGGAGGTAAGCCTTGCCTTGCATAATCAATTCCATGCCACCATGCACACACACCATTTGAATGGCAATGCCCATTGACTTTGGGGGCCCCTCAAATATTTTATTGGGGGGCAAAGAGCCCTCAGCCCCTAGGAGATGGCTCCTATGGCATACACAGCATGTGGTTTACAGCTCTGGTGTGGGCTTGACCAAGATTTGGGGGTAAATCCATGCCCCCCCTCAATAATTATGTGATTTTACAAAAATAATAAACATGACACAACCGATGATTTCAGCATTTAGTAATGCCTCTAACCTGCCTCACTCTGCTTCATCCCTTCTTGGCCTACGGCTAGGTGTGGGGGGGAGAAATTTGGTTTGCATTTTAATACGGACCTACCTCATTTCCTGAAATAAAATGTGAGCTTGGAAGACAGCTAACTCTTCCAAATTTGCACTTCTCTGAATTCGGTGATACAACCAAAAATATATATACCAAAAAATATATATGCATGTATTAGGGGAAGGTGTGCCTTAAAAAGCCACTCTTGTTGGTCAAAATCAACCTACAAAAATACACTAAGATGAGGGAAAATGAGTGGAGAAGGATGGAAAGTTAAAAAGTGGGAGGCAGCCTCTCGGGCAACGGTGCAACCTTTGATAGCCCATATGGCATTTTCAATAAATCAAAATTCCATTTTAAGCTGTGAACAAACTGTTAATTCGCTGTCACTTACCTGTGCTTTCAGACCTTGAAGGGAAGCTTGAAGAGGCTGGAAGGGAATCTACCAGTAGTATCTGAGCCCAGCCTTCATGCTCTGACGGGGGTTACCAATGCAGATTGGAGGGCCAAGAGTAGGAAATTGGCTTCTGAGAATGATTGCCCTCCGCCAGTACAATTCAGAGGGGTAGCAGCAAGAAATAAATATGGAGCAGGGGTGGTAATGGGCCCAAGAGAAAATACATATCACGATCCTTTAATCTTCATGAAAGCCTCACATGGGAGCCAACACCTAGGGCCAAGGTCCCTTCAGCACCCCCAATGAAACATTTGAGGGGGCTGGGCCCCCCAAAGTTCATGGCCATGGTCATTCAAATGGTGTGTGTGTGCCACAACTTATGACTGATTATATGGGGCGGGCCTTACCTTCCCCCTCAATATTTTGCATAACCTCCAATATTTCTCTGATGAAAATAGGGATGTCCCATTCCATAATAATAATTTTAGTATTTAAAGCCCAACCATCTGACATCCCTCTACAGAGCTGCCTGCAGATGGCTCTGGCGTCAGATAACTCCATACTCTCCAACATTTCTCCAATGAAAATAGGGACATCCTGCCATACCCTCCAACATTTCTCTGGTAAAAATAGGGGCGTCCTAAGGAAAAGTGGGACATTCAGGGAACAAACCAGACACTGGGACGGTGTCTGTAAATCTGGGACTGTTCCTGGGAAATAAGGACACTTGGAGGGTCTGTATTTTATTAAAGTTGGTACCCATGCTTGCCCACACTCTCTAGAAGAGGAAACCAACCGCAGAGGACTCTGCAGTCAGTTCAACAGATCTTTATCTTTGTGTGGGGGGGTGGAGTTTGCACAGATTTCCATATCTATTAGCCCCAATAGTTTCATGGAAAGCCAAGATACAGATAGCCCTGAATAGCAGGTGCTGGATCCAAACAACCAGGAGACGCTCATGCCCTTCTTGTGAACCTCCCAGAGGCATGTGGCTGACTGCTGCTGGAAGCAGGATGGCAGGCCAGCTGGATTTTGGTCTGGTCTAGCATGTTGATGCTTATTGGAGGGGGGAGGGGAAGCACACAATATGGTGTTGATGCCATGACAGAAGACGAAGAAAGAACAAAACGGTTCCTGTATCTGCATCAAGAAAACAAGACGGCTGTGCACTGTGTTCACCACTTCACTTGCGAGCCTAATGCATGTTTTTTTTTTTTTTGTAGCACTGAATGCAGTGGAAATAAGAGTAATGACGCCAGGTGTCTGATAGGGAAAGCTTGTTAGGGCCCACACTATGTATGACAAATTGTTCAGGAAATGTGACCCATCTATGGCTTCAATATCTCCACTACTTATGGTACTCTGCTGAGTAAGGGTTGGCTATGTAAATTAAAACTGCCTCGGGATACAGTAGTTTTCACCTGCGCTTAGAATCTGCTGGGTTCCCTACAACACACACGCAACTTTTGAGAATTAAATATGTGACACACTTCCCCGTTTTTTCCTTTGTACTGTCTCACTTCGAGGGTTGCAACCCTAAGCACATTTCCTTGGAAGTAAATCCTATTTTAAAAACTGGACTAGCTTCTGAGCAAAAATGGATAGGATTAGGCCATTGGTGTCTTTAAAGTGTGACATACCCACCATGGGTAGGAAGGAGAGATTGCTTACATGCCAACATTTATCCAATGAAAAGAGGGACTGCCCTATTCCATAATAATAATTTTACTATTTATACTCCACTCATCTTACTCTGGGCAGCTTCCAACATATATGAAAACATAATAAAACATTAAACATTGAAAATATTTCCTTATACAGGATTGCCATCAGACGGCTCGGGGGGGGGGGTCAGAGAACTCCATACCGTCCAACATTTCTCCAATGAAAATAGGGACATCCTAAGGAAAAGTGGGACATTCTGGGATCAAATCAGAAACTGGGACGGCTTCTCTAAATCAGGAACGTCCCTGGAAAATAGGGACACTTGGAGGGTCTGAGATTACAACCAGCTAATCACCTTGGTTGTAATTGCTCTGCGATCTGGCTGGGAAAGCAGAGCAGGCTGGCCAGTTCTGGGGGGTGGGGGAGCTAAAGTAGCCAAATTGTTTTAGATGAGGCAGCGTAATAAGAACCCTCTGCATAAATTCAGCACGCCCAAATTGGACATTCATAAACCCTCCCCAAAGAGTTCACTAGTATCGGGAAACTTGGCACAGCAAACTGGAGTATATATTCATTCCTCTGAAATATTAGTATGCCTTCACACCCCTCTGCCATGGGCCCAACCTTCCAAAAAGCCTCTCAAAACTCTTGCTACATTTTGCACTACCGAGAGCGGCACACACAACGTTCAGTCCTTCTGCTGCCTTGCCGTACCCCATCAAGCGGCCTCAAATTAAACAAGCTTCTCCTCCCCTCCCCCCGCCAAATAAACATCAGACTGGTCAGTTGAGAAGAAACACATCCAAATACCCATTTTAGGTTTCAGTGTTGAACATGAGGTCAGCAGCACTGATTAGTAGTTCCGGGCTGATTGTCTTGTACACATTTCTCAGAGGTTCTGCTTCATCATTAATAGTTTCTAGGTCAACTGACTACTTCTATTAAGATGCAGTTTGAAATTAGGGTTAATAAAGTGGGGGATAAATTAAGATTAATAAAGTAGTTCTAAGAGAACCAGAAGAAAGTCTGGGCTTTGGCACTGCATAAATTATAGCAATTTAACTATTTAAAGAAGACTCCCTTGGATTTATTGACTTAGTCTTGTCCTTAATAACCAGTACTTATGTGCATGTATCCTGTTGGGACTGGACGCAGGGAAATCCAAATTACATCACATTACTGATGTCCTCTAACTTGGCATCAAGCGTTCCAACTGAAATTTACAAGGCAGGAGAAGGCTGCAACGTTAAATGAAAAAATCAGCCAGAACTTATTAACAACATGCGTGTTTTAATTAGTCCATAGGGCAAAATGTGGTGCAGTCAGGATAGGATGGGCTTTGCATAAAAGAAAACATGAAATCAAGTTCTTGCGTGGCCATGGGGCTGGCAAGACAAATTACTCTCTTTAATAACCTGAATTCTATGGGCAAGAAACGGAAAGAATGACCTACTGGGGAAGATGAACATGAAATACTGGATAGTTCTTTGCACATATCTTCCACTATATAACATAAACCTCGTAACTTCTTTTTAATAACAAACACAGGTTGTTGAGTGCTGATGGCTATGTAGCCAAAATGGCCCAACCCAAAAGCATGAAGGACACACACTGAGGCATTCAGAAGTATGTTTTTTAAACAAATACCACCCCATAGCAACCTTACCATCCCAAATCCACTATTAGAGGGCAGATACCATGATATCGCAGTAGAACAGAGATGATGTCCATCTAATTCTGATGAGATTGAATCCATTGGGCATATATATTGCCCACTATATCACGACGCAGGTGGTGCTGTGGTCTAAACCACTGAGCCTTTTGGGCTTGCCGATCAGAAGGTCGGCAGTTCGAATCCCTCCAACGGAGTGAGTTCTTGTTGCTCTGTCCCAGCTCCTGCCAACCTAGCAGTTCGAAAGCATGCCAGTGCAAGTAGATAAATAGGTACCACTGTGGCGGGAAGGTAAACAGCGTTTCTGTGCACTGCTCTGGTTTCACCAGAAGCGGCTTAGTCATGCTGGCCACATGACTCGGAAACACTGTCTGCGGAGCAGACAAACCCCGGCTCCCTTGCACTGTAAAGCGAGATGAGCGCCGCAACTCCAGAGTCATCTGCGACTGGACTTAACTGTCAGGGGTCTTTTACCTTTACCTTTTATATCACAATACCCGGCGGGAGCTAATTCAACCATTATTAAAGGAACTACCTGGCCACTCAGAGAAAACTTATGTTGAATACCTTCTTGCTGACAAAGATCTGAATATCACCAGGCCTGTCGCGAAATTCTGTTTTGTGGCAACAAGAACAAGACTGGCTGTGGTGATAGCGATGGTCGGTGAATGCATACTGATTTCAAACTCTGGATGATAGATTTTATCTGGAGTGTTTTTTAAAAATGTAAATAAGTATATAGGGAACTGTTAATTTTGTCTACTACGTTCACCTCTTGGTGCTGATGCAGTACATGTTGCTGATGTTATTTCTGTCGTCTGGTCTTTGACCGCAATAAAGATTGATTGGCCACCCCAGACCACACACATATGGGCTGCACAAGTGGGGCCTAGAAGCAGGAGGGGAGAACGAAAATGTGCACAGACCAGCACACTAGCTAATGGAGCCACATCTGCTTGAAAGCTCTTCAGTGTTGCACCAGAGAAATCTGAACTGGTAGCTCCACAGTGAGAGGAAGCAGTGCTTCTAAATACAGTGGTACCTTGGGTTACAGACGCTTCAGGTTACAGACTCTTCCGGTTACAGACTCCGCTAACCCAGAAATAGTACCTCAGGTTAAGAACTTTGCTTCAGGATGAGAACAGAAATCACATGGCGGCAGTGGGAGGCCCCCTTAGCTAAAGTGGTGCTTCAGGTTAAGAACAGTTTCAGGTTAAGAACAGACCTCCGGAACGAATTAAGTTCTTAACTCGAGGTACCACTGTATTGGAAACCACAGAGTACTCTTTGTACTCAAATCCTGCTTGTGGGTTTCCCACAGGCATCTTGTTTGGCCACTGTGGGAACAGGACGTTGGACAAGATGGACCATTGGCGTGATCCAGCAGGCTCTCCTTATGTTCTGATGCTCTGGGACGGCTTGGGATCTAATCAATTGGGAACTAATGGACTCCACTCCCCAGCCAAGAAGTGACTCATTTTTTTGGTGGTGGGGGGAATGATCTTCCGGCTACTGCTGGCTTCTGATCCCCACACTTTTGGTGGGCCCGCCAGGGATCTCCACAGTAGTGGAGGCCTCCCACCAAACCCTCTCCAGATTGAGAGTTTTGATTGCTCTGTAAAGCAGGAGTGCAGGGCCCTTAGATAGTGACGGTGAGAGCCCTGGTCCAAACAAAGGCTAAGGCTGCAATCCTTAATGTGCTTACTATGGAGTAAGGAATAATCTGAAATCATTTCCTGGCATGTGACCAGAATCACTGAGATGCTGACCCAGCACTGATTGCACCGCTATGCCTTGTTCAGCAACATCACTCTGATGATGAGTCAGTGATGATTATAAGTTATCATGTACCAGTTGGAGACCGAAAGCTCCTCAGAAGAGGTGCATTTCCCAAACATTCCAGATTATAAACTACTCCGCAACACTATTATGCATGGCTTCTAAAGTGCTATACAAGCTTTATAACAACCTCATTTTCCCGGTAGGATTCTTATCGGGTTTCGATTGGACACACTGCCTGAATTTCAATGGTGCACCACCAATTTACACCAGACAAGGACCTGACTGACTAACTATAATGAGACTCTTGTGGCTGAAGCCTTCACAGAACAATCTGAGGATATATGGCAAGGACTGACAAAGCCAAAGAAACACAAATAAATAAAAGTTAGGGCTGACATTCCATTCATATTTCATTCCATTTTATTCAGTTATGCTTGCAAAGAGTTGCTATCATGCAAACCTGGCTGAAAGAAAGCCAGCAATCTTCACTACAAACTCATTTTATCCTGCGGGAGGCAAAAGTATTCTTGCTGCTTGCAATGGCCAAGGCATTGTGGTGTAGTGGTGAGAGTGTTCGACTTGGACTGAGGAGACCTGGGCTTAAATCCCCATTCATATCTTGTATTTACTGGGCGACCTGGGCCAGTCACAGCCTTCACAGGATTGCTGTGAAGATAAAATGGTGGGGGGGAGGGGAAGAGAAACATATATACTGACCTCTGCTCCCTGGAGAAAGGGTGGAAATAAAAATGCAATTCATTTACAGTGGTACCTCGGGTTACATACGCTTCAGGTTACAGACTCCGCTAACCCAGAAATAGTGCTTCAGATTAAGAACTTTGCTTCAGGATGAGAACAGAAATCGTGCTCCGGCGGTCCAGCGGCAGCAGGAGGCCCCATTAGCTAAAGTGGTGCTTCAGGTTAAGAACAGTTTTAGGTTAAGTATGGACCTCCGGAACGAATTAAGTACTTAACCCGAGGTACCACTGTATTTATGGAAGAATCTTAACCCTGCTTTACTAATGCATATGAGTTACCCAAGACACAGACTGCTTCCATTGTGTAAGATGAAAAGGACAAACAGAGCTGTGGATCACCAGCATATTGATAACAACACACGCGAAATCCCTGAACAATCTCTCTTCCAGTGCCTTTAAGTAGATGTTAAGCCATAGGAAGGGAGGGGCAAAACTGATCCCTGAGAGACACCATGTTACCAGTAGCCTTGGCAAAGAACATGATCTCCCCAATATTGTCTTCCAAACCTGAGTCCCAAGGAAGCACTTGGTCCACAACAAAATGCCCCCACCCAAACCCACCCCCTCCAGGCAGTGCAGAAAGAGACCACACATTAGGCTTAATCCTGTATCATCCTTATATCCGTTTTATCCACTTACACTATGGTGATGCTGGGAGCAATCCCTCCCCCCAATAATTAGCTGTGCTTCCTTTTGGTTAGGTTTAAAAAAATAAAAATGTCCAAAAAGATTGGTTGAGAGCCTATGCTGCCAAGCCAGAACATAAATCTTCCCTAAATGTAAGGAAATTTATGATGAAGGGAAAGGCCAGGTTCAAGTTTGGGTCTTCTCGGAACGACAATCACAAAGATGAGGTTAAGTCTAAAAATAGAGGAATCAGATCTTGGAGTGATGGGCACTTTCTTCTTTACCAGTTTAAAAGTCCTACAAGAGTCATTCCTCAGTTGGCATGATAGTGCAGTTCATTGTCCTTACCGAAACCACACACATACGATAATACCACCAATGTGGATGGGAGTATTATTACTACTATTCTAGTAATAATTATTCCTACTATTCCTACTATAATACTACTATTATTACTATTCCACCCAAAGGAGCCCAGGGTGGCAAACGCATCAGTGATAAAACAATACAATCAATAGTAAAATAAAACCATATTCGAAACAACGGAAAACCTCTAAAAGCAATTAAAACATCTCAAAACAAGTAAAACCATCCTCTACTCTCACAGCTAATAATTTCAAGGTCGCCAGGAACAGCATCTTCCGACTGCTGTCCAAATTTTTCATACTACCCTGTTTTAAAGACCTGCATGTTGCCAGCACCAAATGTTTCCTGAAGAGACATTCAAAAAGCCGCAGGACAAATACTGAGTGATCTATCCCGTTTCATTTTTTGCTAGCCAACTCTGGCATTCCAGAAGTTTAAGGAAACTCCAGGCATGTTTCCCTAAGCATCTTGGCTATAACCTTTGGCGTGCCAATCCACTCAACATTTCCCCAATCCTTTAAGAATCCCTTTGTCTTAACGGGGCTCTCAACATGTCACAGCAATGGGCTTCGCAGATCAGTCATGCTTTATATTTCCAGGCATTTATCCACTACTTAACGGTCTGGGTTCCAAGTACGGTGGCAAGTCAGCCTGCCTGATCTTAAGAAGGCCAAGGCCAGAGCCATCTCTCTACTGGCCCAGCTCTGTCATGTGACCCAGGTGAAGCACTGAGATACAGGAATACCATCATCATCATCACAGAACAAACACCTAAGGAAAAGATACCTTTCCACAGAGCTGGGAAAGGTTGTCAAACCCAAAATGCCTCCAATTGTTTTCAGAAAGTACAATTCGTCAGGCGCCTGTCACACCTCAGCAGGGATGCTGTTCCACACAGAAAGCCATGCTCCAAGTTACTGCACAGCAGGCTTCCGGTATTGTAGCAGCTTCAAGGAGAAACTGTCCTGTAGAACACATTGACCTTCTGGTAGGGGTGGGCTTACCCATCAATTACTGTTTCTCTCATTCACACCCCCCCCCAATTTTTTCAATTCTTCACTTTGGTTAGTGATTTAAAAATAATAAGGGTAATCATCATCATGAAAATTCATCAGCATCATAGTGCAATTTTCTCTTATAGATGAATTCTTGTGTGCAATTTTGCCCGCCACAAACACTTTTTGCAAAACAATTTCTCTTAATATAATGCATTTTTTTCATTCTGTTTCCACTAATACATGGCATTTTTATGCAAAATGTACCCCACCATATGCATTTTTGTACACATTACTTGGCTGGAGATCTGCACTGCAAATTCAGGGTAAGTGCCAATTTTGTGGCCGTGTTTCAGTTCCCATATAGTTTGGGACAGAGCAAATTAGGTAGATTCAACTTTAAATGTAAACGGAATCAAATTTCTCTCCAGTCCCTATCTAATGGGTATATAAGGGATTAAAGAGGGTTCTGAAATATTCAGGTCCCGAGCTGCATAGTGCATTAGACATCAGTACCAAAACTTTGAATATGGCCCAGTATGGCCAGTGGGAAAAGATAACTGTTGTCCTTTCACCTTCCAGTGGGTATGGCCAAAGCCCCAATTTCTGTCTTGCAGTAGGAGGAGGCAAGTGTTGGTTCAGGCTATACAAAAGGATAAATGACAAGCCCCTTTTTCCTCAGTCAGCTCGGCCCTATATTTAACGGCACGGTATCTCTGGTAATGGAGCTGCCCAAACTCCAGCAATTTCTTCATCTTCCTAGTGCCTGAAGGATTAACAGTATGCTGGCATTGTGTTAACTTCTGTACTGCTTTATTTCCCCCTTTCTCAAATTGTTCTTGCCTTTTTGGCCTCTCCGTGATTGAACAGATGTTTTCAGTGAACTCTTGACAAAGAAGCCAAGTTTCCCTCTCCCTCCCTCCCCCCCGCCCGCAACTCGACTTTCACCAACATAGTATGTGTGTACTCTGCACACTCCACTATTTAATCACATCGATGCAAAGAAGGTACCAGGAGGTGCCAAGGCACTCCTGCAAAAGGATCAGAAACACTGAAATTGCTGTGACAATAGGCATGTGCACACAACTTGCAAAGAGGGAGAAGTAATATCTTGTACTGAACCACTGCCCAAGATCTTTATTTTATGTGGTGTTCTGGATTTTGGATTTTTATTTTAATATAATGTTATGGATTTTGGATGTTTCTTTTACATAATTTACTGGATCTTGGATCTTTATTTTATAGAATGTTTCGGATTCCACACACACACACCCCACCCAATTCAAGAAAATGGGAAAGGCAGTGATTATAAACCCATTTTGCCCTGCACATGAATGAAGCAGCTCAGCTACGGTATATGAGGGTCACTGCTTGCTCCCTCCTGATTTCCTCAAAAATAAAACGGGATTTTTGAGTGTTCCTGTGGATGATTTTAAAAGCCTACAAGGATTTCGTTAGTGTTTGATAGCACGCCCTCTTCCCAAAGGGAGAAAAAATGCCTTGTCCGAGGGAATAAGTCCTGAAAGCCAATGGGACAGTAACAGGTAAATCTTAGTGCCTCAGTCAGCACCAGTGCTTTTCTTGGGGGGGGGGTACTCAAGGGCAGGGATGCGGGTGGCACTGTGGGTTAAACCACAGAGCCTAGGACTTGCCGATCAGAACGTTGGCAGTTTGAATCCCCGCGACGGGGTGAGCTCCCGTTGTTCAGTCCCTGCTCCTGCCAACCTAGCAGCTTGAAAGCATGTCAAAGTGCAAGTAGATAAATAGGTACCGCTCCAGCAGGAAGGTAAACGGTGTTTCCGTATGCTGCTCTGGTTCGCCAGAAGTGGCTTAGTCATGCTGGCCACATGACCCGGAAGCTCTACGCTGGCTCCCTCAGCCAATAAAGCGAGATGAGCGCCACAACCCCAGAGTCGGTCACGACTGGACCTAATGGTCAGGGGTCCCTTTCCATTACTCAAGGGCATGCAGTCCCAGCACCTCTTTCTTTTGTTGTTGAAAAGTGTGGCACTTAATGTAACAACTTCATGGTGAGTACTGGTACCTATTTTTCTAGGGGAAAAAGCTCTGGTTAGCACCACAGAGATTCAACTGCTGTCCAAGAAAGACAACCCATAGAAACAGAAGTTGACTCAAAGACATGTAAATAGGTTCATTTATAAACATATAGATTCCCCCCCCCCGGCTGTAGTGTGTGTGTGTGTGTGTGTGTGTGAATGCTGAAGTAATCTGCTAGTTTTTATTTATGGGGAAGATATTTACTCCCACTGGTGTGAAGAAGTATCTCAGATCCTTAGGTTCACATGTTTTGAAGATATCTGAAGGCAGCCCTGTTTAGGGAAGTTTTTAATGTTTTATTGTATTTTTAATATTTTGTTGGAAGCCGCTCAGACTGGCAGGGGAAACCCAGCCAGATAGGTGGGGTATAAATTCTTCTTCTTCTTCTTCTTCTTCTTCTTCTTCTTCTTCTTCTTCTTCTTCTTCTTCTTCCTGAACTAATTTTCATTGGACAAATAACACCCCTCCTTTGCAAAAAAGAAAAATGAAAAAGCTGTATCGACAGATGTTCCTGCAATCCTGTGTGCATGCAACTCACATAGAGAAGATGCTACTGGATGGAGGACCTCTCACAAGCTTGCAGATTTGCATACAAAGGCAGCAAAAAAGCAACAGTGAAACTGACCAGCTTTCTTTCCAAATCTACAGCATATCCAGGAGCCCCTTGCAGTGAAGACATGAAATCGACAGGAGGAGAGGTGGGAGGGGGGAGACAGGAGGCGGGTGTGCAGAAAAGCCCCAGATGCCCTTCCTATTGTGCATTTATGCTGATTTCTGCCCATGATGATATCTGGGCAGTTAGACACAATCCAGCTTTGAATAGTTTGCACCTGCAAAAGTTTCGGTCCAGACGTGCTGCTTCATTTCCAGTCAGCTCATACCCCATAACTTCCTGATGAAATCTTGTAATGTTCCAGGGTTCATTTTTGTCTCACATTTCTTGAGCTATAGAGCAAGAGGACCTCTTCAGACAGCAATAATGCTACAACAGGGACGCGGGTGGCGCTGTGGTCTAAGCCACCGAGCCTCTTGGGCTTGCTGATCAGAAGGTCGGCGGTTCAAATCCCCGCAATGGGGTGAGCTCCTGTTGCTCTGTCCCAGCTCCTGCCAACCTAGCAGTTCAAAAGCACACCAGTGCAAGTAGATAAATAGGTACCACTGTGACAGGAAGGTAAATGGTGTTTCCGTGCATTCTGGCACTCGTCATGGTCCTCTGTGCACTAGTAGCGGTTTAGTCATGCTGGCCACATGACCCAGAAAGCTGTCTTGTGGACAAAAACAGGCTTCCTCAGTCTGAAAAGCGAGAGGACCACCGTACCCATAGTCACCTTTGACTGGACTTAACCATCCAGGGGTCCTTTACCTTTTACCTTTACCTAATGCTATAGCATCGGGGAAGCATTGCAGAACAGCCAATAAAGCAGAATGATGTGTGGATTGTCCAGTATAAATCTACCACTAATGGACTACTATTGCCTCTATGGGGTACTCTTGGGGTAGGGGTGAGGCATCAAGTTTTACTCTCACACTATGTTTCAGAAGTAACTTCTGAAACAGGCCTTGAGTTGGTGAACCATCTCAAATCTTTTTGGGGCAGATACACTGTTCTGGCAAGCAGATACCCTCCAACATTTCTCTGATGAAAATAGGGATGTCCTATTCAACAACAGCAACAACTTTATTATTCATATCTTTGCCATCAGACTGGGCTGTCCCCACACTCTGGGTAGCTTCCAACATAAATAAAAACATAATAAAACATTAAAAAACCTCCCTGTACAGGGTTGCCTTTGAATGTCTTCTAAAGGTTGTATAGTTACTTATCTCCTTGGCTCGAGAGTTGCCTAACTCCATACCCTCCAACATTTCTCTGATGAAAATAGGTACCTCCTAAGGAAAAATGTGACATTCTGGGATCAGATCAGAAACCAAGACAACTTCTGTAAATCTAGGACTGTCCCTGGATAACAGGGTCACTTGGAGGGTCTGCAAGCAGATACAACAGTGGACAAATTAGAAATTGTATAATCATTTTTAAAAAATAAGAAGGGGAAAGAATCATTTTCAACATGGCCAACAACTATCCAGTTTAATGGATTCAGAAATCCTAAACACTTTTCGGCAAATGTTCTCTTCAGCTCAACACTGCTCATTTTTATGCATTAGTACAATACACAGAAAGAGCCACAAACATAGGCTGCATGCTTTCAGATCCCCTACCGTATGAATCAGTCCCCTAACACTTTATGATTTATGCAGCTTGCCAGTGGAGAAGTAGGCCATTCCAGCCTTGAAAGCACTTTAGCTTGGCTGCTTTTACTCATGAAGGACATGTTGTCCTGTAATTATTTTGTCATTTCTTAAAAAGGTAAAATCCTTAACAGGTTCGTGCAATATGTGCAGCTGTGTGTACGTGTGAGTTGCTGTCTGACTTTATTTCATGGAGCTGGGATCATCACCCACAACGACTTTACTAAGCGCTACATAGTGAAACTTCAGACAACCGAAAACGTGCTAAACATTTTCCGAGTTCCTGGTGCAGGGGGTGTTTCAGGGGCATTTAGTACCGTAACGCCATGGGGTGGAGGGCATCCTGAATACACCCCCATTGACTAATCCTGATTCAGCCAAACTAAAACCAGCTGCTACCTCATCTTTTAGGCCAACTAAAATGACACAAAATAGCGCACAAGCTTCTGAGTTTTTGAGAACTCTGAAAAGAAAAGAAAAAGCAAGCGGACAGGATAAAGAGAGAAGAAGCCAGCTGAAGCTGAAGTCGTGAGTTCTGTATAAGTCTTAAGATGCAAAATGGGAGGAGGCAGCAGACGTTAACATGCCCTCCAAGTGTCTCAGTTTTCCAGGGACTTTCCCGGAATTATGAAAGCCATCCTGGCTTCTGATTTGGTCCTGGAAAGTCCCTATTTCCCCTGCCAGTGCCGTCGGTGCTGAGCTCAGGGAGGAAGATGAGCTGGCACTTGTCGAAAGCGTCAGTAGATGCAGCTGGACAGCTGCAAGGGAGTAACTCCTTGCCTATCTATGGCCTCTCCATGGCTGCCGCTGCCAGCCTCCACCCTTGAGCAGCTTGTGGTGGCTGCTGGAGAGCGGGCAAGGGGCTGCAGCTTCCATGGCCCAGCCCCGCATGATGTGTTTGCTCTGAGAGGCAGGCAGAGGGGGAGCAGAGTGGAGCACAAGGAGTCTGCTTATGGAAGCTTTTAATGTTTAGCAGACTATTGTATATTAATATTTTGCTGGAAGCCACACAGAGTGGCTGGGGAAACCCAGCCAGATAGGTGGGGTATGAATAATAAATTGCTGTTGTTGATTTTTTTTATTTTTAAAAATGTTTTCTGCATCCACGTCTACTCTTGCCCCTTTCGAAAATTTACTTTTCTTTTTGTAAATCTACCGAAAAATAAACGGCCTCGGCCTAGTAGACCTGAAGGAGTGTCTCCACCCCCATCATTCAACCCGGACACTAAAGTCCAGCTCCAAGGGCATTCTGGCGGTTACCTCACTGCGAGAAGTGAGGTTGCAGGGAACCAGGCAGAGGGCCTTCTCGGTAGTGGCGCCCGCCCTGTGAAACACCCTCCCATCAGATGTCAAGGAAATAAAAAACTATGTGACTTTTGGAAGACATCTGAAGGCAGCCCTGTTTAGGGAAGCTTTTAATGTTCAATGTTTTATCATGTTTTTAATATTTTGTTGGGAGGCGCCCAGAGTAGCTGGGGAAACCCAGCCAGATGGGTGGGGTATAAGTAATATTATTATTATTATTATTATTATTATTATTATTATTATTATTATTATTTCATCATCATCAAATAAAATCAGAATTAAGGGGTTTTCTCAGGACAGTGTAGGGTGGGTGTGTTCTGTTGGCGCGGTGGGGGCACTCACCCTTCTGCTGATAGGAAATGCTCTGTGGGTGTGGGGTACAAAAATGGGGAGTTAAGGAGTGTCACTTGGAATGAGAAATGTCCCCATTTTCATTTGAGGAAAGTTGGAGACTATGACTGTGCTGGACAGGTGGCAGGTAGTGTTTAGGCCCCATCTGAAACATACTGTACCCCAAGACATTGTCATCCCTCTGATGGGGGCATGTTTGATGACGGTGGAAGCCTCATGAGACTTCATCCTGAGGGGAGGGTATGAGTGGAATCCCATGGCCAACCTGGGCCAATTGTCTGGAGAACTGGTGTGTTGTATACAAGGCATTATCACTTTTCCCTCAAGGACTTCTTCATTTCCTTCACTACCTAACCCTCCTACCCTTAGGGCAGTTGTGCCAGGGGGTCAGTAGGTTGTTTATTTTTTACTGTACCACAATTGGCCTTTGGTCTCCCCTTTTCTACATCCTTCACACCATCCTCAATCAGATTGGCTTGCAATTTCAGTTTTTGATTTAGCTGTTCCAAGTTAATTGGGAAGGTAAGTTGTAAGCACCACGAAGCTCTGTTGCAGAATCTCAATACAGTCGCACATTGGTTTTTGAGCAGCTTAGTTCTCAAACATTTTGGCTCCCAAACACCACAAACCTGAAAGTGACTGTTCCGGTTTGTGAACAATTTTTGGAAGCTGAACGTCTGATAGGGCTTCTGCTGGTTCCGATTGGCTACAGGAGCTTCCTGCAGCCAATCAGAAGCCACACTTTGGTTTCCAGATGTTTTGGAAATTGAACGAAGTTCCGGAATGGATTCAGTTTGACTTTCATGGTATGACTGTACACTGCCAGAAACAAAAGCCTTTACTATCTGGAGAACTTCTGCCACTCCACAAAATGAACTTACCGCCTGCTTCCTGCTCCAGCTGCCTCCTTCTTCTACAGAAAGAAAAAGACAGCCTGCAACATTCAGCTTCTTTAATGTTCTAGCTAAAAGCAAACAAATGCCTTCTCTGTTCTCTGTTCTCCGCTCTCCACCTCCGCTGATTTAATAGGTGCATTACTATGTGTATAATGGCTACTGGTGTGTAAAGAACAGAATTAGGAAAGTGGAGGAACAGGAACATCCAGGAACTGGGACTCTTTGATTAACACACCTCTATACTTAATATGCACTTAAGCCATTGATCAGTTAATTGCACTAGCTATTCAATTAAGGCATTCATGCCTGTCACGGTATGCTCCAAATGTACCATATATACTTATTATACACTTAAGCCATTGATCAGTTAATTGCACCAGTTATTCAATTAAGGCATTCATATATGCCTCCTACAGTTCACTGTAAAATGTGTACCATATATACTTATAGGCAGCAAATTATCCCGGGCAACAATTGGTAAACATTCCAAATTGCTATCGAATGAGGTGACTCATTCATGCTCATTCCTATGGGTGGCTTGTTCTTGAACCACAAGACTAAGACTCATTCTTTGCTGAAATGTGAACATGGCCAATAGGGAGGATTTTATACTAAGGGCATACCCATAGAGCCCATATTTTGGGCCAAAGATGCACATATGCATCTGATCTGGCAGAGGTGACTTGGGTAGACAACTGGCCTCCTACCATGAGTTTATGTGCACCATAAATAAAAGGTCTCAGCCTTTCTCTATTGTTCTTTAGATGTTCCTCAAGGTTTTGACTCCACTGTGGAATATCCCCTCTCTAAAACAAGTCTAACACTACAAACAGCATTAAAATACATCAGTTGTGCTTTTTTTGTATTTCTGCAAAACCTGAGGTCCACCTAAGCGTTTTGATACTGGGGTGAACTTTAGAACTATGGCGCCCTGAGCTAAACCAAAATTTGGCGAGCCCCCCAGCCCTCGCATCGTACCAGGCTTCAAGAAGGAGGCATCTCTGCCCAGTGCCCAGTGTGGGAGAACCGGTTGTGCTGCCTTATTTTTTTAGTTGCTGTTTTGTTAACATTGTTTTATAGATTATAAATGCCTTATTGGTCTGTTCATCGTTAAATGGCTTATGCCGCATTCGTGATGTTTAGCTAATATCTTTGTTGCTGGTTTGTTAATAGTATTTCATAGATTGCAACTATCTTACTGATGACGTGTTAATTATATCATATGCTTTATGCTGTGCTCGTGGTGTTCTATTATGTTATTGTTATTTATTGTTCGTAAGCTGCTTTGGGGTTCATTTGAATGGAAAGCAGCGCAAAAAATACAAGCAATCAGTCTAGTGGACTCCTTCAGCTAGAGAACGGTCTTCTGTAAGATAGAGCACCTGGTCAACCTAGCTATTCTCATAATGGCTGTGCATACCACAGGGCAACCTCATCATTATTTTAAGGTAAGAAACAACAAGAGACAGACCCTCTCTCCAACCCTCTTCATGGACTATAGAGGGGAGAAAATCCCTTTACTTCTCCCCACAAAACCCCTGAGCCTACTTGTTTGCCGTTATACAGAAAGGGCTTTTGTATATGCATATATATTTCATTCCACCTTGCTCAATAGTTAACAGATTTTTTTTAGATTCCCCATTATACTGAAAAGGGACCAGAGTTTTGTCTTTACACACAGCAGCTGAGAACCTGAAACACAGAACAAAGCAGACATAGCACAGAGAGGCTCAGAAACAGATCTTTACTTTCTTTTTAACAGGTACAAGGCAAATCTTGAGGCCTTGCACCCCTCTAAAAATAGAGATGAAACAGGGAGACTGATTCATCGGGACAGACACCACAAAACTAGAACTGGCCCTAAATAACAGGGACAGCAGGAACCTAAGCATGAATCACTGCTCCGGGGGTAAATCAAGAAAGACTCCTGTGGCACCTTAAATCTATAGGGGGCTTCCAGGGGAAAAAACCATAATGTTATAAATGGGTCTTTCAGATATCTCAAATGGGTCCTTGGCAACAGGATTTTAAAACTAATCAGATTATTATTTTTTTCCTTTGGAAAGGGTAAATATGGAATAAATGGGGGGAATGATAGTCTGGAATTTTGATAGATATGGTGCATTGATGCTATTTAAAAATAAAAAAATGCATGAGTGAGGAGTATTAATCCCACAATGGATACCTGCATGGAAAAACCCTACTAAATTAATTGTGGGATTAGCTTCTATGGCGTTCAGTCTGCTTCATTGGATACATACAGCAGATTTCATGGGGTTTGGGCCACAAAACCCTATGTCATAATAAATTTGGTAGTCTTTGGAGCCACACAACTCTTTGCAACAACAAACTCACAAAGCTACTTCCCTGGAACTGCTCTGGAGGAAGGCTGCCTCTTTTCAACCCTTTGGAGTTTAAGAATTAATTCAGCCTATAATTCAAATATGCATGTGTGTGTGTTAGAAATGGAGGAGAAACTTGATTCAGAACACATTTAAAGTCAAATCTATCAAATTTGCACTTTCTGGGGAAGAACATGCAAACACAACCACAGCTAACTGTTGAAATTCGCACCTAGCTGAATTTTGCGATGTAGTTTTAAATATGTACAAAAATTCATTATATTAGGGGGAATTGCTTGCAAAAATGTGTACATCAGTCAAAACTGTATATAAAATGTATTTATTAGGATAAATTCATACTATAATGCTGGTGAATTTTCAAAATGCTGGTGGAAATCCCATAAGGATTTTTTCCGTTTTTGAAAGCCACATTGTGATAAATGTCGATAACTGAATTTAAGATTAGAAAAATGACAGAGTGAGAAAACCAAAATTCACCGATCCTTCTTCATAGTGTGGGCATGTATGTATGTGTATATAGCCCCAGCCATCAGAAATTTGGGGAACACTGGTCTAAATCAGCGGCATACTTCCATAATCATTGAAAAAATGTGATGTTATCGGGACAAAAATGACCTTTCCACCTTTCGGGTTTCCTCCAGCAATGGGGGCAATATGCACATTTTCTGAAGGAAGTTAACTTCCCAGTTGCAGCTGCTCTTCGAATTGCCCAGCTTGAACTATTTTCAGTAAAACCCTTAATGTCCCTTAACCATAATGTACCCGTGTTGTATTTTAATTTTAAAAGGATTATCGAGAAAATCTACCCTTTCCGTCAACTCTCTTTGAAAAACTGGTAAGTGTTTTAGTCGATATCCACTAATATCCTCACCCACTCTTAATCAATTATCAACAATGAAGTGTGTAACAGTGAGAGGGAAATATCCAAAAAATTTTTATGGTGGGAGGCAAAGAGTAAAGAATCGAAACTTTTTGCTGCCTTGGCCACTCACTTAAAATTCAGTACGATATGCAGAAGCAATAGAAATGTTGACAGTGGTTTATGTGTCCTATGGAATTCTTTACTGATATGGCAAAAATGTATTTTTCTTTTCCATTTGCAGAGACTATAACTACAGACCATGGTTTTATCTGCTGTTCCTGTTTCTGCTTTTATGATGTTGTTTTATTTTGTCTATAGGCTTGTGTTGTGTGTAATTGTTGTGATCCACTGTGAGCGATACAAATGAATTGGAGAGGCAGCGTCTGGAGACCTATGGAAATCCAAGTGTCCCCATTTTCCAGGGACAGTTCTGGATTTACAAAGGCCATCCCGGTTTCTGATTTGATCCCAGTTTTCTGATTTGATCCCGGAATGTCCCAATTTTCCTTAGGACGTCCCTATTTTCATTGGAAAAATGTTGGAGGGCATGGAGTTATGCGGCCCCTGATCCAAGAACATAAGTACCTATGCAACCATTAGAAGACTTCTGAAGGCAACCCTGTATAGGGAAGCTTTTTAATATTTAGTGTTTTATTGTGTTTTTATATATGTTGGGAGCCGCCCAGAGGGGCTGGGGCAACCCAGTCAGATGGCTGTGGTAAAAATAATAAAATTATTATTGCTATTATTATGGAATAGGACGTCCCAATTTTCATCAGAGAAATGTTGGAGGGTATGCAACTTGAATAAAATATGGGGGGGCAGGTAAGCCCCACCCTGCATAACCGATCACAAGAAGCAGTGCACACACACCATTTGAATGGCAATGTCCATCAACCTGCAGGGGGAGGCCCCCTCAAATATTTTATTGGGGAGGCCAAAGGGATCTCAGTCACTAGGAGTTGGCTCCTATGTCACCCCTGTTCTCAGGGGTGCTGGAATGAAATAAGGTTAGGAATTACGATTAAATACTGTCTGAACTTATAGGATATAGCTCAAATTAACTTCTAAGGATTTTTTTTTCATATTTAAATGTTTGTTCTACGTGGGGCTACCTTTGAAGTTGACCCAAAAACTACAACTAATCCAGAATGGGGCAGCTAGAATGGTGACTGGGAACGGCTGCCAAGACCATATAACACTGGTACTCAAGGATCTACACTGGTTCCCAGTATGTTTCCGAGCACAATTCAAAGTGTTGGTGCTGAGCTTTAAAGCCCTAAACGGCTTCGGCCCAGTATACCTGAAGGAGTGCGGTCCAGCACTGAGGGTTTTCTGGCGGTTCCCTCCCTGAGAGAAGCAAAGTTACAGGGAACCTGGCAGAGGGTCTTCTCAGTAGTGGTGCCCACCCTGTGGAACGCCCTCCCACCAGATGTCAAAGAAATAAACAACTATCTGACTTTTAGAAGACATCTGAAGGCAACTCTGTTTAGGGAAGCTTTTAATATTTGATGAATTATTGTATTTTAATATTCTGCTGTAAGCTGAGAAACCCAGCCAGATGGGCGGGGTATAAATAAATTGTTGCTGTTGTTGTTGTTTGCTGTTTTATTTATTTTTTATTATTCTTTTCATTTATTTATACACCACTTAAACATTCGCATTTCTTTGTTGCAATCTCAGTGAGAATTATTCTTGAGAACTAAATTTAGGAAGTTACTACAAAGTGCATAATGTATGGCATTTATCAAATGAAATGCAAAGTGTAAAAAGGGACTACTATAATTTGCATGCTAAATATGTCAGTGAGTAAGACATATACATGAACGTTTCCAGCTTTGGAGGGAAGAAAGGGTCTCCTTTCCTTCGCATTACTCACTAAAGAGCTATTTTCGGCAGACTTAGTTGGCTCACCCACTGCTTGCAATACATACCTGTGATTTCTCAATGTTTAGAGCAAAAACATATTCATTCAAACAGGGATCCACTTTCCAGAAATCATTAACTACAGTATTACTGTAAGAGCTAAGTGAATTCAAAGCAAAAAGGCTTCACAGGCTTTGCTTTCTCAGCACTTGTGAGATGTTAAGAAAGGCCTGTTCCTTCATTCTAGAAATGATTCTTTTAATTATCTTCCAATTTATGAAAAACTGACATCTTTACTGGTCAATAAATGCTCCGACTGTTTACTCAGTGGCCAAGTTCCCCCATTTTGCTAATACGGTTTGACTGCAAAAAAAGCAATCAGTCGTTTCAAATTTTTACATGCATTTCCCCTCATAAATTATGATTAACAGCACAATCCTATGCATCTCTATGCAATCCCCATTGTGTTCAGTTGGGATTACTTTCAGGTAAGCATGTATAGGATTGCAGCCTTCCATACAAAACAGAACCTTAATCTAAATGTTAAGATTTCATTTTAATTTATTTTGTATATTTGGAGTTACTTGGATGCAAATGTTTTTTGTTTATGGATAGATAGGTTTGAGCTTTGCAGGTATTTCATAATGACAGTTGGATAATATATTAGACTTGGATTTGCAGTAAGTTTTTAACAGTCATAGAATTTCAGAGTTGCAAAGCTGGGAAGGACCTCTGAGGGTTATCTAGTCCAATTTCAACTAAAGCATCCATGACAGATGGCAGTCCAACCTCTGCATAAAAACCTCCAAGGAAGGAGAACCCATCACTTTCTAAGGGAGTCAATCCCACTATCAAACAGCTCTTACTAGGGCTAGTGTTGAAGCAATGGTTCTTCAACATCAACTTCATTGGTCTAATCATGTTGTGGGGATGCTTGATTATCATCTTCCAAAGCAACTACTCTATTCCCAACTTAGGAATGGGAAGCGTAATGCTGGTGGGCAACAAAAGAGGTTTAAAGACTGTTTCAAGGCAATTTTTTTAAAAAAAATGTAGTATAAACACTAACAATTGGGAAACACTTGCCTGTGAGCGCTCCAATTGGAGAACAGCCTTTACCAAAGGTGTCATGGGCTTTGAAGACACTTGAACTCATAATGCAAGGGAGAAACGTGCTAGGAGGAAGGCACGCTTGGCAAATCTACACCGTGATCAACTCCCGCCTGGAAACCAATGTCCCCACTGTGGAAGAACATGTGGGTCCAGAATTGGCCTCCACAGTCACTTACAAACTCATTGTTAAAACCGTGTTTATGGAAGACAATCTTACTCAGGTATGAGTGATTGCCAAAGAAGAAAGAAGAAGACTAGGGCAAGGCAATATATCGATATATCATCCAAAACCTGTCTGAAGTCCATATTGTGATACCTGGCAATATATTGTGAATTATGATGTGTGACAGTGTGTGCTATGCAAAAATCACAATGTGCGGGAAACTGTGAAGCCAGCCAATGCTTCTCTCGATTGCTGCAGCACCTGTTAAACGCTGCTGGCTTAGCTCTTCTCCTCATTTAGGGGGCAGCAAATCACAAGAGCAGGCACTGTCAAAAATCACGATGCAGGAAGAACAGTGAAGCCAGCCAATGCCTCTACATAGCTCCATCCTTATTTCAGACATTGGAATATCTTGTTATATCACAATATTTAGCTAGTGATATATTGTGATGTTGAAGACCAGCTCTACCTCTTAACCTCAGAAAGTTCCTCCTGATGTTTAGTCAGAATCTCCTTCCTTATATCTTGAATCCATTGGTTTGGGTCTTAC
The DNA here is from genome assembly GCF_027172205.1 of Podarcis raffonei. Taxonomy (NCBI): domain Eukaryota; kingdom Metazoa; phylum Chordata; class Lepidosauria; order Squamata; family Lacertidae; genus Podarcis; species Podarcis raffonei. Next base: position 29,182,050 of record NC_070607.1, on the reverse strand, counting down.
CCTCCGGGGCAGCAGAAAACTCCTGCATGGGAAGTGATCTGGAGCAAAGGATGGGTGACGTAAATTATTTGCTCCTCTTTTTTAAAAAAAGATGCCATTCTCCTTCCATTATCTTTCCTCAGAAAAGTTTTCCGAGCCACAGCAACACCCATTTTATTGTCATTTGATTGTTTGAAGGCAGAGTTCCTTCCAGATACATCCTGCCCATATCACTATATAAACAGTCTGTCTGCTGCCACCTGTATCCATCCAAACAGACTGTCCACAATAGTGCGTCACATTTTCAAACGCCCCTTTAATTCTCTCTGCCCGCCCTCAATGTAACAATTTGTCCGGTTTTTAGCAGCGCCTAATCTCTCTTTTGTCCCTCTTCCCTTCCACCGTGACATACGTCAAGGATGCTTCCAGCACTGCTAAACAGCCCCCGGAACCTGTGCTTTTTCACCACGCCTTGCTAAACATTTCATTTTCAGCTTTGCATTTTGAAAAAAAAAAAAATAGGCCTACTGCAATGAAATGAAAACCCAGCTGAAGTTATTTCTAAGTTTATTTGTTAAAATATTTACATTGGCCTCTACTGGAGGGTAGGACTCAAACCAATGGCTTCGAGTAACAAGAAAGGAGATTCTGACTAAACATACCGAACAACTTTTTGACAGTAAGAGCTGTTCAACAGTGCAATAAGTTGTGGACTCTCCTTGCTTGGAGGTTTTTAAGCAGAGAAGAAGAAGAAGAAGAAGAAGAAGAAGAAGAGGAGGAGGAGGAGGAGGAGGAGGAGGAGGAGGAGGGGAGGAGTTTGGATTTGATATCCCGCTTTATCACTACCCGAAGTAGTCTCAAAGCGGCTAACATTCTCCTTTCCCTTCCTCCCTCACAACAAACACTCTGTGTGGAGCTGAGAGACTTCAGAGAAGTGTGACTGGCCCAAGGTCACCCAGCAGCTGCATGTGGAGGAGCGGAGACGCGAACCTGGTTCCCCAGATTACGAGACTACCACTCTTAACCACTACACCACACTGGCTCTCAGAGGTTGGATGGCCATTTGTCAGGCATGCTTGAGTTGAGAGACTGGCATTGCAGGGGGTTAGACTAGATGATCATTGGGTCATTTCCAACTCTATGATTCTATGATTCCATTTGTGCCAAGGGACTATAGAGTTCCACGCTATTCTCTTCTAATAACAATATATGCAAAATGGTCAAACTGGGCCAAAATGTACCCACAGACACTAATGCATGTAGGCTCTGAACATGGAATCTTCAAAAAATATGAGGCATGTGTTCCTAACCAGCATGCACTGGGGTTTAGGCTGCTATGCATAAGTTATAGTCAAGGCATGGAGGTTAGGGCTGGGTGGCATCAGGAAATAGGATCCATGTGTGTATGATCCTTCATATAGGATCCATGCGTGCTGAAGGCTATGGATGAAAAAGAATCTTCCCTTCACAGCTGGAGAATTGGGGAAGGGTATTCTTCGGTATTCTGAATTACTGTTATAACTTGGAAGCAAGTTGCTGCCACGGGCATTATGGGTACTTTAATGAGCTGAATACAATGAAAGATTATGAGTCATAGGGTATGTGGGCAGTGTGGGCATGAACTTAACAGTGCTTCATTTTTTGCTATTTTGTTAATGTTGTTAACATTGTTTTATAGATTATAAATGCTGTATTGATTTGATAAACATATAACAGGAATTTTGCTTTAAATGTGATGTTTAGCTTAATTTTTAGTTGTCGCTTTGTTGACAGTGTTTTATAGATCGTAATTGTTTCACTGATGATTTGTTAATTGTTCTACATGATTTTTGCTGCATTTGTGATGTTCCATTATGTTTTATCATGTTGTTATTATTGATTGATTGTAAGCTGCCTCAGGATTCATTTGCATACAAAAACATGTATACAGTGGTACCTCGGTTTACGAACTTAATCTGTTCTGGAAGTTCGTTATTAAACTGAAACTGTTCTTAAACCGCAGCGCGCTTTCCCTAATGAGGCCTCCTGCTGCCGGTGCCCTTCCACTATTCGGCTTCCATTCTTTGACTGAGGTAAAGTTCACAAACTGGGACACTACTTTCAGTTTTGCAGAGTTTGTAAACCAAATCGTTCGTAAACAGGGCAGTTCTTAAACCGAGGTACCATTGTACAGTGGTACCTCGGGTTACATATACTTCAGGTTATATACGCTTCAGGTTACAGACTCCGCTAATCCAGAAATAGTACCTCAGGTTAAGAACTTTGCTTCAGGATGAGAACAGAAATCGTGCTCCGGTCGTGTGGCGGCAGCGGGAGGCCCCATTAGCTAAAGTGGTGCTTCAGGTTAAGAACAGACCTTCGGAACGAATTAAGTACTTAACCCGAGGTACCATGTATTGGGATAAATGTGAACTGAAATGCTGGTGAATTTTCTTGAGGACCATCCTGAGACCTGTGAGTTTGGGCAGTATATAAATTCAGTAAATAATAATAATAATAAAAACTAATATGGGAATGTGGACAACTAAGTTTAAAACTGGCCAAGTGAAAAACTAAGAGAAACCAAAATTGATAGATTCATCCATCCCTAAATTTGCATTCCCAATCTGTGGCCTGAAGCAACAGTTGCACTCTACCTTAAGGTAAAGTTCTCCCAGAAGGAAAGGCACTACTGATGGCTTTATATTTTTCTACATATTAAATCCATTTATGCCAGTGTTCACTTCTCACACAATACACACTGAATCTTAAAATAATAATAATAACCAGGAAGTCCTTAATGCCAAGAAAATATTTCCTTTTGACAGAAATATTTTTCCAGAGTGATTGATTTAGAAGGGCTGAACTCATATTCAATGCCTGAAATCCAGGAACCACCAACTGGGCTGGGATTCAAAATTATAAGAATAGCCATCTATTTTTGGGAGGGGTGTGTGTGATGCAATGAGCAGCAGAGGCAACTGCTTTCCTCACCTATCCCACAAGGGAAAGAGGAAGGGAAACATTTAAGAATTAGGGAAAAGAAAGCAAGGAGCTATTGAGTTACTGCAGCGAGCTCTGCTAGAAGCAGGATCAGAGTTTTCATTAGAAGGACACTTCACTTAGGAATTTAAATAAATCTTTCTCTTGAAAGCAATCATTTGATATGGGAGTTAGGAGAAAACAACGTAATAAATAATATGTTGGAGGGTTGTGGGCAAGGGAAGCATGCAAACTCTCGGCATCCTAATTGAGGCCTTGGGTGGAAGTCAGTGTTGTTCAGTGTGACTGGAAAGCTGTGAACATGGTCAACGTGGAGTTGCTACGTCCAGCAAATGATTAATCTGGCAGCAGACTGAAGTGGTGCTCTGTATATTCATTCACCCTCAATCCATGCACTTTCCAGGATGAGAAGGAAAGGTCCCTAATGCCAACAGGTTGCCAATGGGCACATCCCTCGCCCCCCTGCATCTATGAAGCCTCTGAATGCCCACCACTGCCATGCCATCTTGGTCATGAACTGGTGAGGGTAGCTACCTTTTTCTCCCTTCAGAAATGCATAGAGCAGCAGGAGGAAACTGGAAGAGAGACACTCTTTCCCACATCCTCTCCCAGCTTGGTCCACAAAATCTACATCTGTCCGACAAAATGACAGTGTTTTACAACAACCAATACAAGGGATGCGATTGAGGAATTCCATCTTTGCGAATTCTGATACAAAATGACCTGATCTGCGCTTCCCAAACTAATGTGTGGATCAGAACTTAATCAGAACTCTATACTTTGCCCTTCTCTGAATGGTCAAAAACTGGATCAAAATGCATTTTAGAAACTTGCACACTTTGAGTGGAAATATGTTGAAAATACATATTTAAATATGGTGATTGTGTGCACAAAGATGAGTTTAATTGATGGTTAAGGTGGAAGCAGGACATAATGAACTTCTGGCCTGAAAATGTGGCATAATAATAATAATAATAATAATAATAATAATAATAATAATAATTTATTATTTGTACCCCACCCATCTGGCTGGGTTTCCCCAGCTACTCTGGGCGGCTTCCATGAACCAGAAAGAGCCTATTTTGACTATCTAGCACTTGCCATATTTTCACTTACACTGAAAGTCAGAGCATTGGTTCATCTAGTTCTGAAAATGGCTTTCCAAGGTCATAGGCAGTAGTCTTTCCCAGTTTTACTGTCTATGAACTTGAGATACGAGAGGATGGGTTTGGGACCATGTGTTCTGCCACTGCACTACTGTTGAGTCTACACTTTTAACTGCATGCTGTCCACACTAGAACTATTGACCAAAATTCTGAAATGAATTTCATGTGAATACTTTGCCCTTCAGCTTACTTCAGAATGATGGATTTAACTGAGCAGGGAGGAAGGGAAATGTAGACTTTTCTCTCTTTCTACCCTCCAATCAACTCCCTTGTAAATCAAGGAATTTAAGGAAAAAGAAGAAAAAATCATTAGAATTATGGACTCAACCAGAAATTAAATAACATGCTTAGCTTTTCCAATTTATTTTTCCCCCACTCAGCTGCAGTGCAACACCAAATGCAGGGTGAAACCAGGCAGAGCTACACTTCCTACCAAGTCATGGGCTGTAAACTCTGAACAAAGGGTGATCAGTAAAATAGCGTTGTGTATAACTTGTGCAATGTTCATAAAATAAATTAATGAAGAAATAAATATTCTTTGATGGATGCGTTAGCTAGTTTCCCACAAATCCCCCTGCCCCTATTCTCAGGGGTAGCATGAATTGTGAGAGGAGGAGGATGACATTACTCCCACAGGTATCCCTGCCGAAATATCTTACGCTGTGCAGTTGTGGTTCGAGGACCCGACCCCCGCGAAGTGAAATTAAGACACAAGGACAAGTGATATAAGGTTGATGGGCTAGAAAAGGCCACAACTTTATTGATTACAGCAATGAAAAGGTATTGGCTTAGGCATTGGATCGAAACAAGTGGGTTTATTCACCAGTAGGTGGAGCCTGTTGATGCTAATCCAACTATAGGCTCACCCCTGATGTCACCGAGGGTCGTGCCATGGCCTCCCGCCAAGCAGGCATCGGACAGAATACATGACCGCCAGATTCCTTTAACGGAATACCCCTATAAATTGAAGGCATAGGCGATGGCCACACCTAGCACTTCGACACACAACACATTATTCCAATGCCTAACCTACCCACCAATACCACAAAAGTTGTGACGATTGCTACGAGGTAGGCGAAAAAACCAAAAAGCCTAATGCCAAATGGAAAACTCCTACCAGGCCCCCCGGGCAACCAGGGCGACCAACCTAAGGTCCATAGCAAGGCCAATGACCTAAGCCCTAACTAAAAGGGAGTGGAGGGTGGGTGACTTGCGATGGGACGATGATGAGGAATGAGGCCAGGGAGAGGCTGGCACTGCAGCAAAAGGCTGCTGAACACGCCCCCTCCACGGCACCTGGTTGGGTGGCCATCGGGGGGGCGTGAGTGCCAGCCAGGTGAGCTGGAGGCAGGGGGCAACGCCCCCTGCTGGGCGGTGCTCGGGCTCCCGCCCACAACCACTCCCCTCTCTTTCAGGGAGGAGAGTCTTTGTGGTTCGAGGACCCGACCCCCGCGAAGTGAAATGAAGACACAAGGACAAGTGATATAAGGTTGATGGGCTAGAAAAGGCCACAACTTTATTGATTACAGCAATGAAAAGGTATTGGCTTAGGCATTGGATCGAAACAAGTGGGTTTATTCACCAGTAGGTGGAGCCTGTTGATGCTAATCCAACTATAGGCTCACCCCTGATGTCACCGAGGGTCGTGCCATGGCCTCCCGCCAAGCAGGCATCGGACAGAATACACGACCGCCAGATTCCTTTAACGGAATACCCCTATAAATTGAAGGCATAGGCGATGGCCACACCTAGCACTTCGACACACAACACATTATTCCAATGCCTAACCGCCACCCGAGCCGGGCGTGAGTGCCAGCCAGGTGAGCTGGAGGCAGGGGGCAACGCCCCCTGCTGGGCGGTGCTCGGGCTCCCGCCCACAACCACTCCCCTCTCTTTCAGGGAGGAGAGTCTTTGCTAAACCTCTGCAGTGTGAGTACACTGTACACAATACTCAATGTCATCCACTTCTCAAGAAGTGGGAAGTATCAGAAGTCAGTTCACTAAGCATTATTTACAGCTTATATATATATATATATATATATATATATATTTTCATTGCCATCAGTTGTGATGAATATCGGGTTAATGCTTGAAATCATCATTGCATCCCTTCCCCACCCATGACATTTATAGCGTTCATTTTCTCAGGGAGGGTAAATTTAATCTTCTACACATTACCAGGAAAAGTGATGGCAGCACTTCTCTCCTTCGATGAAGGCGCCTTCATCAAATGAGGTTGCACCACCTACTTCACAAAAGGAGACTCGGCTTCTTTGAAAAGATCTGTGTCCACTTCTTGAGAAAAGGATAGTGGGCAAGATGCGAGGCTGCAAGCAGAGGCTAGTAATCGGTTTGTTCCTTACCACATAATCCATGGTTATTTTCAGAATTCTCATACAGGTATGCGGGGAGATAAACTCCAACCATAGGCTTCTCCTGACACCCTCCTGATTCTCTTATAGCAGCACCCGAATCCAGCCTTTGCCAGACTGGTGCCCTCCAGATGGCTTGGACTATGACTCCCATAAGTCTCAACCAGCACAGCCAATGGCCGCAAATAATGGGAGTTGTAGTTCAGCAATATTTGGGCAGCACCAGGTTGGCAAAGGCTTTCTTAAGCCACTTCCCCTCAGGACAGTGGTTCAAAAGAGCACAACGTCCACATTTCTCAGTAACTTCCCCTTTCTTAGACTTCTCAGGAACCACCTTACCTCAGGCATTTCAGTTATTTCTGCTTCTTTCCTCTGGCACCAAGGTATGGTTCTCCCTGAGGCAAAAGATGAAACACTGCCCCCTTCTTCCATGTAAACAAGCAAATCCTACTTTAACGCCAGGAACATCCATCACACCTGAGGGCAGCAGACTAGCTTAGCATGACCAAGGCAAAGCAGGCGCTGCAACTGTAGGGGTGCCGAGGTGTCTTTGGCCCCCCTCAATATTTGTTGGAAAGGGCCTGGACACACACACCCCAAATGTTGGGGGCCCCAGTGCTCATTGCACGGCATAAATCACAGCTTCAGCGACTGGATCCTCCAGATGTCACGATGTCGTGTGAGTGACATCAAATACATGTGACACATGTCGGGGCCCCTCAATCTTGGGGGCAAATTGGTGCCTCTGTCCTAAACAATTATATAAGCCAACCTAGTACTTTCATTTACATGCCAAACATACACCTTAAGTTTTAAACTCAGCAATGCCTCCCTGATTTCTTTCTTTTGCACCTGATAACTCTTGCACAGCTTGTATACAACACACACAGAGTTGATAATGGAAGCAGAGAGTAAGGTATCCCTGCATCCTCCGAGCATATTTCACTATTTTACAAAGGACCGCCTGTTATTTAAAGGGTTCTCCTGTCTATGTTTGGTTTATGTCCAAAGGAGGGAAAGCAAAGAAGCTAGCCATCGACGGTTAGCACCTGAGCACAGGTCACCTGGTCAAATTTCTTCCCATTGGTCTGATGTATTATGTCTAAATTATAGTAATTATTCCTCAGTGTGCATCTACACATATAAAGCATGTTATGTGAATGTCTATCATCTTTTGTAGCAACAAGCAAGTGGCCTTCCTAATAGAGAGGGGAAGATGGAGAAGTGAAGGTACCTTAAACCGAGTCAGATCACTAGTCTGCCAGCCCAGTGCTGACCATTTTGGTTCAAACTGGGACTTCTAAATGAAAAGCAAGCACTGTAAAACACTAAGCTATGGATTCTCCCCTGGCGTTAATTTGCTAACAAATGCCGTACTCCCCAGCACATACAACATTAACTCAGCTGCTCAGCTTAGACAGCATTGGACTACAGTTGGTGGAGAAACTGCAGCCCATCTTTAACATCCCGATGAATTGCTTGCTCCTTAATACTCACTATGACTTTGCTGAGAGCCAATCAAAATACTCAAATCTGCTTTGCAGGTAACTTCGGGCCTTCAAATCCAACACAAATAGCTGCTGTATTTGAATTGGTTCTGGCCTTCTCAGAGATAGCATGCTCATCCCCAGTCGAGTGACTGTCAATTAGGATATCATAACGCCAACCAGAGGATCGGAACCAAATATTTTGCTTCCTTAAGTTATCTTTCAAAGCCAGCATGCTGCTAATTTTCCATTTCACCACAGGTGGGACAAGGCTCAAATATTTTATTATGCCTGCAGCACAAATAACTGCAAAACTGTCTTTCAACAGGCTTTGCATAATTTTCCTAAATACTTGCTTCACAATTTTAATAATAACCATCTATAGACATACCCAAATGCAGGTGTGCAACCAGAATTTCTCCCTCTGTCTCACAACTTGCTTTTGTTAGTGTTGGATAGCAATACAAGCCTCTTCACCTTTGTAAGCATTTTCAAAAACTAATCTACACCTATCCTGGGTTGCTGGTTCAATGTTTGGATGGCAACAGTATCTCCATAGCTATTATGGTTCTCGGCTGAACACCAACCACATTTTCCGTGGTATCCATTACTTCCCAGGCTAATTTCTAGAGCTGATTTACTTCTGGGGACCTGAAACAGCTGCTGCAGATGTGTTAGTATACACACACACACACACACACTGCTGTGCTATGGAGCAGCAGAAATGCTTTGAAACTGGTATAACCAATGGGTCACATTTTATTTCTTTTCAAAAGGTTGCTTTTTAAAAAATCACCTATAGGATTTTAGAGACCCAGAAGCCCTCTTCATGCATTTGTTAATCAATGTGTGAAGAAGTTCATGAGAACATTCCTTGTACCTTACACATCAACACACACAACAGCCAAGGGGTTCCTGCGCACATTTGGATGTTTGCATGCAGTGCTTCCTCCATGGAGATGAAAATTCAGGTTGTTCAACGTTCCCATCCACAAGGAGGAAGCCCCATGCATGTATATCCATACACATTGGTGGCCACCATCAAACTGACACAGGTACACACTGGTGCCAGCATGATGATGATAGGGGCACAACACAAATATCTCAAACTAGGGGGTGGGGCTAGCTGCCACATGTTCAGTATCTACAGGCACCATATGACTGAAGGGGACACAGAAGGGTCATTTCCTTGGCTCTGATTGTTTAATGATGCATTTACATTCTTCCTGTTATCCCTCCATAAGATAATTTCCTTCACCTTCCAATAATCCCATGGTAACATCCATGATGGACAGTCTAAAAAATGTATTTAAAGCTACTTGGAAATATTGCTATCAACCTTTCCATTTTTTATAAGGGTAGTGCTGTTGACAGAGTGAGTGGTCCCATCACACCTTGGGACTTTGGCCAGTTTTACCCAGCCTTTCAGATATACCAGCATTTCCTGAGCATTTCCCCTATTCCCCTCTCAGAGCTACAATTCCTAGAGTGGTTTAGCAATCCAATCCCTCTTCACATGGAACTCTGGGGACTGTAGCTCTGGGAAAGGAATAGGGTTTTCCTAACAACCCACAGCACCCCTTAAACTACAGCTCCCAGAATTCTTTGGGGGAAAGCTATGACTGTTGAAAGTGGTGCCACAATGCTTTAAATGTATGGTATGAATGTGGCCCTAGTTTCTTGTCACACAGTGGTTGTCCTGCATGAACCTCAAATGCACATGGGAACCCATTCAACATTACCCCATAGCTGGGTTTTGCATGGGAAGGTCAGGAGTGCTGGGCAAATTGTCTTTCAGGGAAAGACAGCATGATATGTCTTCTCATTGCAGACTTCATCATTCTAGAGACCCCATTAGCATCTAATGGCTCCATAAGTATCTGACGGACCCCCGTGTTCTTCAAAGCAAATATTTAAAAAGTTTATAACAAGCTCTTTTTACATGCACTCAGAGGTTCATTTCATCAGACACCAGTGTCCCAGAGATTCTGGCTTTGACAACCATAGTAAGAAAAGGAAGCAACATTGCCCAAGAAGCACAAAACACCTCCCATGCCCCATTCACAGTGTTAGCTTTCTTTGATCCGGCCTTCCTCTCCTCCCACTTTATTCATACAGATATGCGTCAGAGGCAGCCTGTCATTTGTCTATGAAGAACAGAGAGTTACCTGCATTGATAAGAGGGGCAGAGTCAGGATGGACTTTGAAAGGTTCGCCACCACTGTCCATTGCCAATTTCCTCCAGTGCCTGGCCAATGTCCTTTTATGCTAACTGCCTTGCCCCCATGTGAAGTCTTGGGGCTTCATTCAGGTGTCCCTTTGCCCGGTTGCGTTTCCTTCCAGCTCCTAGCACAGCAAACTGGGCAGGCCTCCAGCATTTCCTGCACAAACACTCTTCACAGTCGAGCAGCCGTTAAAATGCCATCGCTTTCTTTCTCTCTCTCTCTCCCTCTTGCAATATCCTGGCTCCGAACTTCAGAAAGCACCGCGTCAACAAGCTGCTTCTTTCAACTTAACAATACAGCTGAGAGGTGTTTATGTTTATGCAGGAAGTAAACGCAACCTAGACCAACAGAGCTGCGCTGTGGGCTTGGCCTGGGGCTGGGGCTGATGGTGATTTCAACTGGAAACAGGAACTGAAAGTACACTCCCAGCCCCCTTCAACTCCCTTCGCCTGCAGTCTGCCTGGTTGTCTCCAGCAAATGCCTGGCTTCACTGTATTGTGGTCATCTGTAGAAATATGTGTCAGCCTGATATGCTTGCTGTGGCATGTTAACTCATTGTCTATTGACTATTGTCATATCTATCTATCGTCTATCTATCATCTATCTATCTATATCTCTCTCTGTGTGTGATCATATTGCCTTCCTTAAAAAAAAAGTCTGAGAATTAAAAACATCTGGAAGGCCTTTGCAATCTATCATAAACAAGAGGAAATCCAAATCATGTGACTTCTAAGAAAATGATGCAAATTGAATTCCCTGCCAACATTTACAGTAATCTGTTTTTCTTTCACTTTGCCCCCCTCTTGCTTGTAGGAAGACGAGGGGAGAAAGCAGCAATAAGAAGGGAACTGCTTCAGACGCGAAAATATGCTAAGCTCAAGAACTGTTGCTTTATTAAGTCGGCTTAATCATTTGGGGGTATGCTTGCGAATTGCAGGAGCAAACCGCTCAGCTAGATTCTGCACCTCCTTCCCCACCCTAGCCACCTTCTTTGTAAGGGACTTGTTGGAGAAGACGAGAAGCTATGTAGTGATCCTAACGCAGGCTGGCTTTGCAGTTTGGGGCTCTGTTCTTTATGTGTGATACATGCCCCCAAAAAGGGAGGATGCCACAGTGAAACCACAGGGCTGGTTTTATTGCTTCAGGTAATAGGGATGTGTTGCTAAAAACAGATACAGCCTAAATACGCACATAATGGAGTACCCAAGAGGTCCAGAGAGAGATAAAAGAGCAATAGAAAAGAGAGAGGCATTCATGTACAGTACTGTGAAGTGAGTTTATCTCAGCCAGGAATAAGAAACATACAGCAGCCATAGGAGAAAGAATAAACTTGGGTAAACTGAAAGTATATCCCCCACCTCCCACTAATCATGTAGGGATGCTACATCTTAATTCTCACAATGTTTTCCAAAAAAACAATTATTCTCTCTCTCTCCCCCCCCCTCTCTCTCATTCTCTCAACCTTCTTTTGACAAGAATTCTAACCAAATTCTGTGGCTGGGCTCCAAATCGCTCTTCAGGGTATGCCCAGTGAGATTTATCAATTTATCTTGGGATGTTTTTTATTTGAACAGGAGAAACTCCCTGCTTTACACACACTCACACACAATATCTTAGCACCATCTGCTTTTGAAAGAAACCCCCGATTTCAAAAGGGGTATGGCAGGTGGCGCTGAAGTTCATGAACTGTAAGCCCAAACCCCCGACTTAAGAACACACTGAGTCATTCTGTGATACCATCCAATATGATACGATAAAGCGTACGTTCCTTAATTCGTTCCATATTGGAGTCTAGATAAAGCTACCAACGTATCAGTGCAGGCATATTACCGGATATTTTAGGGGTTTGCTGATGTAATCGTAATCACAGTTGTATCCTATCCTGCCTCCAAGGAGCTCAAGGAAGTATGGAAGGGGCTGTTTTATCCATACTATCCTAACCAGCAAAACTTGTCAGACAAAGAAATACGATACGACAATCTTTATTGTCACTGTGCCATACAGAACAATGAAATTGAAAAAATCTACATAAGACATTCAAAAACCAACAAGCCTGCTATCCCAGCTATCCCAACCTGGTTAGCCCCCTAAAAACTCTGATACCCAATTTTTAAATACAATATACTCCCATAGAGACTCCTTACACTGCGTTTAAAAACAAAATCACATTTGAATAGAAACTGTTTCTCAGGCAGCTAGTCCTAGTCTTTATAACCCTGTACCTGCTTCCAGAAGGCAGAAGCTGAAAGAGATCATTTCTGGAGTGTGCACTATCCTGCACTATCTCTGCAGCTTTCTTATGGCACCTGGAAGCATAGATTTGATCCAAGGTGGGAAGAGTGCACCCAATTATTCTCTCCGTAGTCTTTACAGCCCTGACTTGCTCAAGCCCTCCCACTGTGTTTCATAGTTTGCTGGAGACTTGAACCCATTTCTTGCAGACCCATGACCAACACTTCCTTCTTTACCACTCCAGCTCTGTAAACTAATCCATGGCAGGAGATATTTTGATAAATGTTATATAGGTAGAGAATGTGTAAAGATTGACCGAGGTGAAAGACTTCAATGGCTACTAGCCATGATGTCTATGCCTCAGTATACCATACCATAGAACCAGGGCTATTTTTCAGCTGAAACTCAGTTCAGCACCTCTCAGATGGGCGCCATTGCCATTCAAGGGAGGAGTTTATGGTGAGTTCTGGCACCTCTTTTTCTAGAAAAACAGCACTGCCGAGAATAACAAGAACACCAGATAGAGTGACTACTTAGACAATGCCAAAAAAAGAGGAGAAATGAGAACAGAGATTTGCATAAATGGTGTGTGTGTGTGTGTGGCAAGAAAGAGATATGCTAATTTAGAAACAATTACTGTAATTTAAATAGATATGCAATACATCCACCATAGTGGAAAGACTATGGCAGGTTACCCATATGCTTGTTAAGTCTGCTGTCCAGATACAGACTGTTGATGTGTAACCTCAACGCCACAGTTCTCTCTTCTTGGGGTTTAAACCATAAACCAGGCTTGGGGTGGACAACCCTTCAAATAGGTACAGATCATGAGAGTGTTTTCACATACCGCCTCTTGTCCAAAAAAACCATTCTCACTAGTAGATGTAGCGTTTGCCTCTATGACAGTATCGAGAACAACACAGGTGCATTGGTCTAGTTCACACAAAACTTTATGTGGTTGGAAACTGCACCTTGTGGGAGAAGGGGTTCTATCCTGCTCACCCAGCTCACCTGGTCTCATCTCTGGGCTCCCATATGTATTCCATATGTGTAGATAATGTTTGCAAGGATAGGAGCAGCCTTTGCGGAGTCTTCTGGACGTTGTGGACCACAACTCCTTTCACCCTTGACTTTGGGCGATGCTGACTGGGGATGATGGAAGTTGTAATCCAAAACTTTGGACTACACTATTTCACACAGGCCCTACATATGTAAAATCCAACACATGCAGTAGGTCTGAGCTCCAGTAAAGGATTTTGCCTGCACACATGTATGCTGGTGTCCATCTGTGGACGTCTGGTAGATCCACAAGAAGACAGTCCATCAGGAATCATCTTGCTTCCCCATTACGTGGAGGCATCACATGTTTCCACAGGTTTAGTCCATGTTCAAAAGCAAATGAAGAACTCAGTTTCAGTTTCTTTTTTTAAAGAAATCTGTTTGAGTAGATATCTCAATACCCCACCCATCTGGCTGGGTTTCCCCAGCCACTCTGGGCGGCTGCCAACAGAACATTAAAAACATGATAAAAGATCAAACATTAAAAACTTCCCTAACAGGGCTGCTTTCAGATGTCTTTTAAAAGTCAGATAGTTGTTTATTTCCTTGACATCTGATGGGAGGGTGTTCCACAGGGTGGGCGCCACTACCGAGAAGGCCTTCTACCTGGTTCCCTGCAACCTCACTTCTCGCATTGAGGGAACCACCAGAAGACCCTTGGAGCTGGACCTCAGTGTCCGGGCTGAACGATGGGGGTGGAGACGCTCCTTCAGGTATACTGGGCCGATGCCATTTAGGGGTTTAAGGGTCAGCACCCCACTTTGAATTGTGTTCAGAAACGTACTGTTAGACAACCCCCTTCCTTCTGTGGCTTCTGTCATGGATCATTTTATTTTTTAATTCTTTGCAAATTTAGGCTACATGTTGATATTTTAAGGGCGAGATTTACACCCACACACCAGTCCCATTAATATATCCATGCCAAGAGTTGCTAGTGACCCCCATCTCCTTCATTCTACTCATTCTGTTATGCATACATTACCTCCTTTCTAGCTTCAGTATATAGAATCAGATATTTTTTCATGCATAAAGGAGGTTGCCCTTTCTTTGTTGCAATTAAAACCATTCCTCCTCCTCCTCCCCCCAACCCCCAAAAGCACATGTTATTGGGACACAGTAATACGCTGTCCCTAATTTGCAAATCCACAACATATATAACCTCTTTGGGGGGCACGCTTGCATCTAGTATATATAAAGAAGTGTTGATTTTGTTTGGGTTTTTTTTTAAAAAAATGAACACAGAGAATGCTCCCTTTTCTTTTTAATATATATTTATTTACCGGCTTCCTGACTTGCCCCCTTCGAGCTACGCCTTGGGTCTATAAGTGAGAGATGGCTAGTCATGCATGAAGAATAGAGGCTTAATTAATTGAACTTGAACTGTAAAATGGTGCACTTGATGTGGTTAAGGCACATTCCACACTTTCCCCCCATAAAGAATGTGACATTTTTGTGGAAGTGTTGAAGAATGGGGCTAGGAGCCATCAAACGACCGAGACTTCATTAAAAAGGTATAGCAGGGAACCCCTTTGCCCTACTTTCCATGCAGTCTTTTCTCCCCCCCCCCAAACCATTTTTTAATTAACCTTTCATATTGTATCTCTGGTTACATTTCCCCCCCCCCATCCCAAATACCATATTACTAATACTATATAAGGAGCTTGCATACTTATAAAAGCAAGTATATGGATTTGGAACATTAAGTGCTTAGTTTGTTGAAGGTGGGGAGAGGTTTTCCATGTCCAGTTGGAACTGCCATGGCAACCATTTTTCATTTCTTCCATACTCAAGTTCCTGGATTGTAGTGATCCCCTGCATTGAAAAATATTGTTACAATATCCCAAATTATCCAAGAAAGTTGATCAGGTTTCCATAAAATAGTGACTTCATTGTTAGCAATGGCTTATTTTCAACCATCTCATGAAATGGCTCTCTCTCTTTTTGACATTCAAAGCTGCAAGCAGGAAAAATATATATGAAATATATGGCTTCACATTTTCATTTAATGATATTTATTATAAAAACAAATTAAGGGCATTTTAGGCCCTCTCTCATTTCCTCATAAAGCACACGCTGCCACTATTTTAAACACACTCGTGTTATGGGAGAGAAGTCAACTTCTCAAATGCCTCCTACTCTCTCACTTAGTGAAAAACAACATTGGATCTCCAAAAGTAACCTTATTAACACGAAAAGCACTTTTCTGTGATCAGCAAGACCTTTCTTTTAAAAGAAAGCAAAGGTGAGGTTGTTCTTTTTTTTAAGCTATTGGCAGCTTTATTTTGTTTTTGTTTTAGTTTGTACATGTTAAGTTTCATTTATTTCAGAACTGCCAGTGGAAATAGCTAGATCACATGGTCCTGAAAAGTAATATTCCAGGAAGAGAAAAACTGTACATACATTTTGGTGTTTACCAGGAAATAACTGCTTCTTACAGTCTTGAAGGGACTTGACATTAAAGGGAGTGTGTTTGTTATGTCCCCCTTTTCAGCCATGCTGACCAGTTCAGATATTTTCCACTGACGGGTACTAACAGTCTGATCCCATGAGTTACTGACCTAGTTGTGCCTTCAAGCCAGCCTTGGGGGCTGATCCCAGTTATGATGTACTAAGGGTTCGCCATTCCTGACAGTATAGTTAGGGTAGGAAGGAGGCTGCTCAAAGAGGGCCATTAGAGTGGCTCTGTTGGAATTGAACCCATGAAACCACACATCATCTTTAAAGTAAGTGTATCTGTGTGCATTTCTGGTGTGGTCCTGCTCCACTTCAGATGACTACCATCTGCAAACATCTGTTCCTGCTGCAGTAGCTAGTGTCTGCTACTTACGACTGGAACACTATTTCTCACAGAGCATCTGGAGGTACTTCAACTTCCTTCTGAAAGCCCACTGTTCCAGCAGGAACCCTTGATTAAACTCTGGCCTTCATCCTACATTTGTCTCAATGCATGAAGGCCAGGGATGGAGTCAAAGGACATAAGGAGACCAGGGTTGTTGGAGCAGCCAGCGCAATCCTCTTCCTCTCCACATATAAAGCAAAAATGAGGATGTTTGTGGGTAAGGATAGGTGGTTCTGTTCAAGCCTGGAACTGGTGCAGCCGTTTGAACCATATTGGGCCCAACATCACCACATGATGGCAGCTAGGCTGGCTCAGGAGCCAGCACAGTGCTGCTCAGTGTTATTCTCTTATAATGACAATGGCACCCACTTGAAAGGTGCTGGAACTGAGTTCCAGAGAGCTCCAGCTGAAAAAAAGCCCTGGTCCTTCTCTTCCCATGCTTGGAAAGCCTTCAGGGCTTTCCAGATCCTGGTGAATCCTACTAGTGGCACTTCCCACAGCCAAAAAATCCAGAGGCTGGAAGGGAAGCTCCACACCAGCAGAGCGATGCTGGTGTCATACCATAGGCAGGTCGATGGAGGCCAGCCGGGCTGGGTGTAGTGTTGGAAAGCATATTGGATTGCAGCTACCAACATTGTGACATGCTTGAGACATCCTTTGCTTGCTTCCATATACCTCTAAGTTGAAAAATAAAATTATGCATTTGGGGACACTGTTGTAGCAAGGACAAAATATGTTCTCTCTATTCCCAGTAGGTGAGAGTGGTCCAACAGACCTCTCTTTCTCAAATACGCACAACTTCTCCTTATTATTCTCTCTTCATGCACAGTATTTCTAATGTGAAAGTGGTATTCTAATATGCAGCAGTGAGATGAATTTGTATAATAAAAGATACCTTGAATCTGTGGTCCCTGATCAGACCTACTGCAAGCTGGTACCAATTAATGTCCATCAGTTATCCACCTTTAACTATCTGTCGCGTGTGAGCCCAATCTATCACACCACTACTTGACAACAAGTAGGATCGCATGCAGGATCCAAGTAACGTATAGACTCATCCTCTAAATCCATCTTGAAGTGACGCCCGGACTCCATCAAAAGGAGCCTATCTTCTTGCCAACTGCTTGAATGGGTGAATTCTTACACACTGCAGTAGACTGATGTGAGAGTCATCAAGCCAGTGAATCAGTACATATAGCATGTAGGCAGAAGGAAATAGATGGGAATCCAAGAATGATGACACAGCAGTCATTGCTGTGTGGTTTAGTACACTGCCCCAGCTTCAACTCAAAAACTCTAGGTTTCAATTACCAACCTTCTCTTTAAATGAGAGTGTGGAGAGCAAAAGGTTTTTGGTGTTCTTCTAATTGCTAAATGTCCAGGAAATCTGAGAAGCAGCAGCAAGATAGATAACTGAGCAGGCAGACCTAAATCAGGGAATGTAGTATTATTGGTCAAAAAGTCATTTCGTGCGTGTGCACACAGAGTTCATGTGATTTGCTGGCATGTTTTCGCGACAGCATCTTCAGTCTTGCAAATATTTTTGCTCACTCTGGGTCATGCGAGATGAACGAGAGTGAAAAGTTAAAGGGCATTTCCCTGTTTGCCTCGCTTTATACAAAGTGTTCAGAACGCACATGGAGCTAAAGTTAAACCATGTATAGTGCAGAACCAGAACTCAAATTAATACATCCACTTTAGCTGCAGGTTTAAATATGACAATTATCTGGTTTATAATCCCAAAGAATTGTAAATGGTAAAAAAGAAGTAAAGGACCCTGGACGGTTAAGTCCAGACAAAGGTGACTATGGGGTTGCGGCACTCATTTCACTTCAGGCTGAGGGAGCCAGTGTTTGTCCACAGACAGCTTTCCGGGTCATGTTGCCAGCATGACTAAACCACTTCTGGCACAACAGCACACTGTGACGGAAGCCAGAGTGCACAGAAACACCATTTACCTTCCTGCCGCAGCGGCACCTTTTTATCTACTTGCACTGGTGTGCTTTCAAACTCCTAGGTTGGCAGGAGCTGGGACAGAGTAACAGGAGCTCACCCCGTTGCGTGGATTCGAACCACCGACCTGATCAGCAAGGCCAAGAGGTTCAGTGGTTTAGACCACAGCGCCACCCACTTCCCTCCCAAATAATTGTAGGTTTAAAGGTAACATCCGATGATACATAGTCCAATCCTGTGTGTACTAACGTTTGATCAAGGAAGCTTATCTCACCTGTGTAACTCATATGCAGAAGCAGCTCACTGGACTGGATGGATCTGCTATGCTTGCTTCCTGGCAGGTGTTGCTTAGCAGGAGAGGCAAGGGAACAGGGAGGTTGGTGCAGGGCAAATGCAGCAGCAGGAGAACATCTGCACCACACCAAATCCGCCACCACCTAGCCTTTCCCTCTCTTGATAAGCAACAGCAATGCACCTGTCAGGAAGCTACCGTATTGACTTTGCCCCTCCCGGCAATTCTCTTCTGCTCATCTAAAAGTAGAATACCACTGGTCATCATAACATAAGCATCTGCTTCTTGGGCAATGAGACTGCAGGACCTGGGTCAGATTTACAAACAAATAAACTAAACAACTCTAGATCAGGGTGTTATGAGGATCCTAATGACACATCTGGTTATCCAGCAATGTCACATACATATTGAAAGAGGGGACACACACACACACACACAGAGAGAGAGAGAGAGAGAGAGAGAGAGAGAGATGGAACCTAAATAATACAGGAATCCTCCTGAGATGAGATCATAAACAGACACTCATCAATCTCTTCAGGTCACTTGACAAGAATGAATAGAACCATTCACATGTGGTTCTGAGAATGTTCACAAGGTGCTGTGCACTTCATCAATAACCCACCACAAATGATGAGTGGTTTCAAGCATAGACTGCAGAAGCATCAGAGAATAATTCTCTTTCAGTTTCCATATGCATAGTTCTACCAAGGCCAGGAGTACATTCTTACTGCCAGGCCTAGGTTGAAAGCCATTCTGGCAGGGGCCCAGATGCTTTTCCCTTTTCTCCTTCTTTTTAATTTTTTTTTTAAAAAACGAAAAGCTTACAGTAATTTACAATCAATAATTACATAAAAGGGGGGAAATGTTACATTAATTAAAATAGTGCGTATGGGTGGACATTATCATTTCATTTCTCATTCCAGTTTTCGATGTAGCTGCCAGAATTCTCACCCGTTAGGGAGTCTCCCCCTCCCCCATTCCCTGCCCACACATACAATTTGATGGGGAGGGGGGAATAAGAGGTGATCATGGATGTAATGGTAAGAAATCAGAAAATCAAGTTGGAAGTTTTTATGCTGGGGCCACAACTAGGACCAGACAAATCAGTCTATTTCAGTTTCTCCGAGTTTCTCATTTTTCCAATGTGAATTCCAGTTTGCCACATTTCAGCAGCAGCTTGCAATTACCCCCCCCCCAAAAAAAGTCATCATGGAACTTTGTCAGTATTTTAGTGAACACATTCCCCAATATCCACCCCTTTGCATGTGGTTTTGCCAATACACTTGCATTTGAGATCAATTTTCTCAAGTACGATGCAATTTGTGTACGCTATTTTCATTAATATATGGATTGTATGGACACATTCCCCCGATATATGCCCTTTATCGTAGACATTTTTGTTTGGAGAAGTGCATCACAAGATTCAGAGATGTACGAATTCGTTTGCGCAGAAAGTTCTAAAAAGTGCAGGCTAACATTCCAATGCAAACCAGCTAATTTCCTCCCTTTCCCTAGATCATAACCCGATAAATAAAGGCCATTGCATGCACTACTTCACAAAATGAAACTTCTAGCAAGTACATTCTAGTCTTTCCTGGCTTTGCTTCATAAGCCAAGATGAGCAAGGATTAAAATCACAAGCAGTTGATTGCATCCTTCTTACCACTCCCTCTCTGTCTGCAATAGTGGGTATTACAATTAAGCACTCCCACTCTGTAATCAAAGTAGCAGCCCCAAAGACCAAGGTTTTTTGTATGTGTTTTTTTAAGGTCCAGCTTTCATCTGTTTTGCCCAATCAAGGCCACTAACTTCCTTGGGAAGTTCCTTGTGGTTTGACAACTGAAGGCAAAATTTACCATCTGTATATATTTTTTTCTACCTAGAGATACTGGTACAAAAAACAACAGCCATCCCATTATACCACAATGCATATAATTTATGGAATTGCTTTAGTTTGCACTTTGTAAAAAAATAATAATCAGAAATACTTTATCCTTGCTAACTGCAAGCTTTAATTTAAAGCAACATAATCATACTCAGAATGCATGTAATATAATAATGACCTCTATTAAAGATCATAAATAGCAATCAATTCTGTAGAAAATAATGATCAACTTAGATAATAAGTCTGATTGCATTCACAAGCCTACTATGTGCCTACGGTGTGTTATTTCTCAAGCCTAGAATAGAAATAGGTTTATTGAGAAGATTCTTGGCTAAATATCAAAGGAAAGACAAAGCAAATCTAAAGTCGCTTAATTAAGTCCAGAGGAAGTCTAAATTAGAGCAGCTTGCAGATTTTTCTCCAGCTCACTTGCTTTAACCAATTCAGACCAATCTGATGTAGTTATATGTGCATATTATACATGGCTTGTTCACAACTGCAGCTCATCCAAACCCTGGAAAGAAGGGGAAAGAGGTTCCTGCATTCCTGACATTCAGCAACGAAGGGACAGACTTTACCTGCAAGCCAGAAACAGACACAAAATACCCACCAGCAGTCACCCTAGGGTTAGTTAAGGAGAATTGAGAGGAGATTCATACTTTGAATATTTGTTGATTTCAGCTGAATAGCTTAGCTTTGTACAGAATGCTGACCTCGCTTCTAAATTTGCCACTGTACCAACAAGGACACAATAATTGTGATCTCCTGTACAATCTCAAGTGTGGAACACGTTGGGCTGATCACAGGACCATTTTGATCATGGGAAAGCAATCTGGTTTAAGGGAAACTCATCAGCTAAGAATCCAGAACAGGAAAACAAAGCAAAATCTGACTACTTGTGTGTACTGTGACAAAGGAGCACAGGAAAGGACTTGAAAACTTTGCATGGAGCCTGGAAAAGGGTAGGGTTAGAGGGTTAATTACTTGAGGTCTATGTAATGGTTAATATAATCAGCCCTTGAAAAGTGGGGTGGGGAGCAATACTGGGTAACAGACCGGGTGCATGTTCTGGTCACAACTAAGAGGTAACAATTCTAAATAGCCTAAACAACTGTGCTTTAGGACAGTTGGTCACTGAGCCAACCAGACAGGAGACAACTTTGGGCTTAATTTTAAAACAGTGTCCAGGATCTGGTGTGAGGTCAAGTGTTGTCAAACCAGTTGGAAATAGTGACCACAATGCTACCACATCTATGTGGAGGTAGACTACTGCAAGTCCAATAGAGTCACATTTGATTCTGAAAGAGAACATTTCTGTAAAAATGGATTCATACAATGGAAGTTGAAAGGGAAAATCAAGAGCGTGATATCTCTCCATGACACATGTGGGGCAGGGGGCATTCAAAAACAATGATACACTGAAGATAGAATTGTACCACAAATGAGGAAAAGCTGACCAAGTCCCAAGAGGATGGTACCTGACACCCACACTAGGTCACAACACACAGGAGGGACGTCTGAGCTGGACAGGTTTTCAGAAATACAACAACGGAGCAAAACCACAAAACAGCCTAGCAAGGACTGAACAGATATAGTAGCCATTGAATGTTGACGGGTCTGGCCAAGACATTGTCATGAGTTGGTAGGACACCAAGGAAAGGGAGGGGGAACCCGGTGAGGGGTATAGCCACAATTGATGCACATCGGGACAAGATGAAGATAGGAACTTAGGAAGTACTCATGGAGAACGTCAAGGGGGGTAGCCGACAGTTCGTGGGAGCCAGGGGAAGGAGACACATGAACTAAAGATGGCCCCATCTCCATGGTCATGTCAGGCTCTACGGTGTCAGGAACAGCAGGCAGTGCACTCCAGGAGACTGAAGCAGACAAGCAAACACAGCCCAGCTCACTAGTGGACCAGCTGAAGATCATAGGACTTGTGAGGTCTGGGAGGAGATGGTGTTCCTTGGACTGGATTAGGCTCAGGGCCGGTGAGGATCACATGCTTAGTCAAGTTGGAGGGGCATAGCTGCTCAGCTGGAGCAAACTCTGTCGTACCAATCAAGATTGGGAAGGATAAAAGAGAAGCAAGGCAGAGGCTCAGGGTCTGCTCAACTTTCTCTGTTGATGCAGACGGGTGGGGAATGGAAATCCAGTATACTGTATGTACGTAGGCTGACATTCTGAGCAGCCCTGCTTCTCACACTCCAATGCATTGTTGCAGATCCTCTTGCTTTTGTCCTATTGGTACTGTAATCTGTTGTCAGCGCTGCCCAAGGTCCCAGCTCACACAAGACCAACGCTGCTTCTTCCTCAAGTAAAAAAGTCTTTATTGAAGTTCAGTTTCATTTCCAGACGCGCAGCGCGCAACGCTACGTCTATACCTTAGACCGTCGCAGTTCCATCTGAATCTCCTCCCCCCTGACACCAGTTTAAGATTCTAGCCTTACTCCACCTCTTCCTCTGTTCCTTCCTTCTCTGGGCCCTCCTGCTAGTCGGAGTCTCAGCCCTCCTAGACTCCTCTGACGCTGAGTCCCCTGACTCTTCCCCCTCCCTCCTTCGGGCTTTAGGACCTGGCTCCCAATCCGGGTTTTCTGCTGTCCCGCGCTCCTCCACATTTGAACTTGGCGCGCGCGCGCAGCCTCCCACTTTCCTTCTGACCGTTACACTTGTGTCACTGCTCCCTCTTTCGGGGAGGCTAGCTGGACCTGGCCTTCCCTCCGTTTCCCCACTTCCCGATGGGGGCGTGGTTACCCCTGACTCATCTTCTCTCCCCGCTGGAGGAGAAGCTGGTCCTGACTCATGTGACTCTTTCCCCCCACTGTGCTCTGGTGGGGGAACTGGTCCTGATCCTCCGCTGCTCCCTTGGGAGTCCCCTCTGGTCCCTTGTTTATGGAGCGTCCCCCCTGGGACCCCCCTCGCCCTTACCATAGGCGCCCCCTTCTGGGAATCTTCTGATTCGCTGGAGAAGCTCATGGAATCTCTTGGGTCACTGTCATATTCCCCTACGCTCCCCTCTGATTCCTCTCCTCCGCTCTCTATTTGCTCTCTCCCCTGCTCTTCTGCTCCTGAGCCTCTGACATCTGTGTTCTCCGTCTTTTGGCTTTCTACCTGTGAAATATCCTTCCAGTGACATATTCACTGCCTTGTCTTTAAATAGCACCTGAAATCCCATCTTTTGAAAATTAGTATTCCAACTTAAGAACCTTGGGCCTCCTGATTTTTCCTTCCATTTCCCTCCCCCTCACCTCCCTTCTCATTGGTCTGTATTAGAACTGAACCAGTGGGCAGGATTTATCCCTTAAGTTATTATTTTTTTACAATGCTTCGTTTATAACTGCTATAGAAATTCTAAATATTATTACTATCGTGTGAAATTGACGGTGAGTTTCAGAAGGTCTAATAAATCTCTAAAGTGCTCAAATTTTAAATGCTAATTTAGATGAACTTGTAACAATCTTATAAACATTCCATTTTACAATTTCTCAATTAAAAACTCTATTTCCGTTTCACAAAAGAAGCCCAATGACAGCCCCTTTTTAGAATTCAGTGTAATATGTACCTTATAAAACACTGCTAAATGGTATACTGCTAAGGTTTACCTTAGCCTCCCGTTGCCATGTGCAATATAGTTTTATTGATTCAAACTCAACATAAAGCGCTACAGTGTGCTGCAGTTTCATTGATTTCACTTTTAAAGTCCCGTTAAAATAAATTTGGCAATTTTATTTTCTCAAAAATTGAGTGAGCTGTCTTATAAGCAATATACATGTTTGGTATCTGAGGAAATTTCTGTACTCAGTGGTTTCTGTAAGTGAAAGTCATATCCCATAATGTCTCCATCTAAATTAGGCTTTTAAGTTCTCACTACACTACTATATCCATGCACTGCCAATCATCCATGGGTAGGATTCAGCCAACCAGTTTTCTAATTCTCTGAAGTAGATGTACTCTACAGACTGTGTATAACAGTCTCTCTCTCTCTCTCTCTCACACACACACACACACCTACTTCTATCCTTACCACTAGGGCCATGGTATCACCATTGAGCCCTCACTCTCCAACGCATACACACCAATGTGGCCATGCAGTGATTCCTCCCCCCTCCTGCTGTCATAATAGGCTAGCATTCCATGTTGTCTAAATTAAAAGGCTGGGTGGCCTCCATGGATGGAATCTAAGCTTGGCTCCCTCTTCAAAGCAGTGCCCTGCTGTAGCCTTCTCCTAAAAAGATCACCAGGGGACCCAGTCATGGTGGCATGATTGGCAGCACAGTCGGTCCAGGCTGCTGATTGCAACTGCTAAAATAGCTGTCCTAAAAAGACTGGCCACCTGGGGGCCTAATGAGGAGGGTGGGGAGTGCTAGCACAGCTGGTTCAGGCAAGTGAGAGGCACTTCTGGGTCCCTGTGGCTCTTGTCCAGTGGCCAACCTAATCAAGTGTCCGTGCTGGAACTGCAAAGTGTTTTTTTTAAAAAAAAATATGTACAAACAAGAAGACACACTACTCAGCTTCCTCCGAATTATTTTAAGGTAAAAAAGAGCATAATATAAACACGGATCCCTTCCTCATGTGGGATTAAGAAGGAAGTGAATTCCTTTTGCTTTCCCCACAAAATGTCCTTGGACCTATTTGTCTGCAATTTGCAGACTTAAGCCTTTCTGGAGGGGCTCCTATACCTCTAAATTTTATCCACTTTGGCCCAGAGGGAAAAGTTTCATAGCTGTTTTTAGATAGTGAATGGGTAAGCACAGAGCTTCATTTACACAGAGTGATTCAGGAGCCAAATTGTTGTTCAAATTGGAGAACACACAGGGCAAATCAGAAACAGACGATTAGATAGATAGATAGATAGATAGATAGATAGATAGATAGATGATATAGATATAGATATAGATATAGATATAGATATAGATATAGATATAGATATAGATATAGATGAGAGAGAATGACAAACCTAGACAACGATTACATCTTAAAATGCATAAACATCACCTTGCCAACAAAGGTCCATATAGTTAAAGCTATGGTTTTCCCAGTAGTGATGTATGGAAGTGAGAGCTGGACCATAAAGAAGGCTGATCGCCGAAGAATTGATGCTTTTGAATTATGGTGCTGGAGGAGACTCTTGAGAGTCCCATGGACCACAAGAAGATCAAACCTCTCCATTCTGAAGGAAATCAGCCCTGAGTGCTCACTGGAAGGACAGATCGTGAAGCTGAGGCTCCAATACTTTGGCCACCTCATGAGAAGAAAAGACCCTGATGCTGGGAAAGATTGAGGGCACAAGGAGAAGGGGAAGACAGAGGACGAGATGGTTAGACAGTGTTCTCGAAGCTACCAGCATGAGTTTGACCAAACTGCGGGAGGCAGTGGAAGACAGGAGTGCCTGGCATGCTCTGGTCCATGGGGTCACGAAGAGTCGGACACAACTAAATGACTAAACAACAACAACAACACACACATATTCACACACACACACACACACACGGTTAATCTTGGGGCCACTAATCTCCTCTCCCCTAAATATCTCCACTGGAATAATTTCAAAGCAATCCTACAGTGGTAGTAGCTATTACAGTGAAAGAGGCTCTTAGATATGACTTGTATTTGAAAGCACAGATTGTATTCAGTGCTCATGTCATTCCAAGGAAATATCAATAGTCTTGTTTACTGCTTCAGATAAAAGTTTGTTTTTTGAATAATGTTAGAATTCTTGATGAGTGGAGGAGGCAAGATTGGCAAGAAGACTCTGCTTCCTTAAAGATATTACTGAACACTCCACAGTCGGTCCATTTCTTAAGGCTTCTATTAATGTCAATATGAGTTTTAAGGGATTACCCACAGGAAGGTCTTGGAAAATAAGATGTCAACATCTCAGTGAATCTAACCTGAGGCACATCTTTTTAAATGCATCCTGTAAATATTAAATAAATTTGCTGACTGTCTGGTAGATGCGGCTGCTTATTGTTTAAGAAATATTTCAACATAAAGGCTAAAAACTGTGAAAATTTTGGCATGTGCCAAGAAGAATTTTAGAATTTTGACAGAAACTGTGATCTAATTAAACAGTAAGACCTGACAACAGTCACCACTGTCTGTTAATGACCTCCTGGGGGCAGTTAAGCATACCGAAACAAAACAAAACAGACTGAGAAGGTCAACAGCCCTTTAAAAATAAGGCTCCCACCATTCCTGTGGCTCTTTTAACTTTGAGCACCCACCCCATTTATTTTACAGTGTGTGAAGTGATGCAAAATAGACCAACATACATGACTGCTGAAGCAATTGTACAGCGTTATTCAATAATCCGGTAAAGCTTAAAGGAGCAAGCCAAATCTGTCCTTGACAAAAAGAAGCCACAGTTGCCAGGACAAGGATTTCATGCTATCTAACACCTGCCAAACTGTCACCTCCTCACATTGGCATTGAACGCCCACCTAGGCATCACTGCTGGCATTCTTCAATAGAGAGGGGACAGTTCAAAGGGTGTCCTGGCAGTGTAAATTGAGTATGTTCTGAGAGTATGGTCTGAATGAGACAACCACCTTGATGGAACAAAGCTGCTTGGAGTCTCACAGAATCGTAGAATTGTAGAGTTGGAAGGGACCCAAAGGGTTACCTAGCTGAACACCTGAAATGCAAAAACCACTGCCTGGGTGGAAGATCTGCTCTTCACTCCATTACAGAAGAAAGAGAGCTATACAGTGGTACCTCAGGTTAAGCACTTAATTCGTTCCGGAGGTCTGTTCTTAACCTGAAACTGTTCTTAACCTGAAGCACAACTTTAGCTAATGGGGCCTCCCGTTGCTGCCATGCCGCCGGAGCACAATTTCTGTTCTCATCCTGAAGCAAAGTTCCTAACCTGAAGCACTATTTCTGGGTTAGCGGAATGTGTAACCTGAAGCGTATGTAACCTGAAGCATATGTAACCCGAGGTACCACTGTAAATGTAAAAATTAAGACTGAAAAATGTGGTTCTGTTAAGTTCAGTGAACCCATAGGGCCAGATTCAACTTAGCAGGGGTGCTAGTGGGAACAAGAAAAAGTTGTGTGAAAATGAAAGAGTATATGAACTAGTGCCTTACTTTGATTTGAATGGAGATGCTCATGTTCATTGAAGTGAGTGGGAATGTTCATGATCAGAACTCACACAGTACTTGAGATTGGGGTGGGAGAGTAACTATTTTACCTTCCGATATTGATCCGATACCATTTTGCTGAGATACTTTTTAGGAGCCCATTCATCCCTCCCTCCCTCTCAGTGAATGCGCAGAGAGAAAGACATTTAATTCTCTGTAAAGCATGTGATTTATTTCCTACATACCGTTAAAAAGACTTTTCCATAAATGCTCCAATAGATCCAAGTCAAACATCACTTTGGCTTCTGGAGCAAACTTATTTCCAGTCAATAACTGGAAATTACACAAAGTTATAATGTTTGGATTGCAAGAGACTAACTGGCAGTCGGCTTTACAATAGGGAGCCAGGGACAACTGTTTGCCTGACCTAGACCCATGCAAGTAAGTTAAATCATTTCTAATTAATTTCAAGCTGCAATTTCCATGCAAATAGGAGCTGCATTTATGCCATCCCAATATAATCTGAGTCAATGGGCTCCTCTACTAAAGATATTAATGTGGTAGCTGTGGAATCTGCTCATGTACCAGCTGTTTGCTAGGGAAGTTGTCTCACTATTAACTCAACCGATGCCTTTCCACTGGTGCAGAACATCAAGGGATGGCAAAGTCAACACATCAGGGAAAGGTGGGGAATGGTAATTTATTTACGACAGAGTCTTGAATTTGCATCAGTAAGTGAAGTTCACTGGAATACACTGTCTGGAGAGAGAGAAAATGTTTTGTATACTTGCCTGTTTTGGACAAGGACTCCCATTTGCCGTTGCTACTACAGATAAGCATTTTTGGTTGTTGGTTTGTTTTTTTTACATAAAAAGATCTATTTTGGTAGCGACAGAATAATTGGGCCACAATAAGGAAATTTTGTCCATGGTATGATTATTTTTCGCCTAGTCCTTTTGATATGTTGGCACCCTATTTGCAAAATTTAACAATTCCAAAATACAGACGCACCTTCACTTACACAAGATTAAATATTCTGCCTTCAGCTGTACTTGAGGGTTGAAATTTTTAAAAATCCACTGAAAAAAATGCTTATGTCCATGCGGAGATGGCAGTATTGAATCAGTAGCTTGTGTGCTTCTAGCCTGCACACTTTGTAAAGATTTGAAGAGTGAGGTTATTATCCCTTTACTACTGTCCATACCAGGTCACTCAGCCATTGCTACTATGTCTTTTCTTCTAGGAGATCAAGATAACCAGGCGACAGCAAAAATGGCAGGCAGAAAGAAAGAAAGAAAGAAAGAAAGAAAGAAAGAAAGAAAGAAATTAGCAGGGGCAATTAGAATAAGATCTGTTATATTGATGTAAACCTCCAGAATGTATTTTGTAGAGTTAAGTTTTTACCTCTATCTTCAAAACATTGCATTTTATTCTATTGCTATGGCTAGTAGCTGACGCAAATAAAGATTCTTCTTCTTCTAATCCCTCTAAAGATCTATTTTGGTACCTGCAGACTTTAGCTATTCTCCTCATTTAAAGTCCGAGCCTAAGTGGGGAGAATCATCTGGATTTGTCTGTTCATTTTTGACCACCCATCTCCTAAATTTCTGTTTTAAAAAGTTTCTTTGCCCCACTCCTGTCCATTTCTGTGTGAGGGAAATGAGACCGGATGACAGGTTTATATGAAATTTTGAAATCAAAGTAACAAGAGAGGCTGCCATCCCAGCCCTACTTATCTAGCAGTAAACCCCATGGAATTCAATAGGACTTCTATATATTGTTCGACTTGCCACCGTAAATGACTTTCTGATGTCTTTAAGGTGCCACAAAACTCTCTGTTGCTTTGGTGCAAAAGACCAGTGGGGGAAGCCCTCTGGAAACGCATTAACTTTGAAAGGGAATGCAAAGGGAAGATAATTGGTTTGGCAAATGAGATATGCACATTTATTGTGTGCTCTGATTCTTTTAAAAATACATATATTTCTGCACGAGCAGACGACAAAACAGAAGACTGACTTGTGTAAAATAAACCAATTGTAGCTAAAGGGGAAATAGAAGACAAAAGTGTGGATTAATATCGGAACGCCTTGAGAAACGTTTGCCCATTCCTAAGTGGGAGTGAACCAGTGGGCAGAATCGATGGTGTTGGAAATTAAGGGTATACAGAATGAATCAGTGGGCAGATTCAAGGGGATTTAGGTCTTACTCAATTCCAGGTGAGCGCTGTCTGCATATTTGTCATCACTTTATTACTCTAGCCTTGGTGATGGGCAGCCGAAGCTTGAAAAAGCTTGTTTCTGCTGTACTAGTTCGCTCCTTCACACAATCAAGCCATTCCACCATGCAAATCATCAGTAAGCGCAGAGCATGTACAAACTGTCAGCTTTCCTGTGTGGTTTATCCCTTCTGCATTCAGTGGCAAGAGAGTTCAGCAAAAACGTGGATCCTCACTGAGTATACAAAGTGGGTTTGAAAGGAGGCCTCTCTGCCATTGTTCATGTCCTCTAAGCACGGCAAAGAGAACATGGCTTGGATTTTGACCCCCTTGCCCATATGATTCTGCAACAATGGCACTTGTACCGAAGGAGCGTTTTATATTCCTCTTCCCTTTAAACCTGATATGTTCGATATTAAGAGGAAAATAATTACATCCTTCTCCTGGGAGGCTTATTTTAAATCCGAGCTACGGCCCCACAGAGGCCAGTGCTTACATTTTTCAAAATTGATTTTAGGCAGTGTAAACAGTCTGAAACTGCATTTGATGTTTCCTCACACTCGTGGTGACACAGTATCACTGAACTGTTGCCCAACGCAGCACGTGTTTTCCATCTTTCGGCATTGCTCATTATTTTAACCCTTTGGCCGTAGGCTGGCAAATGGCATCTGACTTCATGCATAAACTTGTGGCTACTGCAGTATTCACAGTCAGAAGAAACACATCTGTTAAGACTTTCATTAACACCGCCAAGCCTCCCAGTTTGCAACATGGTACCTCCTGGAGTTATTTGACCACTACAGGCTATATAATAAGCCAAAGTCACTAGGCTGATTTATCTCTAAAGCCAAGTTCTTCATTAATTATTGGTAAGGAAGTTCTGTTCTATTTTTAGGTGTCTGAAATGATTATTTGAAATGCTCGTCCTCCCCACCTTTTTATCTTTTTGGTGGATGGGAAGTAAGGAGAAAGCTTGTACGAAATGTGAGTCTGGGGAAATAACTCTGGTTTGGCTAGAATTTCAAATCAGGGTTGGGATGTATGCAGCCCTTGGCTTAATTCCATGTGGCCCTCAGCCTAAGTTTATTGGGTGGGTGGGGAGACTGTAAAGAGAGGAGGGGGCAAGAGGGGAAAAGGGGAAGGCAGAATGGATGGAAGGGGAAAATGGGGAGACCACCTTGCAAGTGGTCAAGTAACAGCAGCCCCCTCTGCCCCCAAAATGACTTGTTTGGGGGCTTTCCACAGACTCCTGCATACAGGGAACCCAGTGATGGTACCTCTGACTGCATGCACATTCAGGAGGCAGAACAGGAAGCTCCTCCCAGCCCAGTCCAAAGTGGGTTTGCACTGCAGCCTTAAGCTACCCAGAGTCCTCAGCAGTATGGATGAGTCTGGACTCAAGAAACCATTCTGGCTAGCTTAGACATGGAAGCTTCTGATCACCTCCTCACAAAGGCACAATGGGAAAAACAGAGGCGAGGGAGCAGCACACAAGACCAAGGCCCATTCACATAACCTTAGCCTGGACCATAGTTTGGCATTATGTCTGAAAAGGCCCTTTGAGTGCCTCTTAGCATTTTCAAAGGGAAAGTCAATGGAATTCTTTGTTTCTGGTTTTCACTTCAGTGTAGGCCTCACACGACAGCCAGGCTCATTAGGAGGCTTTAAGGAGAGAGAGGGGTGTGAATGATTGGCAGCCTGTGGTTTCTCTAAAGGAAGCATTATTTGGGCTGCATCCTCCCCTTGCGCTTTTGATTACCATCTTCCCCGATATTTTATAGTTTACGCAAGCTGAGATATAAGAGGTTGGGGTGGGTGGAGGGATTTTTTTTTTTAAAGATATTTATTGAAATTTTCCACTTTAATACATTTTTAAAAAATCAAAAAGGAAAAACAAAAAAGTTTAAAAACACATAGAGTTCACAATCCTTATTTTTCTATAACATATTTCCCTGACTTCCCCACACCTCCCCTTCTTATATTCCAATTCAAATTGTTAGTTCAGCAAGTTCTTATCCCTAATTGATTTTGTTGTTGTTGTTAATGCAGACATCTTAAAACAAATGGCTTGGGTCTATTTGAATACCACCACAACTGTTTAATAAGCTTACCTAAAGTCAAGCTGGTGCTGTGAAGATGAGCAGCGCTGATGATGAAACATTGAGAGACCGTTTCATCATTTCAAGGTTGGAGGCTAAGACCAATAGGAATTGATTAACTAACCTGGCAAAAACCTGCAGAACTCTGCAAGGAATCCTAGCATAATTTAGACTGGCTCGACACTACGATTTAATGGGAATCTTAAAGGGGAAATCCTCAAAGGTCAATTTTGAGGGTGACGGGGATGAACAAGTCTCTAAATTTTTTACTGGCTCTAGATATGGCAGTACTCACCACCATGGTTTGATACAATTTGTGTCTGAAGAAGTCTGAAAGTTTAAATTCCTAAGATCTGAACTGCTTCCTATACCCTGATAGATAATATAGATGATAGATAGATGATAGATAGATATAGATAGATGATAGATAGATGATAGATAGATGATAGATAGAAGATAGATAGAAGATAGATAGATAGATGATAGATAGATGATAGATAGATGATAGATAGATAGATATACCGGTAGATAGATAGATATACCGGTAGATAGATAGATGATAGATAGGTGATAGATGATAGATATAGATGATAGATAGATAGATAGATAGATAGATAGACAGATTAGATAGATAGATAGATAGATAGATAGATATAGATAGATGATAGATAGATGATAGATAGATGATAGATAGATAGATGATAGATAGATATAGATAGACAATAGCTAGATAGGTAGATATAGATAGATGATAGATATAAAATACATCTTGTGTGATTGTGCAGTGTATTGTCCAATGAGCCATTTGGCTCCTGCTCACTCACCATCTCAGTAGTCTCCTCCCAGTTGCCCTCCCCCTTTGACCAATCCTGCCAAGAATTCTCCAAAGGGTTCATGACAGTATTTTAGGAAGAAATCTTGGAAGCAGCCCAACAGGTAGATATGGGGGCGGAAAGAAGGAAGGGGAAAAGCCAAGGCAGCAGAGGGAAGGGAAAGATACGATGCACGGCGACCTAATAGAACAAAACATTACATGGGTTATAATATCAAAATGTGCTTTGAATGATATAGCACCAGAGAAAGAAGACATCATGACCGACGGAAAGCATCTGGGCTTTAGTTCTTCTATCAAACAACCCAAAAGGGACTTCTCTATGTTCTCTACCCTGACCTACATGAACCACTGAAGCCACTTGGCAGTGAATTATTAAAAAGCTGTAGCAGGAGCTTGGCACACCTCTAAACTCCTGGCTTTCCTGTTCTGAAAGGTTAAAAAAGAGAGAGTTTTCTCTTTGTGCTAGTGAGGGAGCATCTGTGAGCTCACCAGCACTCTGCTTGCAGTGATAACCTTGTTAGTGCTCCATATAACTGCATGTAACCACTCAGCATGACATCCTTTCCTATTTCTCTTTATGAATAATTTTGTTATACCTCATCCATTTTCAAGTGCTCTTTATTACAGCATGCCACTACATTTATTAGATTTCCCATCAGAGGATTCTTCTTCTTGTTATCCTTAATAGTGCCATGTACTGCCCTCTCTTGCCTGTAAAGCTGGCAGTCTTCAAAGGACATTTATTAGTTTATAACCCATGCCTTTTAAAATTCATGCCAAGAATTTCTTATGTGTAAAAGCAAGTTTGCTATAAACGCTCACACATAGGCTGGGGCGTAATCCTAGGAGGGAGCAGTGTTAAGCTAACGAAAAATTTAAAAAAGCAGGGAGTTGGATAAGCATTGTCCTTAGTTGCCCTTGCCGTTCCCAGGTGCTCTTGGGGTGTCAGAAGAATGAACACACTCAGATGACGTTTGCATCATCTACATCCTTGGTTGAAACCAGCCTTTCGCCAAAGCACACATTAGCGAGTCCCTCACTGTTTTGTCCCTAGACTCTTGCCATCAGTTGATGCTAATTCATTAGACAGGCAGCAAGTTTACACAAGCAGGATGGACCATCCTTCACAAAGGTATGGCCAGGATTGAACACCTTGGGCACTGGGCATCTAGTTTGATCAGATCCCCAACAAGAAGGGGTTGAGTCAAAAGTAAATTCTGATATAATTGGGCAGCTGTTGATTAAGATAAAGCTGTTGTTTGGAACAAAATAAAATAAAATTAAAATTAAAAAATTCCTTCCAGTAGCACCTTAGAGACCAACTAAGTTAGTTATTGGTATGAGCTTTCGTGTGCATCTAATATGGATAATTAAAGAACCAACTGAGACAGAACCAAGAGACAAAGGAATTTTTTTGGCTTGGTTTGCGTTTAAAGGCAAACTTATCAATTTGCACTTTCTGAAACATGACGAGAATCGTTACACGACAATCCTTTGAAATTTTCACTTCTCCAGATTTCGCAGTGTAGTTTTTCAATCTTGTAAAGTGTGCATACAGAAATGCACTCTATTGGGAAATATTAATTATTTATTAATTGCTTACCTGCCAGAATGGGAAGCTTGGAACACAGAGCCAGGCAAAGGCAACTGTTGATGAGCAACCTTGCTTCTTCATGGCTTCTGCTAAACTGGGAACATGCAAGATGAGATTCACTTGACCAACCCTGGTGGCAGAGCAGACATGGAAATTAGACTTGGCAATAGGTCTCTTTCTCATTCACTGCCTGTGATTTTAAGACAGACACAATCTAAATATGAAATCATTTGAACAAAATGAGTACTTGCTGGGGGATAATTTCCATTTACTTTCCATAGGTGTATTGTTATGTACTGAGTTGAATAGGATCCAAAATGCAGCAGTCTGATTGGTCCTAGAACAATGCAGCAGTATGATTGGTCCGCAGGAGCCACCCAATCCAGCTCCAGGTGGAAGTGAATCCACAACCTGATTGGCCTACAGGAGAATCCCAGAATTAGCCAATCACGTGCAGCCCATTGTGTAAATAATGTATATAAAGCAGATATTGTAGGGGAACTTCCATTCCTCCTCACCACAATGAGCTGAATAAAGAGCATGAAATCCACTCTCGACTCTGAGTATATTTCATGTATACTTTCTCTCTCTCTCTCTCTCTCTCTCTCTCTCTCTCTCTCTCTGTGTGTGTGTGTGTGTTTGTGTAGGTAGGTAAGTGTGTGTTTTCTCCATTTTGATACCTCTTGCCCACTTTCATTCTGCCGATTAAGCTTGTTCTATCAGAGGCAACAGTGGAAAAAAGTTAATGTGCATGTACACACACAGGGGCATTGATGGACTATGTCACACCAACTCTCTTTAAAAAACGATTCATTATCTGTCTCTAGCCAAAGTGACTCATCCACATGTGTTTTGAAAGGAGCGCAGAGACTTTGGGCAAAATAACAGTGAGAGTCTCTGTTTTGAAACCTCAGAGGAATAATAAAGAGTTAATAGCTGGTTATGAATTGGGAACATGGTTTGGAAAAGGAGATGCAGATGACTTCATTTAAAGAACACGCTTTGAATTATTCATTCCCAAGGAAGGAGAAAGGTAAGCAGTTGTCATGGCTTGCCGAATGAAGGCAGCTGGCACTCTTGAGTGGTCCGTGGGCATCGACCACCCTGCTTGTGGCCATTGGTTCTTCTACTTCTGTTCTTCCCAGCCCCCGGCAGCTGGCACAATAGTTGCACGACTTGGCAAATTTGCACAAAAAGCCCTGGTTGTGCCACCCCGCCCCCCTTAGTAGTTGCACACTGGTTCTGTAGACAGCAAATCAAAGTTCCAAGGGAATCTTTGTAAGAGGTGCAATAACAATGTGACTTTGGGATTAGCTGATATTTGAACCAGGAGCTTTTTGTGGGGCATAATCCCAGTACCCGAATGGAAAGACATAATGGGAGGTTCTTAATGAAATCCACAGAGGTGCCAAGTTGAATAAAATATTGGGAGGGCCCAGGTAAGCCCTGCTCCACATAATCAATCACATGACACAGTACATGCACACCATTTGAATGGCAATTCCCATTAACTTGAGGGGGCAGCCCCCTCAAATATTTTATTGGTGGAGGAGGGACCTCAGCCCCTCAAAGTTGGTGTCTATGGAAAACTGCAATCTCTACCTGCTGCCACTTCCAAGATTAGTCAAGTTATGGCTGTTCTGTAGTCTTCTAAAGCTGTACTCAATGGGGAGGCTCAAAAAGGATGGGAGATTCAGGGGAAGCCATGAGCTTTGAACGTATGGTGCAACCTCTGACTGCCCCAGCACTTCATCCAACTCTGGTCCTCTCTAGAGTGAGCCGTGGCCACCACAAAGAGAGAAATTACATGCACAGCTTCTAAGTCCTTCCTGATCAATGCAGGATGAAGATGATGTCATCAAGGACAGCATCTGCAATTACATATGTATGAATACTTTTGCCTATTCCTTCTTCCACCCACATGCCGTCGCAGACTTGTCTCTTCTAGTCTTCTGCCAGACGTCTTGTCCTGGGCAGCCAATGGGAGCTGGGCAATGAAAAAGCACGTGTGAATTCTTCAGAGAACTTTGATCTGATCTGTTCACAATACTTTGATTTGCTGCCATTGAGGCTGACGAATGAGGAGAGAAATGTAATCCCAAAGCAAAACAGATCTATGCATTTGGTCTTTCAGCAGAAGTTGGCGGCAAATCCTGGAATGCACAATATTAAGAAAATTTATCTTGGTAAAGTCTCAGGAAAATGTATGTTTTTATTCTACCCGAAGTAAAAATATTGGTCAACGTGAAATTAGAAAGTGAAAACAATGCTCCCCCTTGTTCTTTTTTTAAAAAAAATCTCCCTCCCACGCTCAATTGGTATCCCATACCAATTCTAAAACAAATAATATATATTGTATGAGGGGTTTTTCCTTAATAACATTTTATTGGTATTTACTTCGTCTTATAGCAAAGACTTTTAACAGAAAAAACCCTAAAGTTACAATAACATGCCAAAGTAATTATAACATAACATCTGATTACAGAGCATCACAGTTCACATTTCCTTACCTTCATTTCCAGAGTTTTCTGTTTTTAAGAAAGAGAAAATGTGATCTTCACTGAATTCCGTGGAGTCAATGAGAGCATGGTGGGTTGGTAGAGCATTGGATTAGGATCTGGGAGACCAGGGATTCAAATCCTCACTTCGCCATGAAACTCCCTCAGTGGCACTGGACTTGTCACTCTCTCTCACCCTAACGTACCTCACAAAGTTGTTATGTAGAGAAAATGGAGATATGATTACAGTGGTACCTCGGTTTACAAACTTAATCCATTCCGGAAGTCCATTCTTAAACCGAAATTGTTCTTAAACTGAGGTACGCTTTCCCTAATGAGGCCTCCCACTGCAGGTGCCCTTCCACCATTCGGATTCCGTTCTTAGACCGAGGTAAAGTTCGCAAACCGGGACACTACTTCTGGTTTTGCGGAGTTCGTAAACTGAATAGTTTGTAAACAGGGCTGTTCTTAAACTGAGGTACCACTGTATTTACATATGCTGCCCAATTTTCTTAGGAGGAATGTAATAAAGAAATAAATAAAATAGAAAGATGCACACTGAAGTAGGAAAAAAGTCTGCATAGGCATACTTAGCAACAAACTGTATCCAACACATATACTCAAGAGTCTGAATCCAGCATATAAAATGGAATGAGTGTCAAGAAAATGTTATTCATCTGTTCAGAATATTTTCACCCCACCTTTCAATGTAAAATATTTCTAAGGCTGATCACAACTAAGCCTACTGAGATGCTTAGGAAGTTGAGGAAATTTTAATCTGTTCTATTATTCTTTTGTATGTTTTAAAATACAGTTGTGAATTTTTCTCAGTGCTATGGTTTTATCTTTTTGTAAACCACTTTGAGGTGTTTTAAAAATAATAATCAAGCACTGTATAATTTTTTGTGAAATAAATAAATAAACAAACATGTGACTATATCGTTATTTTATATCTATCTATCTAGGGATGCAGGTGGCACTGTGGGTTAAACCACAGAGCCTAGGACTTGCCGATCAGAAGGTCGGCGGTTCGAATCCATGAGACGGGGTGAGCTCCTGTTGCTCGGTCCCAGCTCCTGCCAACCTAGCAGTTTGAAAGCATGTTACAGTGCAAGTAGATAAATAGGTACCGCTCCAGCGGGAAGGTAAACAGCATTTCCGTGTGCTGCTCTGGTTCGCCAGAAGTGGCTTAGTCATGCTGGCCACATGACCCGGAAACTGTACGCCGGCTCCCTCGGCCAATAAAGCGATATGAGCGCCGCAACCTCAGAGTCGGTCACGACTGGACCTAATGGTCAGGGGTCCCTTTACCTTTACTTATCTATATCTATCTATCTATCTATCTATCTATCTATCTATCTATCTTTATCTATCTATCATCTATCTCCCTCCTTTTCTCCAGATTGGGACTCAAGGAGGCTTACACAAATTTAAACAACACAGACAAAATACAGAAAAGTTAAAAACAAATAAAAGATAATGGTTCAAAAGTAACTAATCTATAACAGAATTAAAACAATATAAAAACAAATCTATGACAATACAAAGAGTAAAAGCATATCATAAATTAAAGACAGTAACAACATACAATAAAATAATGAAAGTTTTAAAAAATTAAATATCTAATTACATTTAAGAAATCCAAGTAGTGGCAGGCCAATGTTGTTAAAATCACCAGAGCAGTCTAACCTCTGGCAATGATAGTCTGCCAAGAAGGCTTTCAATAAGTATCACTCAGATAAAACATAAGCCAGTGATGAGGAGAAAATCTTGAGCCCGGTAGCACTTCCGATTGAGGAGGCCTTGAGCTACCCTTGCTGATTAGGTGTGGCAATGCCTTTCCCCCAACCCCTGTGTGCTAGATGAATAGTTAGCCTCTGGACCAGCATGCCCTTCATCCACCATGCTGCTATGAAACCTGCAAGTATCTGAAAGCTATCCATGAGGAGGACATGGGCATTGTGCATGGGGCTATGGAGGGCGGTTGCCAATGACTGCCACCAGCTTGGATGGTTTGAAGAGAGAAATATAAAAAACCATGGTGGGTAGCTCCTTCGATGACTACTAGCTATGATGAATATGTTCTCCCTCCAGTGTTGAAGGCCGTATGGTTAAGGATATCGGTTTCTGGGAATCACAAGTGGGGAGAATGCTGTTGTGCTTGTGTCCTGCTTGTGGGTTCTCCATTGAATTTAGCAGGCCTCTGTTGGGCAAGTTGGGCCTTTTGCCTGATCCACCATGGTTCTGAGAAGATTGAGATATTGCCCATACATAGTTGCCAGCTCCAGGGGGTGAGGTTCTCTGGGCCCCTTAATCTTTTTTTAAGGGGGCCAGACCCCTATTTTTCAGGCCAAATCCAGAGCCAGGTGTGGAGTGATGTCAGGACGTCACGCAACATCACATGTGTGAGTGTGTGACGTCAGGACATCACGTGCTGCCCCCTCAATGTTCTTCGGAAGATGGCGCCTCTGTGCCCATGTCAGTTTTTTATTTCACAGAAGCCTCGTAATACACAGTGCCAACATATTGTTTCGCAGTTACCATGAATGGCTCCACTCTTCCTGCATACAGAGACTGAGTGAAATTTGGTGAGGCTCCTTCATACATAGCATTTGCCGTCTTCATGTTCACAAAATTCACAAAATTTACCAATGAAAGCATAATTCGCACTCAAAAGTGGGAGGGATCATTCCCTTCCAATATCACCGTGGCACATCTATGCTCTTGACAACTGCAAAATGCAAAGCTTTAACGGGTAAATGGAGACCTTCTTATCTTCTGAGGTTCAAAACATCCCAACAGCTTCTCCAAAATTATCATTGAAAGCACATGCACCTGTTTGGTGTGCCAATATTTCTGAATACTTCATTATCTCCAGGCAATGCTTTTTTTCTTGGAGGACGCAGGGGTACACATACCCCTAAACATTTTGTGAATCTGTGTTTGGCCTCATTGAGGGGCAGTATTTCAATATGAGTAGGAAAATGAGAGTATCCCTAAACATTATTTTTTAAAGAAAAAACTCACTGTCTCGAGGTAGCTGAAATCCTTTCTCTTGTCTCTATGTAATGTAGCTTCCAATAGCGTGCTCCTAAAACTGTGCTTCCAAAGAGAATTCCCTGGTATTGATACCAAACAAGCACTGAATTAATCTAAATGATGGTCCTCCAGCTAACACTATCTTGTTTAGCTTTAGAGCGTGGACCTGTGCCCGCAAAGTGTGGGGCAAAAAATAAGTGTGGATAAGCCCTAAATGAGGGGACACAGGTGATGCTGTGCTCTAAACCACAGAGCCTAGGGCTTGCCGATCAGAAGGTTGGAAGTTCGAATCCCCACGACGGGGTGAGCTCCCGTTGTTCGGTCCCAGCTCCTGCCCACCTAGCAGTTTGAAAGCACATCAAGTGCAAGTAGATAAATAGGTACCGCTCCGGCGGGAAGGAAAATAGCATTTCCGTGTGCTGCTCTGGTTCGCCAGAAGCGTCTTAGTCATGCTGGCCATATGACCCGGAAACTGAATGCCGGCTCCCTCAGCCAGTAAAGCGAGATGAGCGCTGCAACCCCAGAGTCGTCTGTGACTGGACCTAACGGTCAGGGGTCCCTTTACCTTTAAGCCCTAAATGTGACCTTAAACATAGACATACATACACCCTCTGAGCTCATCTGGAATTGAATGGAGCTGACTTTGAATTACCTCGTGCTGCCACAAACAGTTGCATACCCCTCAACCATCCCAATTTATGCGGGACATCCCAGAATTACAGAAGCCATCCCACCCAGCTTCAGACTGGATCCTGGAATGTCCTGTTTTTCAGTCTGCTACTCCGGTGTGAGGCAGCTGGCTTGCACCGGACCAAAAGATGCTCATTTTAGATCCGGGGGATGCATTTGCAGCCAGGAATAGTAAGGCTCACCAGCCGTGAATAGCAGTGCTGAGCTGCCACTCCTGGCTATATCGAGTTGCCATATGTAGCTGAAGTTTTGGTTCGGCAAGGCCCACCAATCCCTGGCTGCAAATGTATGAAAGACCCGTGCAATCGGGAAGTGCTCCCCAAAGACCTATTTTGCCTTGCTCAGAGCTCCCTGCACCCACTCTCTTACCTTCTGCCCCCCTCCTCCCTCACACCCAGAGCAAGGATTTATTCAGGGCTTGCAGAAGAGAGAGAAAGAGGACTGACAGGGAGTGGGAGAGATGGGGAACAAGTGGACATTTAAATTAGGCATTTGGTTTCTGAGTGTTCGCAACTTGAGTACTGGAGAAGCCCTGTTGATTTTTGGCCTGAGCAAGCGGTGACTTGCTCCCCCCCCCCCCGTGCACAGAAGCACAGTTCCCAGAATTCACTGGGGAAGGGGAAATGTTTAAATCTGTGGCATGCCTGCTGCTTTTTTATTACGATCTCACAAGCTCTGCAGCAATCCTGAGCCACACAGCGCTATTAACACCATCCCTGTCTTCTTGCCCTTGTGCCTCTTAACCGTTTTTCCCAGCGGAGAGTCTTCTGCCTGCTTCCTACTGCCTCGGGATCCGATGCCAGACTGAAAGCACGCCAGTCCCTCCCAAAAAGCCACACATGAAGCAGTGGCCACAGACAACTGCTTTCTTTCTTAGGCTTCCCTGTAAAACACCACACAGACCTTCATTCTCAGACACTACCATAAATATAGCACACTGAAGCAAGGAGAGGGCTTTTTTTTTTTTGGTCCAATTAATTATATGAATGCCCACAGCATTGAGTCGCATGCCTCTCTGCTACATTGTACTTAATTATTTTTTATGTTTGCATGTTGCTAAGCCAGGACGTCTTTCATAAATCTGATCTTATTATTGCAATTTTCTTTAGCTTTATTCAAAATAAAGAAGAATGAAAACATAGGAGCACACAGTCCAGTAATATATTAATTTTGCCACAAGAGAACTGTAAACTGCCCTCGCCTTTAAGTGCATACGTAATTGCCTCAATGACTTAGGCTATCCTTTAGGGGGTGCAGGCTCAGGTAGTGATTTTTTGGGGGGGTGGCGGCTGCTTGTTAGCCCTAATGATGGAAGCGAGGCCCACTGCCTCTAGCAAAAATCTGAAACTATTTTGAAACAAAGATATCTTAACAACCTCAGAAATGGCGGGTGCCACTAGTTAGTGAAAAAATATAGAATGAGCCAATTATTCTTCCACAGTAAAGCAAAGTATGTAATTTGCTAGCATCACCTACAGGTGAAAGCTCAGTACTGTGCACTGCATGTATGGGAAAATGTGCTTTTGAGAGGCTTAAAGTGGGCAAGTGATGGAAATAATCAGCAAACAACGGTGTCCAATTTGCTCAAAGTCCAACTTGCTCAGAAAGTATTCGGCTCCTGATGCTACACTCCCCTGCTCATATTCTGAGTGGAAACAGCTGCAGACAGACATCTTTGTAATGTGCGACTGGTCAGATGTGATTCGGAGAGGAGTAAACTGAGAAGGTCCCAGGAGCTTTGCTGTCACATGTCTTAGATTTAGGCCTGATCACATCCACATTACAAAACACAAATTGCAAAGGAACTGAAACTGATTAGGCCGGTTGTATACAGTGCATTGTTATGCAAGAGTTTCAGCAAACAAGGAAAGTGTTGAGGTTATTCATTTGTGTGCACGATGCATATTTAAATAGCCCGGACATGCAGCTAAGAACTTTGGCCAGATCAGGGCTCCCAGAAGTGTACATGAGTCCCCATCTGTGCATCATTCAAGAAGAAGAAGAAGAAGAAGAGTTTGGATTTGATATCCCGCTTTATCACTACCCAAAGGAGTCTCAAAGCGGCTAACATTCTCCTTTCCCTTCCTCCCCCACAACAAACACTCTGTCAGGTGAGTGAGGCTGAGAGACTTCAGAGAAGTGTGACTGGCCCAAGGTCACCCAGCAGCTGCATGTGGAGGAGTGGAGATGTGAACTCAGTTCCCCAGATTACAAGTCTACTACTCTCAACTACTACACCACACTGGCTCAACCTTTTAAAGAACGCAAGAAGGCAAAAAATAGTACTACAGCCAAATGTTTGGACCAAATATTGCCCTATTTGGGCCCCACCAATTCATTCTTTAAACAAAGAATGGATGTTAAACTCATTCTTGCAATCTCATTAGTGCTACCTTTGTTCACATTTTCAGCCTGACCCTGGGCACGTTTAGGAGACTAAGGGCTTTCCCATACTTTTGTTTGCCTTGCCACTTTGCTCCAGGAAAACCCATAGTTTAGCACTGACCAGGAAACCAATGGCAATCAGATTTTCTGAGGATTGCCATTGGTTCCAATTTAGTGCGAAAGAGTGGGATTTCCATGGGAAAGTGGTAGGGCGCTTTCCAGTTTTGTTGGGGTGTGGAAATCTGCTTTGGAAGGCACTGATTTGGGCCAGGGGAAATGATGATGCTTAACCCGCTGCCACCCGCTGCAGCAACTCTCCCTAAGTTGCTTTTCTCTGACATTAATGAGACCCTACAATAGCATACCTTCCCTTACTGCTTCTCTGCCTCACAGTGCAACTTTCTGAACTGCTTTTCCTGTAACAAAAGCTACAGCATGGCTTTTCTTGCAGCTTCTGCCTCAAGTTCATCGGGTTATCAGCAATAGTAGGGCTACACAATATGCTAGTGAACATTTCTTTTCGAAACACCTGTCTGTTGGTTTATGTGAAGGCAGGGGAAGAAGGGTATTTGTTAGGGAGAAATGGTGGTCAAAAGGAGGGGGTGCTTAACCCTTTCTACGACCACCAATCCTCCGTTGACATTTAACCCCCTCCCAGCTAGATTTATCGTGGCTATACTTCTGCCTATCATTTCGCCTGCTGGGAGAAAACATTTTTAAAATTCCCATTTGGCCTGCAGAGAAGGCTGCTTTGGACGACTTATGGCCACATGGCCTATACCTGTGGAGATCAAGTGTGGGACAAGAAAGACATGACTGGACTAAAAGGAATTTTGCATGCCAAGCCTTGTGCACTGGTCTCCATGAGTGCGGACAACCAATTGGAGCTTTGCAAACCCAACAATCAGCTGGTCTACACACTGAGAGAATAATTGGTACAATTAATTTTATTTTGCACGAAATTGTTTCATTAAAAATGTGGGATGATTCCCTCCTTTTTATTTAAATTTACATCAGTGAAGAAGACTTGCTGCCCCTTGGCATTTCCAGAAAAGGCCCGGTTGTTTGAAGGTTTCATGACAATATCCAGAAGTCTCTGTAATGATGCACAGTTTGCTGTTTCAAGTCTTGCTTCGGTAGCATTTCTCCATGGGACAAAGGGTTATTTCCCCCCTTCCTTTTAGGCTGAGGCAAATGCACCTTGCCCTACAGAAGCCTGCTGAAATTCCAAAATCAGCCCTTTCATTTCCTGCTTTACGTTCCAGATTGCTTCAGTCGGTGCTTGATGAAGTAGCCTGCGATGCGTCAAACTCCATCAGAGAAGAAGCCTTGGGAAGCCATAATTCCCTTTCCCCCTGTAGCCTCAGAATCTGTCTCCAGTAACTTCGATGAGCCAAACAGCGCAGAAACAACCTTTAGTTGAACCTTTGGGCCTCACCATCTAGCCCATAATTCTTTGTCAGGCTGCTGTATATTTTTAAGTGCATAATAAGCATAATTTAAGGTACTTAACAGGTTGCCACAAATATAAATAATGGGAGAAACATCTTCTTGGAGTTAAACTAAGAGATTGGCAGGGAGCTTACCTAAAGGCAAATGGGTTGAAACGTGTCCAGGCCTGTACTCCTGTTTCTCAGTTAAATGCACTTTAGATGTAAACTGACAGCCTGCTTTAAAATAAAAAATATATATAAAAAAATTAACCACTTTTTCTCCTTGCTCAAATGGCTTGTGTAATGGGTTTCCCATTCCATAAAAGCAAAGATGGAGCAATGAGACTCTTCAGCTGGCTTAATCAAGCCGCCTGGGAACATGCACATCATATGATCTGCAGCTCAAGAAAATGG
Source organism: Podarcis raffonei (assembly GCF_027172205.1). NCBI lineage: Eukaryota > Metazoa > Chordata > Lepidosauria > Squamata > Lacertidae > Podarcis > Podarcis raffonei. Next base: position 29,137,295 of record NC_070607.1, on the reverse strand, counting down.
CAAGGTTGGGGTGACCTATGGTGTGATTTCAGTAACATCATATTTCATCCCAGAGAGTAGTGAGTGTTGGTGTGGGTGTATGATTTGTTTGAGTGTGTATGCAATTCTTATATGGCCCTTCTGGAAACAAAATTGTGTGGTACTAGAAGATAGCCATAGTGGGGCTCCTGTGCCTCTAAAGCCACAATCGCATACTCACTGACTTGGGAGAAAGCCCCACTGAAATTGCTGATGTGAATATGCATAGGGTCAGGTGACTGAAAAGTATCACTCAGGACAGGAAGAACCATACATATGGAATTTGAAAAATCGGCGAAATGTCCAGGTTTTTGCCAGTAGAACCAGGAAGTGTGTGAGGTTCATTTCCCCAAAAAGTTCAAAAACTTTGTGACCGGATTGAAATATGGCAGCCCTAGAAGAACCCTTAGTGACTTGCCAGGGGGAACTTCAAAGCAATTTGAATAAAAATCAATGAATTTCAAACAAAAGAATTCAAAGACGGCAGAATAATGGAACAATGGGTTATTTAAAGGAATCAGAATCTACCCACTCTATCTAACTGAAGTTGTACCATTTGTCCACTGTAAGGTGTGTGGACGCTATAAGCTCATAGGAGCTTCACGCCCCTCTCCCTTCCCCTTTCCTCTCCATGCATTGCTTTTGTCATGTCTGTCTTGGTTTGTTTACACTGCAGTTTCCCATAATAGCCACAATGGGAAATGGTTATAAGTTTGTTTTCAATGAGATGAAACCAGGATCCTGATTTCATCTCCTGGTCAAAATTAAGCTACAGTTTCGCTTCCTAGATGTAATGGGAAACAATGGTTTAAACCAGTGTTTCCCAAACTTGGGTCTCTGGCTGTTTTTGGACTACAGCTTCCATCATCCGTGACCACTGGTCCTGCTAGGTAGGGATGATGGGAGTTGTAGTCCAAAAACAGCTGGAGAACCAAGTTTGGGAAACACTGGTTTAAACAAACCATGATGGAAAGGAGAGAGGTGGGGAAGAGGGGCATGACGGGGCTCTCAAAATTGTTACCCTGTGGATTATTTGAGTGGGCCCAAATAATTTGAACTGGGCCTACCTGTCCTTGAAATTCTAGGTAAAGGTAAAGGGACCCCTGACCATTAGGTCCAGTCGTGGCCGACTCTGGGGTTGCAGCGCTCATCTCGCTTTATTGGCCGAGGGAGCCGGCGTACAGCTTCCGGGTCATGTGGCCAGCATAACTAAGCCGCTTCTGGAGAACCAGAGCAGCACACGGGAACGCCATTTACCTTCCCGCCGGAGCGGTACCTATTTATCAACTTACACTCTGACGTGCTTTCGAACTGCTAGGTAGGCAGGAGCAGGGACCGAACAATGGGAGCTCACCCCGTTGTGGGGATTCGAACCGCCGACCTTCTGATCGGCAAGTCCTAGGCTCTGTGGTTTAACCCACAGCGCCACCCACATCAGGTACAAAAACAGCATGTCTAGGACAGTATGCATGAACGAAGGGATGCTTTTAGTTTGGTCAGAAGCTGTGCCAGCCTGCTATTCCTGCTTGCCTACGAGTTAGCCAGGGAGTCACACAAAACAGGTGTGAATTTTCTTAACAACTTCTTGCATACACTTTGCTATATTTTGAGGTTCACTTCCGCTTCTCCGTACCCAATAAAACGGTAATGTGCAAACTGCTGAAATACAGACATTGGGGCCAGGAGTTTAGGCATTTCCTCTGGAAAACGGATCTGACTGCAAGAAACAGAATGTGTGCACTGTATTAGTTTAAGCAGGTACACAGAGGCTGGAGTGAGCTTCTCCTTTGTGGAGCACCTGCAAGGAAGTGATATCCTAACCGGTTTCCATGCGCATATGCCTCTGCTGGCTGCTCTGATCAACGCCCATCAATTAAACAGCTGAGACCTAAGCAGAAACATGTGTCCATGCCTCTCGTGGGCTGCCCTCCTTTCTCGGTGTGGTGTAGTGAGAAGGCAAGGGCATAAGTAAGGCTGCAGCCAGCCAAGGGCTCATAGGCTATGCAAATAGGATCCCCCACCCACTACAGCTTAATGCTGTCTATTTTTCTGAACTGGGTCCATGCATGTTTAATGTCACAGTCTTGCCATACACCTCTCGGAAACGAGCGAGATCATTCAAAACAGCTGTTTATACATATTTGCGAGAGGGAGGGGAAGCCACCACAATGCGCTGCGCTTCGTCTCATGTCAAAAATTCTTCCAAGTTATTGTAAAAAGGGATTGGGAACAGGAGCCACAAGGCAAACCCCTCCTTAATTTTCTGTTTTTCCTCCCGTTGATTCACTAATGTTAAGCCCTGGGCCTGTGTTCCCATCACTAGAGGAATTCCCGTTGACTACACACAACTGATGTTTGTATATGTTACTGTAATGCTTCAAAAGCATCAGAGCCCGCTGCCTTTATTAGCCAGAACTAAACAAAAAGGCTGGATGATCCTCTCGTGACCTTACAAAACTTCGTGCGGAATCATAGTCACTCAAGGGCACCCCAAGTATCCGTCTGTGGGAAAGGGATCGGGGTTGATTAGCACATTTAAAGGCAAGGGGGATTGGCAGAAGGATTCAGAACTCAACAGATAATGGACTGCCTTTAATAATGGAGCTAAACGTCCAGTGTTTGAGAGCCAGTCGCTCAGCTCTCAGAACTAGAGGAAGAAAGCAGCCATTGCACATTTGCATGGGAGCCAGCATGGTACAGAAGACAGATTGCCCTGCCGAGGAGCCCTGAGTTCAGATCTCTATTAGCCACTGATTGATCTTGGGGCAGTTGTGATTTCTCAGCTCAATCTACCTCACAGGGTCACTGCGAGGAGAAAATGAGATAAACCCCATGTACATCACCCCCCCCCCCATGGAGGTGGTGGAATACAAAAGTACAAAATGTGGAATTGCATGTTTAGCCATACCCTCCAACATTTATCCAATGAAAATGGGGACGTCCTATTCAGTGCTTTTTTTCTGGGGGTATGCATACCCCTAAACATTTTGTGAATCTAATGGGATAAGAAAGTAAAAAAGAAAGAAAAAAGTTTCTTCTCTAGCACGGTAAATGGTCAGTTCCATTGCTACCCCCGGTGGCGGCCTCATTTCCTGTCACAGTGTTTCCTGAGTCTCAGACAAAAGTGAGCGTTTTATGTGTGAAGTAGAAGTAGGAATCTAGCATGGTAATAATAATAATAATAATATAATAATAATAATAATAATAATAATAATAATAATAATAATAATAATATCTTTATTGTCATTGCCCCCTCTCAGGGACAACGAAATTACTTGACTGCTCCATAAAAACACTAATTAAAACAATACAGTATAATACAGCAAGGAAGATTAGATGACTTTCAAAGTCCAGGCTTCCCATTCAGGGCTGAGATCGCTCTGGAGAAGAAGCTGTTCTTAAGACGGCTCGTTCTTGTCTTCATCGTCCTGTATCTCCGTCCCGACGGCAGGAGCTCGAAGAGACAGTGACCAGGATGCGATGGATCTTTTACTATGTCCAGTGCCTTCCTATGGCACCTTGTGGCATAAATCTGCTCTAAGGTGGAGAGTGGGCAGCCAACAATGCTCTCTGCTGCCTTAACAACTCTGCACAACCCCATCCTGTCCTGGGTAGTACAGCTTCCGTACCACACACATAAGCCATAAGTGAGCACGCTCTCAATGGCACAGTGATAGAAGGCAAGCAGCAGTTTCTGTGGAAGATGGTTTTTCCTTAGAATTCTCAAAAAGTACAGTCTCTGCTGCGCCTTCTTCACAAGCCCCCTTGTGTTGACACTCCAGGACAGATCCTCTTGTAATTCAATGCCCAAAAATCTGAACGTTGTTACCCTCTCCACACAGACCCCATCAATCAAAAGTGGCTGGATGTTGCTCTTCTGTCTCCTGAAGTCCACCACAAGCTCCTTTGTCTTCCTTGTATTTATGAGCAAGTTGTTAGCTCTGCACCACTCTGTCAGCCGCTCCACCTCATCTCTATAGTCCGTTTCACCCTCCCTTTCAGGGATGAGCCCAATCACGGACACCAACAGCAACGGACACCAACAGCAAGCAGAGGAATCGGGAAGATGTTAGGGCACACACAACCTCATGCCAATGTGGAAGGTCCTGTCAGCTGTGTAATATGAGGTATTGTATGTTCTTTCTACTTTTGTCCATTTACTGTATTTATTTTTCCCCATTTGAACTATAAAATGGTACAGTGGTACCTCAGGTTAAATACGCTTCTGGTTACATACGCTTCAGGTTACAGACTCCACTAACCCAGAAATAGTGCTTCAGGTTAAGAACTTTGCTTCAGGATGAGAACAGAAATCGGGTTCTGGCGGCGCAGCAGCAGCAGGAGGCCCCATTAGCTAAAGTGGTGCTTCAGGTTAAAAACAGTTTCAGGTTAAGTACGGACCTCTGGAACGAATTAAGTACTTAACCTTAGGTACCACTGTAATTTTCTTGAGTCAAAATGAGAGTACCCTTAAACATTTTTTTAAAAGAAAAAAAGGACTGGTCCCATTCATGAATAATAGTAGTAATTTTACTATTTATACACTGCCCATCTGAGTGGGTTGCCCCAGCCACTCTGGGCAGCTTCCAACATATATTAAAACATAATAAATCATTAAAAAAATATATTAAAGTTTCCCCATACAGGGCTGCCTTCAGATGGCTCAGGGGTCAGATAACTCCCTACCCTCCAACATTTCTCCGATGAAAATAGGAGATGGAAATTTGAGTTCCCTCAGGTACACCCAGGTTTGTTATTTGAGTTGACAAAACAAGAGTCATTTTCCTTTTTTAGAAAGAAGCAAACGAGGGTCTATAATATTTCCCACTCACCCCCTCCCCACTCTTCCACACATTCATTGCAGTTATAAAAGCTGAAGGGAGAGCATGGCCATTTGGATTCCAGGCGTGAAACTGTGTTCACAAGTCTTAACATCTTAAGAAGAAATACATCTCAATCATCCACACTCTGAATGTTTCATGGGGAAAGCAGAAGAGTTCCTCGTGTTAAAAAACCCTCAGTGTTGCGCATTGGTATTCTACACCCCAAAGACACAAGGCGTCAGGCGTTGGGCAAAAAGTTAAGCATCTTACCCAGAATAAAACCAGGATTTTTGCCGCCGTCAACACATTTTAATATGTTTGCACTTGCCACATAGGCAGCAGTAAGTGAAACTACATAGGCAGCAGTAAGTGAAACTTCTGTTTGCTTTTTTTTTTTTTTACCATATATACGAAACGTGCTTCTTTTAAGATGTTCTTTTTAATTCTCAAGATGGTGCTGCAAAAGTACCACAAGGAAAGGTTACACAAAGCAGCCGCAAATAAAGTGCATGTGCATTAATAACTTAGCTTGGCTTTTTGTTTAATGTCCAAGATGATTGGAACAGATTGTATCATGAACTACTTTCCCTTTCGCTAATTAAATAGCACTCCCCACTTTCCATAAAGCATGCTGGTTGTTGTTTTTTTAAAAAAGAAAAAAGTATCTATAGTCACTCCGCTGGATAAATTACTTTCAAGTAAGTGCCATAAAGCCCATTACATTCCTTCTTTAGAAGTGGATCAGGTCCAAACAGACAATCAAAGGATTTCAAAGGGATTATTTTAGATTAGTAAAAAGTAAAGGAGTCATGAGGCTCTGACACGATCGTAAAGGCAGAACGGATAAATTAGAAGCCACATACCAAACAAAAGTGCTCTTGCAAAAGCAGCAGTGGATCCAAAATGAAAAAAACAGAAAAAGAAAAATCCTACTGTATTAACCTTAGCCCAAATGGAAATCTGTTTATACAGGAATAAAAATGTCAGAAGTCCAATGCTATCTCCTTTGCAAATCAAAAAAAGTCATTTCAAGTGAAAAATAATAAGAGCCACAAAATTAAACTGGGCTGCCTAAGTAGTCTGGGGCCAGGTTGAGGGGGGGGGCAGTGAGAAACGGGGGCTGTTCTTTCTGCAGGTCCCATTTTCAATTTCGGAGAACAGCCCATGTTATGATTTAGCATATTAATGAACCATTATTGCATAACTGTAGTTTTATTGGAGATATATGACCTGCTAAACGATGCTGTTTTTCCAGGAGGGGGGGAGTTTGCAATACCAATTCTATCGGAATGTTTCCTGCTGCCAGTTCCTAAATCTTTCAGGAGCTGTCAGCATGCTCAGAAATCAAGCCCAAAATACCCTAGCAGGCATCAGGACATGCCTAGGCCTTCTATTTTATTTTTATAAAAAATGCAATAGAAACCATTGCAGAAACACCTTAAAACATGAGAGATTATTGAGAACAAGATCATCCTATCGCAATTGTCAATCTGAAGGACACTGTCAGGTACGTGAAATTTAAGCTGCTCCTCGTCGAAATGAAACTTGACATTTAAAAGCAAACTGGGGTGGTTTTTTTTCCTAGCTAATTTCTGCCCAAAGTAATTATCCTCAGAGCTACATTTACAACCCCCTTTGATACTAAAGTGAAATTCTGCTCAGAACAACAAACCAAGAATAGAAGTCTGTCATTTCTAGTCAGACTCTACCTTTACACACAGATAAAAAATTGCAAGTAGCCATGTTGGTTTATCGAGGGAGTGGTGAACCTCCCCAAAGAAACCTTTTATTAGGACCAAATGAAAGGGCAAAAAGAAGTAAACAAGCTTTAGAGTTCCTTAAACCATTGTGATGAAGAGTTTTAATTGACTTAATAATAATAATAATAATAATAATAATAATAATAATAATAATACCCCACCCATCTGGCTGGGTTTCCCCAGCCACTCTGGGTGGCTACCAAAAGGATTACAAGCACAATAAAACATTAGACATTAAAAACTTCCCTAAACAGGGCTGCCTTCAAATGTCTTCTAAAAGATAGTTGTTTATTTCCTAGACATCTGGAGGGAGGGCGTTCCACAGCGCAGGTGCCGCTACCAAGAAGGCCCTCTGCCTGGTTCCCTGTAACCTCACTTCTTGCAAAAGCTTCTTCACTTCTTTCTTGGCCCATATCTCAATGGTAGGGGATGGGGTTTTTTGTGTTTTTTAAAGGATTTTAAATTCTAGTGAGGTTCAGGTGTGAGGCAAGAGGAATGATCACACCAGAAGAACCTGGAGATCCCCAGCCAGTCAAGGTCAACAACAATGTGCTAGACCAGTGGGAAACCTTTGGCCGCCCAGATCTTCCTGAGCCAGAAATCCCATCAGCCCTAGCAAGCATGGCCAATGGACTGGGAATATGGGAATTGTGGTCCAGCAAATCTAGGGTGGGACAGAGGCTACAGATAGAGACAGAAATAGTCTGACCCAGGTTAAGGCAGATTCTTCGATTTTTTTTACTTGGTTCAAATGAAGGACTTACTGTTATTCTTGCATGTGACCAAGATGCTTCATGGCCTATTGGTAAGCAGAAACATATATCACAATTCTGGAAAGAGGCTGAGAGAGCATATATGGACAATTATTTTACAATAAACTTTACTACAACTTGAAGTTGGTATATGGTTATATTTACCCCTCTTACCTTACATAAAATAATAAATCTGTAGGTAGGATAATGCAGATGACCAAACTATCCTGGGTTCAGAGATCTCACAGACCCTCCAAGTGTCCCTATTTTCCAGGGACAGGCCCCCTTGAAACCCATCCTGGTTTCTGATTTGATCCCGGAATGTCTTGCTTTCCCTTAGGATGTCCCTGTTTTCATTAGAAAAATGTTGGAGGGTATGGAGTTATGTTACCACTGAGCCAAGGAGATAAGTAACCTTACAACCTCTAGAAGGCATTTGAAGGAAGCCCTGTACAGGAAAGTTTTTTTTTTAAAAAAAGATATTTATTAAGATTTTCAGCATAATACAATAAAAAATCAAAAAAACAAAAAAACAAAAAAAGTTTAAAAACACATAAAGTTCACAATCCTTATTTTCTATAACATATTTTCCTGACTTCCCCACACCTCTCCCTCTTGTATTCCAGTTCAGATTGTTGGTTCAACAGGTTCTTGTCCCTATTTTTAAACCTTTTTATATTTAGTTATTTAAAAAAAAACAATTTTACCTTATAGACCTCATATTTATACATCATTTGCTTATTCTTTAAACCTTTTTCTAAAGTCGGCCTAAATTCCCTTCCACGATTTCCCCAATTTTCATACAAATATCCAAACAAAATAAAAACAGAACAAATTAAATTATACACCCTTTGGATTCCCAAACTCCACCCCCCCTTTCCCGGTTTCAATCCCCAACAAACATCCATCAGACCATCTACTGTCAGCCTGGAGATCTCACGTCCGAGGCTCTTAATTCTCTCTCAATTCCTCTCTGCCGGTTCTTTTTATAGTCCTTGGTATTAAACACCAAATCTCGGAGAAGCTCTAGTCCAATAAGATCCATGTTTCCTCCAGCCAGACCTCCATATTTAAAAGTGGAGCCTGAATCTTGTTTCTTAATCCTTTCAAGTCCAAATGTCCCCAAAGCTCCACCTTCCACCTTAATCAAATTTGTAATCCTTAGGTCTTCAGATCTCCACATAAGGAGATCCCTCCATTTTTCAGTTCCCAATTCAAACCAGATTTTCATCATCAAGTTCTTATTTTCCTTTGTAGCCATCATGTCAGGCCTCTGGCCTTCCTTTGTCTTTGACAACATTGCAGCTCCTCCTTCCTTTTCCTCAGGAACAACATATATCTCTTTCTCCTCACTCTCAAATCTCTCAAGTTTCTCTTCTTGGCCAGCTGCATAAGCTTCCTTAGTCGAATCCTTATCAAATTCAATGAATTTGTTTACTGTTAAGTCCAGAGTTGCAACATTTGTAGCCAAAACATCAACTTGGCCTTGTAGCTTTCCCAAGAGAACAAAAACTCTGTCCAACTTGGCTTGAATTTCCCCTCCTTCAGCCATTCTTGTAATGTCCCAAAACCCCCTCTAGAGGGATTTTGGTTCCTTGTTGTTCATTCCAGTTCAAATCCAAAAATCAAGTTAGTTTGTATCAGCTCTTCCTTGTTTTCCACAAATTATAACAAAGTTGTAGCAAATATAGCCAGCAGAAGCAGTAGAAACAAAGTTCCCTATTTCCGTCTTGACAGCTAGTTTGACAGCTGTCAAAATCTTCAGTGCCTTTCCAACAGGCTCTCTCGCGGATCACTCCCGGGTCTAAGGGGGGGGGGTGGTACCTCAGCTCCCAAAGTTAGCTCTTATCCTCCAGTACAATTACTTGTAGTGCCAAATCGTGAAATTAATATCTTTTGCCCAATAAAGAGAAGGAATTCTCACAACCTTAGTTAGCAAGTCCTTGTTTTAGACTGTTTACAGGACGGGGAGACGGACTTCCTGTTTACGCCTTCCCCGATCGTGCCTAATTCAAAAAAAAATTTCTTTGCAAGTCCAAATTCCGTACTACTCACGGGTTGTTGTTTCAAGGTCCAATTTGCAAGAAGAAGTCAGCGCTCTCCGGCCATGGCAACACGGCTTCACTCCGCAGGAGAAGCAGTCGACTCTCAGCTCCGCGCCATTCACCCCGTCCCCTGTTCCGTAGCCTTTAAAAAGGCTCCTTCGCGGGTCGGGGGGCGCTAATGGTGCCCGCCGAGTCACCAGGTTCACAGGCTTCACCGCCTGTGATTTCTAAGGGTCCCCGCGTCGCCGCTGCGGTAAGACCCCGCTCCTACGAAGCTGATTCCCGCCGGAGCTCGGAGGGAATCCGCCATTAGCCGATGGCGCTAAACCGGAAGTCTCAAAAGTTTTTTATTATTATTAAATGTTTAATATTTTATCATGTTCTTATATATCTTGGAAGCCACCCAGAGTGGCTGGGGCAACCCAGTCAGATGGGCGAGGTATAAATAATAAAATTATTATGATTATTATTACAGAATAGGATGTCCCTATTTTCATCAGAGAAATGTTAGAGGGTATTAGCTCATCCTGGATATATGTGGCTCATTGTACGTGCTCTGGAGAGGGTCAGAACCAGAAAAAATTCAAAGGAAATATGTGGTTCCTTCCTGCAAAGGCTACAGGTAGCTTTACTGGGGATTTTAACGAGGTACTATTCATTATTTCCGTAGCACATGTAAGGCATAACCCAAACAAGTACACAATATAGAAATGTACTTAGAAATGCCCTGCAATGGGAACTGCACTAATACCACCATGTCCTTATGACTCATTTCAATGTGCTGTCTGAGTATTTCTGCCCAAAGCTTACTAGGAAACTGATTACTAGTGCTTCCATCAAATCTGATTACCTGGACTATCCTATTACCCCGTTCTTATTCTAAAGGCCATTTTCCAAAGTGGTGCTCCAAAGTTAAATGGACAAGACCTGTTATTAGTTAATGAGGGTCAGGAAGGGGGTGGACTTTATTTAAAGCATCACATCGCTGCTTAATCTGGTAAAAGGAAGATTTCCGTCCCTTAGTAGAGTGATCTACGTGGCTATTCGAGTTGTGCCTTTCAAATTATGTCAGGGAAGCAAATCTAGTACTTCTGTACCTTACAGACTCAGTGTTTTTTTAAAAAATATGTTCTGTGCTATCAATAGGTTGAAGATGGCCTTTAGTTTATCTTAGTTTGTTTTAAAAGTATTTCATTTATTTATTTAGTTTATCTTGGTTTATTAAAATTTGTTAAAGACTATTAAAGGGAGGGCAAGTCTTGGCAGCTGGGTGGGTCTCTACTTGCAACAACTCCTTGGGGAGACACTGAAAGAAACATCAGAGCAGGACTGGACAGAAGGTCGATCAGGATCTTGGGAGAAACTGCTGGAGGGGGGTCTATCCAGTGCAATCACTGTGCTTGCAGAATTCCCTCTTGTTTGCCCTGCACTCCCCTAAAATCGGTTTTGGAGGAATGAGAGACCTCCTCATCCAGAGTAGGTTAGGTGGAGCAGGAAGAAAGGAAGGGGAAGTTCAATTGCCTGAGTGAAAGTCATTCCACTATCTTAATGACTTTGTTGGGTACAACGTTAGGTGACTTGTCGTACACCTGAAGGACGTTCTGATACTCAGTTGTTTAACAACATCAACAACATTACTCCTCCTTCAGTCCTTAGAGGCCCCCCCAGACTGGTGGGATTTTGTGAGTGGATTTTGCAACGCATCATTGACACAATAATAGTACATCAGTGATGGATTTATATTGGACTGCCCACGTGTCATTCTACTGTATGAGTTGTTCTGAGCTTCTTCCCCAATGTTGCCACATCTGTAGGGGCACTTTTGTGCTGTATAGTGAAAAAAAAGCAAGAGAAAACAATAGCAAACCTGGAGTATTTGTAATATGAAAAGTTACAGGATTTCAGCAAGAAGCTACAGGGATCTGATTGGAAACAGGGCAGTAAATCAACCCCCAAACCTTTGCAGGTGAAAACAGTTTTAAAAGTGAGATCATGTGGAACCACCCCAATTCAACTGTGAACTCAAATAATACACAATAGAAAGACACTCATAGGAGCCCAAGATGAAGGCAGAAGTGACTGATTTGGAGACTGAAACTGGGGAAGCAGTACAAGGCTGGAACTAGACACATCAAAAACGTGTTTCAGGATAACGCGTTGTAAACTTCATAAAGGGAAATCATGCTGGCGAAAGACGGGACTCCGCAGCGCCATCTGGTGTCAAAGTGTTATAACACATATAAAGTGCTTTTTCTTTACTAGTGTAGCTGAGTCCCAAGTCATTGAATTATATCTTTGGTGGGATGTTGCCTACCCAAGCTCATGCCATTTTATAATAAAACACTTACTAAAATTTAGTCTCAAGGTGCCACCCAACACATTTCTTTTTATTGTGTATGACTGTATTTGCATAGTGTCTGGCTGCAGAATGGTGATGACTCTCATAGGTAACCAAGGCATTTCCACTATTATGGAATACTGTGTTCTCAAAGACTTGATACTGAACTCATTCAGCACCTCCAGGAGAGATCAAGCTATATATTTAAATAAATACATGCAAACCTATGATAAAGGACATTGTTTTAGCCCTCAAAACTTCAACAGCGATAAAGCTGTCCCTGTTGGACAGCTGGGAATTTTGCTACTATAGGAAAATCTCCCAGATGGTGTGGTAGTGTGTAAATCCTCAATTTTAAGTCCCCTGGATGAGGAATATGGCTACACAGGACATGCAAAAGCATGCTTGAGAAAATGTTTATGTCAGCAATTTATACTGCCCTAAAGGGACCTGGGAAGCACTCCCTGGTCAGCCCCAGAGGACCATTTGCCTGGGGAGCTTGTAGCCAGGGCTGCTGCAACAAACAGCTGTGCAAGCCTTTGGGAGGCAGAGACATGAGAGGACACCAGAGGAGGGATGAAAGGAAAGGAGGACCGAGGCCAGTGTTGCCCGTGTCACCCCTGATCATCACTGAAGGCATCTCAGGGCACACTGGTTGAAAACCACTGGCTTATAGTATTTAAAATGGCTCCCCCCCTTTAATTGTAGATTCGTACAGAAATGGGACAGAACTATCTTATGAATGTAGGCATGTAAGACTGGCACAGACACTGAAATCCATCCCTAGCCTTTGGCTTTTGAACCAGCTTCGAAAGAGTCAAGAAGGTCTGGCAGTGATGATTAGCCAAACCTCCAGGTCAAGTGATGATGTATTCAGAAGCAACGGAAGCTGCTCAGAATCGAGGTGGGTGGGCAAACTTTGAGAAGAAGGCTGTTGTCTTTGTGGCCTTCTTGTGGGCTTTCCAGTAGCATCTAGCTGGCCAACAGGATGTGTGACTGGTAGGGGGTAGGATCTTAACTCAAGAAGGAGGTAGATCCTCACCACCACCACAGATGACATTTCAATTGTTGTTTTAACCTGTTTTAAACCACTGCCCACACCTACATCCTTTGATTGCACCATCTCTCTCTTTCTCCTGTTTTACTCACTGTTTTCTTTTATTGCTCTTTCCTGTGGTCCGTCGTCCCCCACCACCACCGCTTTTAAATTTTGTTGCTGGCCATTCTTGATCATCCCTTTGCAACGAAGAGCAGCATGGGAAATATCCCAAATAAATATGTAAAGGACACGGGGTAACACAGACGCTTCTCAAAAGCAGGATCACATTCCAGAAACAGTTTCAACTCAAAAGAAGCAGGCCGTGCTGTCCATAGACAAGTGCAACTCTTTCCCCCACTCCTGTTTCCCCTCCCCTGCCCCCAGGAAGAACTGTTCAATAAATTTCAGTCTTATCACCTGCAGGTTGAAGATTAATAAGGGGATGCTCCTGCACAACTCCCATTGACATGAAACAAGATAAGCCTTTTCCTAGGCCTTTCCAATTCCAGAAGGAAGAGAATTCTCTCAGCAACTCATTCCTGCACACACACACAAATGAGAGGGGGGGGGAGGGACTCCAGAACTGTCATAAACCTGGGTAGCTTAACACTCTTATAGAAATTGTCCCTTCCACAGGTTATCTGGAATCCCTGCGGCTAAGTGCTAATGCTGATATCTCTCATCAGCTTGGATAGATGCCGTTGCTTTGAGGCTTGGGTGAGATCCTAGGTCACTTCCATATGTCTTGGTTTTAACCATTTGTTCTGATTTCTTTGCACAACTTTTGCAGGGAGGTTCTATAAGGTCCACTGCATATCGGGCATTCATTCTGATTTGGTGCGAGGGAAGTTGTTGTTGTTTAGTCGTGTCCGACTCTTCGTGACCCCATGGACCAGAGCACACCAGGCACTCCTGTCTTCCACTGCCTCCCGCAGTTTGATCAAACTCATGTTGGTGCTGGGGAAGTTATACAACACTATAAGCCAAGCAATTGCTATTCCACACTTCCCAGGGCGTTTCCTCATCACTTTCCTTACAGCAAAAATAATTTTGGCTGATATATATACACACACACACACACATATATATACATATATATATATACATATATATACACACATATATATCAGCCAAAATTATTTATCTAAGAAAATAATATTCCATCCATCACCCTATATCCCAAAGCAGTTTACAAAAAAACAACGCAGAATTGAAAACATTGATGAAAGCATTAAAAAGTAGAATATAACAACAATCATGGTGCAACAACATCCTGAAAGAAAATGGCAAAATCTACTTCAATTGCACGCCGTTAGTTTTCCATTTTACGATTCAGCCCTACCCACAAAATGCCAGCAGGCTGGAAGCAGCACTAGGCTCACGTCCATACTCTCCAACTAGTTATGACTGCCCTTCTTCAGATTCACACCCTGGAGCTGGCCGAGAACAATACACTGTTTCCTTTAATGCTCCTCAACTTTACTGCATTTTCTCTAATGCAGCCTAATCCTGCTCAATTTCCAATCCTCTGCCGCTCATACATTTTGAAAGAAGCACCATTAACACTTGCTTTTACACACATTAGGCTTTGAATCAACTTTGTTTTGTTTTTAAAGGGGCAAAAATCCCCTAAAGGGCAGCGCTGGAGAAAGTTTAAACATTTTCTATTCATCCTGTTCAACACCGCTAACCAGAAAGCAGCTGAATTCCCCCCGCCTCCCCGCCATGTTCAGGACTCCACTGCATTTGCTATCAAAGGTGACATTATAAAAACACTACTGAGATGATAAATGATTACATGGTAGAACCACCTCTTATCTCCATTCAAAACGAAACACAAGGAGGTCACTTGCAAAATAATTGTTCTGGACTGCTTTTGATGCTTTAAAAATGTACATTGCCCTGTTTATTTATTGGAAAGAGCAGTATCTAAATACTTTTACAAATGAATAAATCAAAGCAATATGGTTTAGCAAAGGGATAGCCAATGTGAGGGTCTCTAGATGCCATTGGACTGCAGCTCCCATCAGTCTCAGCCAGCATGGCCAGCGACTAACAAGGAGAACACCATGTTGGCTGTCTCTGGTTTTGGAGGGAAAACATCAACATTGGATTACTATAACATGAGAAATATGTGATAGATCTGAATGGGTTGTTCAATCAGTCTGATTATTATTTTTAAAAGACCCCAAAGAAGTGGCTACTCAGAATACTGCCGTACAAACTCTAATCCTACCTATGCTTCCCCCTTCTATCCTAGTTTGAAGGTAACGGATTGCAACCTTGGAGCCCAAGAAAGTAAAATCTCTCACTGCTTCCATTTCTTCCCCTTCTATTTGCCAGGAGGTGATGGGACCAGAGGCCATGATCTTAGCTTTTTTGATTAAAAAACATTAGCATTCTGCTATTGCAAGAAGGAGCAAGGGTCTTCACAAACAGCCAGACATTGGTAAAATAACCCTAAGGGAAGGTCTTGTGGAAGGGCTGTAGCTCAGTGATAGAGCGTCTGCTTTGCCTGCAGAAGGTCTCAGGTTCAATCCTGGGCATCCCCAGGTAGGGAGAGAACCCTGCCTAAAATCCTGGAGAGCCTCTAAGAGTCTTTGTAGACCATACTGAGATAGACCGACATGCTGAGATAGATAGACCAATGGGCCAACTCTGCCGAAGACAGCTTCCTGCGCTCCTTTGTATGTGAACTGCTTTGAACTAGGGTGTGGTGGTTTCTTTGTTAAAAACCACAACAGTCAGAGAAGGGACTTGGAAAGGAATATTCTTCAGTGGGTCCAGTGCCTCTCCCAGACATTCCATTGCCACCATCCTGGCTAGGGCCCCACCTGGCTCTCTGCAAGCATCGCCAAGTTTGTTCCAAAGCGGGTATCATATCTTAGGAGGGCTGGCTGGATCTGGAGTAAACATTCCCAGTTCATTAAGATTTGTTGTTGCTGAACATTTTCCATTACCTGGATTTATGTGCTGTGTGGTGCTTAATCATGTTTGCAAGGAGGAGAGCACTTTTCATTTTTGCTTTTCAAGATTGTACTGGTGATCACACACGCACACCCACTTATAAGCATGCCCGCATATACAGATTCTTTTCATCTGGGTGTGCGCAGGGAGGGTGATGAATGTTGATGTTTATGAACTTCAAGGTATGGCAGCCTTGGAAACTGAAGTGCTTTGTTTATGCAGAGTCCAGTTACAACCCAGAGGGTGCCAATGCAAACTTCTCAGGTCAGACTGCCATGCCAGAAATGTCACCCACATTCCCCTACTTAAAAGGGCAGCCCTCTTTCGAAGCAAAAAAGGGGGGGACACCTCCCTTTGCAGCCACTGTGGTTTTAAAAATCCGAGGCCTAACTATGCTGTCTCAAACACAGCAATTTTAAAATATGCTTTTATCTGATTCCCCCATATTTTTTTTTATCTCAGCAGGAATCCACTATTACCAGCTAAGCTGATTGATTGCGTCCTCTAACCAGCCTCTGCACCAGGCACACAGCATGTCCTTTGGACTGGAAGTCAGCTTTCATCCTCCAGGACCACCTGGATCAGCAGCTATTTTGGGTACTGTCAGCACACCACAAGGTCAGAGCACCTCTTCTTTTTGGGAGATGGCAGCATCTTACCTGCAAAACGTGGCGACGTTCTCCTTTCAAAAGAGTCAAGTTCCCCACACTTTTACTGGAGCTGTCTGGAGGGAAGTATGATGCATCTTGTGGCAATTTCCCTCATTTGTTCCAATTTGTTCTTTCTGATCTTAGACAACAATGTGAGAAATCATTTACAGTCCGAAGAGTGCCTGCTTCAAATCCTTCCATCTCTTTGTCACGCTCTGGTGTGACCAACACCAAGGCAGAACTATATAGATCTGGGGTTCCAAGTGTGGCACCCAAGGGAATATTGGTACCCCCTGCCTCCTCTAGTTTTTTAAAATTTTGAAGGGTTTGGAGTGCTTTTGTTGTTGTTTGTAGGGAGGGGCACCTATCATTTTTGGGGTGGCTTCCTTTTTGTCATGTGTTTTATTTATTTGGGGGCCTTAGTTTGGCTGCCCATTGTTGGGTGGGGGTTCTGAGCGTCACTAATTTCTGTGAAATGATCATTCTGTAGTGCCCATGATAGTTCTGGACCCCTGTAGACAGACTCCATTCTCTTGGGCTCTCACTGAGTACTATGGAACTAGTAAACTGTAATATAAAAATGAGTGGTGGGGAATAAGTTATATTCTGTCTGCATTCAAAGCTGAACCTACCAAATTTTCACTTTCAGAAACAATACATGAATCGAAACACAGCTGCGCTTTGAAATTTTGTAGCGCCAGCCTCTAGCCAAGTACAAAAATGCAACACTAGGATAAATTGTGCAAAAAAAAAAATGCATACATTTAGTGAAAATAACACACAGTAGTAACACATTCTATTATGGAAAATTCCTTTGCAAAAATGTACGCATTAAGCAAAATTGCAAACCCAAATGTGTATATTCAGAGAAATTTGCTCTAAGATTGATGAATTTTCATTTGGACATTAAAAATAATTTCAAACTGATGTGAAAATGTGGAGAAACTGAACATAAGATTGGAAAAATTAGAAACTAAAATTGATAGATTTGCCTGTCCACTTTGGCACTGGGATGGGAGCAGATCCATGTTGCCTCCTTTGAAATGTTAATGTCCCCCATTTGCGAATGTTTGACAAAATAACTATACACCAGTCAGAAAGACTAATTTCCTTCTATGTAAGTGAATGGCTACCATTCACTACTGTGCTATTCTGAAGACTCTCATGGCAGTGGAGACAACAATGGTATCTCGTATCTGACGCAATTTTGCAGTGTTGCGTATCTACGGACACCGTGCTGTATGGATCTGTGTTGTGTGCTTGTGCCACATATAGACTTTACTCCCGTTCCACTTCCCTACCGGTCTAGCTGATGGGGATTTATGGAAAGGCTAAAATGTTTGAAAATATTGTAGGGAAAATGTGATTTTCTGCTGTTGGAGGGAGGAATAAGCAGAAGTGTGTGGGGTGGGGGGGTGAAATATATGCAATACTTTTCAAACCTCTACTTAACTTTATGACTTCTTGAACATGAAATGTATTGTGCATAATAATTTAACACATAAAATTGTACAGCTTGTTATGTTTATGAAACTCTAAAGCATAAATGACTTCATTTTATGAAAAACAATAATTACAAATATACCCAGTGTCAGCTAGCGAGTGGGGGGGGGGCAGGGAAATGCAAGTTGCTGTGCCCTATGGGAGTCAAGTATATCTTAGGGCTTTTATGCCAGCTGAGAAAATAGGAATAAATCATAAATACATTTTGAAATTAGGAAGCATCCGCATTACAGTAAACAAAAGGTTTTATTACCTGGGCTTATAAGCAGCATTGTCAGGCAGAAAAAGAAAAGGTGTATTTTTTAGAGAGAAGGATAAGAAAACAAGTACCCCTGTAAAGCAGCAAAGGTTAGAATCATCAGCTTGGTGCCCCTGAGTGCACAGATTGGACAAATTCACGAAGGAGAAAGCTACCAGTGACTACTAGCCATGATGGCTATGGTCTGCCTCCACAGTCAGAGGCCTCTTCTTCTTCTTTGGCGATCACTCATAGCCAACTAAGACTGGCTTCTATGAACACGGTTTTAATAGTGAGTCTGTGGAGGCCAGTTCTGGATCCACATGTCCTTCCACAGTGGGGACATAGGTTTCCGGGCAGGAGTTGCATGGTGAGGGTTTGCCAAATGTACCTTCCTCTTAGCATGCTTCTCCCTTTTGTCCTGAGTTCAAGCACCTTCAAAGTCCATGACACCTTTGATAAAGGCTGTTCTCCAACTGGAGCTCTCACAGGCCAGTTTCCCAATTGTTGGTGTTTATACTACTTTTTTTTAGAATTGCCTTGAGAGAGTCTTTAAACCTCTTTTGTTGACCACCAGCATTACACTTTTCATTTTTAAGTTTGGAATAGAGTAGTTACTTCAGAAGACGATAATCAGGCATCTGAACACCATGACCAGTCCAACAAAGTTGATGTTGAAGAATTATTGCTTCGACATGGGTGATCTTTGCTTCTTCCAGTACACTGGCAATAGTTTGCCTGTCTTCCCAAGTGATATGTAACATTTTTTAGAGACACCATTGATGGAATATTTCAAGGAGCTGGAGATGGTGTTTATAAGTGGTCCATGTTTCACAGGCATACAGTAAAGTTGTTAGTACAATAACTTTGTAAACAAGCATTTTGGTGCCCTGCAATTGTCCTGGTCCCCAAACACTCTGCCCTTCAATTGGGAGAAAGCTGCACTTGCTAAGCTCAGGCAATGCTGGATTTCAGCATCAATGTCGGTCCTTGTGGAAAGGTAAGTGGCTAGGTAGGAGATGTGTTCAACACTTTCCAACTATATACTATTGAGTTGGATTTGTGGCACTGCAGCAGGGTTGTTTTGTGCTTGTTGATGCAGTCCTTTGGTTTTTTTGGATGTTGAGCAAAGATATTCAGGATGGTTTGGAGATCATCCTCTGAGTGTGCACACACTATGTTGTCATCAGCATATTGAAGCTCTATGATGGAAGTTACGGTAACCTTATTCTTTGCTTTCAGTCTACTCAAGTTAAAGAGCTTTCAACCTGTTTGATATATGATTTCTACCCCGGTGGTGAGTTTTCCTTCGACAATGTGTAGGATCATGGCAACAAAAATAATAAATAGAGTTGGGGCAATAACACAACTCTGTTTAACACCTGTTCCCACTGGGAATGGTTCACTTTGAGAGTCATTGTTATCTGTGATTGTTGCTGTCATATTATCATGGGGGAGCAAATTTATCTTAGCAGCCGACAGTCAGAGGTTACCTTCTGAATACCAGTTGCAGGAAACAGCAGGAGGGCCCAGTGCTCTTGTGCTCAAGTCCTGATCAACAGTTTCCCACAAGCATCTGGTCACTGTGAGAACGGGATGGTTCTCATGGGTCTGATCCAGCAGGCTCTTATGTTCTCATACCCTCTAACATTTCTCCAATGAAAATAAGGATGTCCTGTGTGTGTGTATATATATATATATATATATATATATATATATATATATATCTATAAACTATTTTATTATTTGTACCCCATGCATCTGACTGGGTTGCCCAAGCCACTCTGGGAGGCTTCCAACATATATAAAAACCATAATAAAACATTAAACATTAAAAATCTTCTTGGCTCTGGGGGGGTCACATAACTCCATAGCCACAAACATTTATCTGATGAAAATAAGGATGTCCTGAGGAAAAGCAGGTCATTTTGAGAAGAAATCAGGAACTGGGATGGCTTCTGTAAATCCAGGACTGTCCCTGGAAAATAGGGACACTTGAAGTGTTTGAGAAGTTGTTGTCTCTTTCTTGTCAGTTTGCACCTTGTTTATGTGTATATTTCCAAACAGTACCTTTCACGAAGTTTCAGTCAAGCTGCTTCTGTCACAAAGATGGAGGAGTCTGAGGAAAATGAGAAACAAACGGAGCCTGAGACTGTTCTTTGTCACCATATTATAGAAGCAATATACCAGACAGACGCCCAGACGGCATGAAGTAATTCTGGACCTCAACAGAAAGAGCCTCATTCAGAAAAGAAAAGGTCAACCCTCACATTTATGTATATGTATTAAATTCCCCCCCCCCAAAAAAATGTACAAAAAACTTATCAACCCAAGAGGTTGAGCCCATGTTAGGAGAAGAAAGAAAACAAAAGATGCTACACTACTTTCCCTCTTTATAAACTTCCTTAGAAGCAGCTGTAGGCATATTGAGCACTATTAAACATTTCCTCACAACAACAGAAAGAGAGTTCAGATTGTATTTATCCCAGATTATTGTATTTGTGGATCTGTGAGGAGTGTGAGTGCAAAAGCACTTCCCCAAGTATATACAAAAATGGAAATTTAACACATCTCAGATGTATTGTAATAGCAGCATAAATGTCTGGGTTAATGTTATGTGTATGATTAGAGATTTTCTCCTTTTACATAAACATTATTTTTGCACAACCTAAAAAAAAATAGAATTGACAATCGTCATGTTAATAGACGACAAAAATCTCTAAAAGGTAATTGCATATGTACATTTGGCGACAAAGAATGATAGCTGGTGCATATTGGGTAGATTTCATTGACAGATATTATCTAAAATCCTGCTCCCCCTCCTCCTCCACCTACACAAAGATCTTATTGAGAGACTTTTAAATGCATAATGCGGGACAATAAGAAAATAAGTGCAGCTGCTTCTTTCTCACAAATAGGTCTGGTCCAAATGCATTGCTGCTAATATTTGAACCACTAAGAGGGGACTGTGAGCTCTCTGCCCCTTTACATCCACCCCCTCTTCCTGCCTGCCGTTGCCAGATTTCACCAGGTATAGCAGGGTAGCCAATGGACCCCGCAATCCTCTGGAGAAGCTGGCTCCTCTGCTAGTCGCCTACAGATGTACGAGAGGATGCTATCCTGTCACCAGTGTTGAAGGGGGATTCAAAGGCCAGGCCAGTCATCTTTTCCTCATGGAATTATTTTGGGGTGTGGAATGGATGAAGGGGCAATCTTTCCATATGTCCCAGGCAACAAAACATCTCTGGCCAGTCCTCGATATGGCAATATGTCTCCATAGACCCTAGTTATGATTCATGCTTATCAGGATTTCCTTCATTCACCATGGTTTGCAAAACAGTTCCAATGTCCATTTAAGAGACAGACCGGCATCACACCTGCACCAGGCCTAAATGTGGGATACATCAGTTTTGCCTCTTGGCAGAGTGATCTCTGTGCTGGACTGTAATTCATTTTTATTTTTATTTTTTTAAAAAAACTTATTTATTGATGTTTCACAATTATTATTTTTTACAGAAATTACTTTATCCATTGACTTCCCATCCCCCATTCCATAGTTTCCATTTTTATCCTTAAACGCTGCACATAAAGGTAAAGATAAAGGGACCCCTGACTATTAGGTCCAGTCGTGGCTGACTCTGAGGTTGCGGCGCTCATCTCGCTTTACCGGCCGAGGGAGCTGGTGTACAGCTTCTGGGTCATGTGACCAGCATGACTAAGCTGCTTCTGGAGAACCAGAGCAGCGCACGGAAACGCCGTTTACCTTCCCGCCGGAGCGGTACCTATTTATCTACTTGCACTTTGATGTGCTTTCGAACTGCTAGGTTGGCAGGAGCAGGGACCGAGCAATGGGAGCTCACCCCGTCACGGGGATTCGAACTGCCGACCTTCTGATCGGCAAGTGCTACGCTCTGTGGTTTAACCCACAGCGCCACCCGCGTCCCACATATTTCACACTTAATATTCAATACACCCTTTTTAACCTTTTTATCTTAATAATTAATAGTGTTTCTCGTATTTCAAATCCTGCTTGCCTTTTCATCTCACTACAATAGTTCTTTAAATACTCGATAAAAAGTCCCCAATCCTCAAGGATTCCCCCCCCCATCATTTCAGTCTCTAATCTTTGCTGTTAATCTTGCCAGTTCCGCATACTCCATTGTTTTTGAAAGCCATTCTTCCTTTGTTGGAACCTCCTCTTCTTTCCATCTTTGGGCATACAGTATTCTTGCTGCTGTCGTTATATACATGAATAAGTCAACCAACTCTTTTGGTGCATCATTGGCTAGAATTCCTAAAAGAAAAGCTTTGGGTTTCTCGGGGAAATTTTTAAATCTCATTATATACTGTAATCCATTCTCAGTAGTGACCAGCTGGAAAGGGGTTTCACCGCAGACCTGCTGGCCTCCTGGCAGCAGCATCTCTGCCTAATACTGGGATGGTGAGGCAGGTCAGTGGCAAGGTTGGGGCAGATCAGGCACAGTGGCAGAAGTGCCAGATTGGCTCTGCCGGTGTGCCGAAAGCCACCACTTCCCTGCCTTACCCCATTGCTGGTTCCAAAAGCCACCACCTCCCTGCCTCACCCCATCGCTGGTTCCAAAAGCCACCACCTCCCTGCCTCACCCCATCGCTGGTTCCGAAAGCCACCACCTCCCTGCCTCACCCCATCGCTGGTTCCGAAAGCCACCACCTCCCTGCCTCACCCCATCGCTGGTTCCAAAAGCCACCACCTCCCTGCCTCACCCCATCGCTGGTTCCAAAAGCCACCACCTCCCTGCCTCACCCCATCGCTGCCCTAGCAGGAGCACCACCACCAAGAGCACAGCTCTCTCTGTTCCTGTCCACTATAAATCCTTACATTTATGGTTTTATTGAGATATCCTCTGATGGGCCTCTGTCTGAAAACATTCGGTTTGTTGAATACTTTACCTGCTACTGACAACAACCTTCCCCACTCAACACACACAAACAAACACATATATCCCACCAGTTACTACATTTCCAGACCCTCCATGCACCCCTATTTTCCAGGGACAGTCCCAGATTCACTGAAACTGTCCTGGTTTCTGATTTGATCCCGGAATGTCCCTCTTTTCCTTAGCATGTCCCTATTTTCATTGGAGAGATGGTGGAGCGTATGGTAGGACAACCCTATTTGCATCAGAGAAATGTTGGAGGGTATGGAATTGGATGCCCTCAGGGCTTTGCTTCTGGCAGAACTCACCAGAACTCAGTTCCGGCACCTCTCAGGTTGGCGCTGTTGCCATTCTAAGAGAATAAGGGAGGTGTTCATGGCAAGTTCCAGCATCTCTTTTCCTAGGAAAAAGATAGCACTGGGTATTTTCATCAGAGAAATGTCAGAGAATATGCATTCCTGCCTCCCCTGGGCAGCAGGCCTTGTGTGTTGACTTTCTAGCATCACAAGCATTGTTAACAGGGAAGATTAATCTGAAATTGCAGGTCCTTTAACTCCTTAAACAATTGATTTCATTCACCTCGCAGCGCCTCCTTGCACCAAGCACGGCGTGATAAGTATGAGGCCCCACAAACGGCGGGAACTGGAGATAACTGCAGCTGTACATCAGGTCCCATCAGGATGCGGCAGGTTCTCCGTACTGTGGACTCCATATATTAGCACTCAGAAAAGTTGAATCAGCACACAAGTCCATTTCTTGAAAGGTATTAATCGCTTTAAAGGGAAAGAATAATAACAGGGCGATAGAGAGTGAAGGAAGGAGACGGGGAGAAATGCAATCTGTTAGGAGACTGGGACAGAACAAATGAAAATTAGAGCGGTAGTTTGCTGTCACGAGAGAAGCCTAACCAGTGAGCTACACTTCTCGGAATGGCATTTTGCTCCTGTAGTAACTCCTGTGAATCAGCGGACTCTTATATGACCATAAACCACAGCCGGTGACCAGGGATCTATATAAAGGCATTGTTCTGACTTATTCCATCAAGGCTGGCAT